>NW_026599497.1:300000-600000 GCF_023634085.1 Falco cherrug | reverse complement strand
CCAAACACACCCCATGCACAACTCCACCGGGGAAGGTGCCAGACAGGAGTTCTCTTGGTAGTTTTTACACTACCTTGGTAGGCATCTAAAAGACACCACAAAAGATGTTCTACCTGCTTTCTGGGCTGAGATGGGGAACAGCTGAATTTTGGAGTCGGCCGGTGACAAAATGTTCCAAACACACCCCCTGCACAACTCCACCGGGGAAGGTGCCAGACAGGAATTCTCTTAGTAGTTTTTACACTACCTTGGTAGGCAGCTGAAAGGCAGCACAAAAGTTGTTCTACCTGCTTTCTGGGCTGAGATGGGGAATCGCTGAATTTTGGAGTCGGCCGGTGACAAAATGTTCCAAACACACCCCATGCACAACTCCACCGGGGAAGGTGCCAGACAGGAGTTCTCCTGGTAGTTTTTACATTGCTCCGGTAGGCATCTGAAAGACACCACAAAAGTTGTTCTACCTGCTTTCTGGGCTGAGATGGGGAACCGCTGAATTTTGGAGTCGGCCGGTGACAAAATGTTCCAAACACACCCCATGCACAACTCCACCGGGAAAGGTGCCAGGCAGGAGTTCTCCTGGTAGTTTTTACACTACCTTGGTAGGCATTTGAAAGACACCACAAAAGTTGTTCTACCTGCTTTCTGGGCTGAGATGGGGAATCGCTGAATTTTGGAGTCGGCTGGTGACAAAATGTTCCAAACACACCCCATGCACAACTCCACCACGGAAGGTGCCAGACAGGAGTTCTCCTGGTAGTTTTTACACTACCTTGGTAGGCATCTGAAAGACACCACAAAAGTTGTTGTACCTGCTTTCTGGGCTGAGATGGGGAACCGCTGAATTTTGGAGTCGGCCGGTGACAAAATGTTCCAAACACACCCCATGCACAACTCCACCGGGGAAGGTGCCAGACAGGAGTTCTCTTGGTAGATTTTACACTACCTTGGTAGGCATCTAAAAGACACCACAAAAGATGTTCTACCTGCTTTCTGGGCTGAGATGGGGAACCGCTGAATTTTGGACTCGGCTGGTGACAAAATGTTCCAAACACACCCCCTGCACAACTCCACCGGGGAAGGTGCCAGACAGGAGTTCTCTTGGTAGATTTTACACTACCTTGGTAGGCATCAGAAAGGCACCACAAAAGTTGTTCTACCTGCTTTCTGGGCTGAGATGGGGAACCGCTGAATTTTGGACTCGGCCGGTGACAAAATGTTCCAAACACACCCCCTGCACAACTCCACCGGGGAAGGTGCCAGACAGGAGTTCTCCTGGTAGTTTTTACATTGCTCCGGTAGGCATCTGAAAGACACCACAAAAGTTGTTCTATCTGCTTTCTGGGCTGAGATGGGGAACCGCTGAATTTTGGACTCGGCCGGTGACAAAATGTTCCAAACACACCCCATGCACAACTCCACCGGGGAAGGTGCCAGACAGGAGTTCTCCTGGTAGTTTTTACACTACCTTGGTAGGCATTTGAAAGACACCACAAAAGTTGTTCTACCTGCTTTCTGGGCTGAGATGGGGAAACGCTGAATTTTCGAGTCGGCTGGTGAAAAAATGTTCCAAACACACCCCCTGCACAACTCCACCGGGGAAGGTGCCAGACAAGCGTTCTCTTGGTAGTTTCTACACTACCTTGGTAGGCAGCTGAAAGGCACCACAAAAGTTGTTCTTCCTGCTTTCTGGGCTGAGATGGGGAAACGCTGAATTTTGGAGTCGGCTGGTGACCAAATGTTCCAAACACACCCCATGCACAACTCCACCGGGGAAGGTGCCAGACAGGAGTTCTCTTGGTAGTTTCTACACTACCTTGGTAGGCAGCTGAAAGGCACCACAAAAGTTGTTCTACCTGCTTTCTGGGCTGAGATGGGGAATCGCTGAATTTTGGACTCGGCTGGTGACAAAATGTTCCAAACACACCCCCTGCACAACTCCACCGGGGAAGGTGCCAGACAGGAGTTCTCTTGATAGTTTTTACACTACCTTGGTAGGCATCTAAAAGACACCACAAAAGTTGTTCTACCTGCTTTCTGGTCTGAGATGGGGAAACGCTGAATTTTGGAGTCGGCTGGTGACAAAATGTTCCAAACACACCCCCTGCACAACTCCACCGGGGAAGGTGCCAGACAGGAGTTCTCTTGGTAGATTTTACACTACCTTGGTAGGCAGCTGAAAGGCACCACAAAAGTTGTTCTACCTGCTTTCTGGGCTGAGATGGGGAATCGCTGAATTTTGGACTCGGCCGGTGACAAAATGTTCCAAACACACCCCCTGCACAACTCCACCGGGGAAGGTGCCAGACAGGAGTTCTCCTGGTAGTTTTTACATTGCTCCGGTAGGCATCTGAAAGACACCACAAAAGTTGTTCTATCTGCTTTCTGGGCTGAGATGGGGAACCGCTGAATTTTGGAGTCGGCCGGTGACAAAATGTTCCAAACACACCCCATGCACAACTCCACCGGGGAAGGTGCCAGACAGGAGTTCTCCTGGTAGTTTTTACACTACCTTGGTAGGCATTTGAAAGACACCACAAAAGTTGTTCTACCTGCTTTCTGGGCTGAGATGGGGAACCGCTGAATTTTGGAGTCGGCTGGTGACAAAATGTTCCAAACACACCCCCTGCACAACTCCACCGGGGAAGGTGCCAGACAGGAGTTCTCTTGGTAGTTTCTACACTACCTTGGTAGGCAGCTGAAAGACACCACAAAAGTTGTTCTACCTGCTTTCTGGGCTGAGATGGGGAACCGTTGAATTTTGGAGTCGGCTGGTGACAAAATGTTCCAAAGACACCCCCTGCACAACTCCACCGGGGAAGGTGCCAGACAGGAGTTCTCTTAGTAGTTTTTACACTACCTTGGTAGGCATCTAAAAGACACCACAAAAGTTGTTCTACCTGCTTTCTGGGCTGAGATGGGGAACCGTTGAATTTTGGACTCGGCCGGTGACAAAATGTTCCAAACACACCCCATGCACAACTCCACCGGGGAAGGTGCCAGACAGGAGTTCTCTTGGTAGTTTTTACACTACCTTGGTAGGCATCTAAAAGACACCACAAAAGATGTTCTACCTGCTTTCTGGGCTGAGATGGGGAACAGCTGAATTTTGGAGTCGGCCGGTGACAAAATGTTCCAAACACACCCCCTGCACAACTCCACCGGGGAAGGTGCCAGACAGGAATTCTCTTAGTAGTTTTTACACTACCTTGGTAGGCAGCTGAAAGGCAGCACAAAAGTTGTTCTACCTGCTTTCTGGGCTGAGATGGGGAATCGCTGAATTTTGGAGTCGGCCGGTGACAAAATGTTCCAAACACACCCCATGCACAACTCCACCGGGGAAGGTGCCAGACAGGAGTTCTCCTGGTAGTTTTTACATTGCTCCGGTAGGCATCTGAAAGACACCACAAAAGTTGTTCTACCTGCTTTCTGGGCTGAGATGGGGAACCGCTGAATTTTGGAGTCGGCCGGTGACAAAATGTTCCAAAGACACCCCATGCACAACTCCACCGGGGAAGGTGCCAGGCAGGAGTTCTCCTGGTAGTTTTTACACTACCTTGGTAGGCATTTGAAAGACACCACAAAAGTTGTTCTACCTGCTTTCTGGGCTGAGATGGGGAATCGCTGAATTTTGGAGTCGGCTGGTGACAAAATGTTCCAAACACACCCCATGCACAACTCCACCACGGAAGGTGCCAGACAGGAGTTCTCTTAGTAGTTTTTACATTGCTCCGGTAGGCAGCTGAAAGGCACAAGAAAAGTTGTTGTACCTGCTTTCTGGGCTGAGATGGGGAACCGCTGAATTTTGGAGTCGGCCGGTGACAAAATGTTCCAAAAACACCCCCTGCACAACTCCACCGGGGAAGGTGCCAGACAGGAGTTCTCTTGGTAGTTTTTACACTACCTTGGTAGGCAGCTGAAAGGCAGCACAAAAGTTGTTCTACCTGCTTTCTGGGCTGAGATGGGGAACCGCTGAATTTTGGAGTCGGCCGGTGACAAAATGTTCCAAACACACCCCCTGCACAACTCCACCGGGGAAGGTGCCAGACAGGAATTCTCTTAGTAGTTTTTACACTACCTTGGTAGGCAGCTGAAAGGCAGCACAAAAGTTGTTCTACCTGCTTTCTGGGCTGAGATGGGGAATCGCTGAATTTTGGACTCGGCCGGTGACAAAATGTTCCAAACACACCCCCTGCACAACTCCACCGGGGAAGGTGCCAGACAGGAGTTCTCCTGGTAGTTTTTACATTGCTCCGGTAGGCATCTGAAAGGCACCACAAAAGTTGTTCTACCTGCTTTCTGGGCGGAGATGGGGAACCGCTGAATTTTGGAGTCGGCCGGTGACAAAATGTTCCAAACACACCCCATGCACAACTCCACCGGGGAAGGTGCCAGGCAGGAGTTCTCCTGGTAGTTTTTACACTACCTTGGTAGGCATTTGAAAGACACCACAAAAGTTGTTCTACCTGCTTTCTGGGCTGAGATGGGGAAACGCTGAATTTTGGAGTCGGCTGGTGACAAAATGTTCCAAACACACCCCATGCACAACTCCACCGGGGAAGGTGCCAGAAAGGAGTTCTCCTGGTAGTTTTACATTGCTCCGGTAGGCATCAAAAGGACACCACAAAAGTTGTTCTACCTGCTTTCTGGGCTGAGATGGGGAACCGCTGAATTTTGGAGTCGGCCGGTGACAAAATGTTCCAAAAACACCCCCTGCACAACTCCACCGGGGAAGGTGCCAGACAGGAGTTCTCCTGTTAGTTTCTACACTACCTTGGTAGGCATTTGAAAGGCACCACATAAGTTGTTCTACCTGCTTTCTGGGCTGAGATGGGGAATCGCTGAATTTTGGACTCGGCCGGTGACAAAATGTTCCAAAGACACCCCCTGCACAACTCCACCGGGGAAGGTGCCAGACAGGAGTTCTCCTGGTAGTTTTTACATTGCTCCGGTAGGCATCTGAAAGACACCACAAAAGTTGTTCTACCTGCTTTCTGGGCTGAGATGGGGAACCGCTGAATTTTGGAGTCGGCTGGTGACAGAATGTTCCAAACACACCCCATGCACAACTCCACCGGGGAAGGTGCCAGACAAGAGTTCTCTTGATAGTTTTTACACTACCTTGGTAGGCATCTAAAAGACACCACAAAAGATGTTCTCCCTGCTTTCTGGGCTGAGATGGGGAACCGCTGAATTTTGGACTCGGCTTGTGACAAAATGTTCCAAACACACCCCCTGCACAACTCCACCGGGGAAGGTGCCAGACAGGAGTTCTCTTGGTAGATTTTACACTACCTTGGTAGGGAGCTGAAAGGCAGCACAAAAGTTGTTCTACCTGCTTTCTGGGCTGAGATGGGGAATCGCTGAATTTTGGACTCGGCCGGTGACAAAATGTTCCAAACACACCCCATGCACAACTCCACCGGGGAAGGTGCCAGACAGGAGTTCTCCTGGTAGTTTTTACATTGCTCCGGTAGGCATCTGAAAGACACCACAAAAGTTGTTCTATCTGCTTTCTGGGCTGAGATGGGGAACCGCTGAATTTTGGAGTCGGCCGGTGACAAAATGTTCCAAACACACCCCATGCACAACTCCACCGGGGAAGGTGCCAGACAGGAGTTCTCTTGGTAGTTTCTACACTACCTTGGTAGGCATTTGAAAGGCACCACAAAAGTTGTTCTACCTGCTTTCTGGGCTGAGATGGGGAATCGCTGAATTTTGGACTCGGCCGGTGACAAAATGTTCCAAACACACCCCCTGCACAACTCCACCACGGAAGGTGCCAGACAGGAGTTCTCCTGGTAGTTTTTACATTGCTCCGGTAGGCATCTGAAAGACACCACAAAAGTTGTTCTACCTGCTTTCTGGGCTGAGATGGGGAACCGCTGAATTTTGGACTCGGCTGGTGACAAAATGTTCCAAAGACACCCCCTGCACAACTCCACCGGGGAAGGTGCCAGACAAGAGTTCTCTTGATAGTTTTTACACTACCTTGGTAGGCATCTAAAAGACACCACAAAAGATGTTCTACCTGCTTTCTGGGCTGAGATGGGGAACCGCTGAATTTTGGACTCGGCTGGTGACAAAATGTTCCAAACACACCCCCTGCACAACTCCACCGGGGAAGGTGCCAGACAGGAGTTCTCTTGGTAGATTTTACACTACCTTGGTAGGGAGCTGAAAGGCAGCACAAAAGTTGTTCTACCTGCTTTCTGGGCTGAGATGGGGAATCGCTGAATTTTGGACTCGGCCGGTGACAAAATGTTCCAAACACACCCCATGCACAACTCCACCGGGGAAGGTGCCAGACAGGAGTTCTCCTGGTAGTTTTTACATTGCTCCGGTAGGCATCTGAAAGACACCACAAAAGTTGTTCTACCTGCTTTCTGGGCTGAGATGGGGAACCGCTGAATTTTGGACTCGGCTGGTGACAAAATGTTCCAAACACACCCCCTGCACAACTCCACCGGGGAAGGTGCCAGACAAGAGTTCTCTTGATAGTTTTTACACTACCTTGGTAGGCATCTAAAAGACACCACAAAAGATGTTCTACCTGCTTTCTGGGCTGAGATGGGGAACCGCTGAATTTTGGACTCGGCTGGTGACAAAATGTTCCAAACACACCCCCTGCACAACTCCACCGGGGAAGGTGCCAGACAGGAGTTCTCTTGGTAGATTTTACACTACCTTGGTAGGGAGCTGAAAGGCAGCACAAAAGTTGTTCTACCTGCTTTCTGGGCTGAGATGGGGAATCGCTGAATTTTGGACTCGGCCGGTGACAAAATGTTCCAAACACACCCCATGCACAACTCCACCGGGGAAGGTGCCAGACAGGAGTTCTCCTGGTAGTTTTTACATTGCTCCGGTAGGCATCTGAAAGACACCACAAAAGTTGTTCTATCTGCTTTCTGGGCTGAGATGGGGAACCGCTGAATTTTGGAGTCGGCCGGTGACAAAATGTTCCAAACACACCCCATGCACAACTCCACCGGGGAAGGTGCCAGGCAGGAGTTCTCCTGGTAGTTTTTACACTACCTTGGTAGGCATTTGAAAGACACCACAAAAGTTGTTCTACCTGCTTTCTGGGCTGAGATGGGGAACCGCTGAATTTTCGAGTCGGCTGGTGAAAAAATGTTCCAAACACACCCCATGCACAACTCCACCGGGGAAGGTGCCAGACAGGAGTTCTCTTGGTAGTTTCTACACTACCTTGGTAGGCATTTGAAAGGCACCACAAAAGTTGTTCTACCTGCTTTCTGGGCTGAGATGGGGAACCGCTGAATTTTGGACTCGGCTGGTGACAAAATGTTCCAAAGACACCCCCTGCACAACTCCACCGGGGAAGGTGCCAGACAAGAGTTCTCTTGATAGTTTTTACACTACCTTGGTAGGCATCTAAAAGACACCACAAAAGATGTTCTACCTGCTTTCTGGGCTGAGATGGGGAACCGCTGAATTTTGGAGTCGGCTGGTGACAAAATGTTCCAAACACACCCCCTGCACAACTCCACCGGGGAAGGTTCCAGACAGGAGTTCTCTTGGTAGATTTTACACTACCTTGGTAGGGAGCTGAAAGGCAGCACAAAAGTTGTTCTACCTGCTTTCTGGGCTGAGATGGGGAACCGCTGAATTTTGGAGTCGGCCGGTGACAAAATGTTCCAAACACACCCCCTGCACAACTCCACCGGGGAAGGTGCCAGACAGGAGTTCTCCTGGTAGTTTTTACATTGCTCCGGTAGGCATCTGAAAGACACCACAAAAGTTGTTCTACCTGCTTTCTGGGCTGAGATGGGGAACCGCTGAATTTTGGAGTCGGCCGGTGACAAAATGTTCCAAACACACCCCATGCACAACTCCACCGGGGAAGGTGCCAGGCAGGAGTTCTCCTGGTAGTTTTTACACTACCTTGGTAGGCATTTGAAAGACACCACAAAAGTTGTTCTACCTGCTTTCTGGGCTGAGATGGGGAAACGCTGAATTTTCGAGTCGGCTGGTGAAAAAATGTTCCAAACACACCCCCTGCACAACTCCACCGGGGAAGGTGCCAGACAGGAGTTCTCTTGGTAGTTTCTACACTACCTTGGTAGGCATTTGAAAGGCACCACAAAAGTTGTTCTACCTGCTTTCTGGGCTGAGATGGGGAAACGCTGAATTTTGGAGTCGGCTGGTGACAAAATGTTCCAAACACACCCCCTGCACAACTCCACCGGGGAAGGTGCCAGACAGGAGTTCTCTTGGTAGTTTTTACACTACCTTGGTAGGCAGCTGAAAGGCACCACAAAAGTTGTTCTACCTGCTTTCTGGGCTGAGATGGGGAACCGCTGAATTTTGGAGTCGGCTGGTGACAAAATGTTCCAAAAACACCCCATGCACAACTCCACCGGGGAAGGTGCCAGACAGGAGTTCTCTTGGTAGTTTTTACACTACCTTGGTAGGGAGTTGAAAGGCAGCACAAAAGTTGTTCTACCTGCTTTCTGGGCTGAGATGGGGAATCGCTGAATTTTGGACTCGGCCGGTGACAAAATGTTCCAAACACACCCCATGCACAACTCCACCGGGGAAGGTGCCAGACAGGAGTTCTCCTGGTAGTTTTTACATTGCTCCGGTAGGCATCTGAAAGACACCACAAAAGTTGTTCTATCTGCTTTCTGGGCTGAGATGGGGAATCGCTGAATTTTGGACTCGGCCGGTGACAAAATGTTCCAAAGACACCCCATGCACAACTCCACCGGGGAAGGTGCCAGACAAGCGTTCTCTTGATAGTTTTTACACTACCTTGGTAGGCATCTAAAAGACACCACAAAAGTTGTTCTACCTGCTTCCTGGGCGGAGATGGGGAATCGCTGAATTTTGGACTCGGCTGGTGACAAAATGTTCCAAAGACACCCCCTGCACAACTCCACCGGGGAAGGTGCCAGACAGGAGTTCTCCTGGTAGTTTTTACATTGCTCCGGTAGACATCTGAAAGACACCACAAAAGTTGTTCTACCTGCTTTCTGGGCTGAGATGGGGAACCGCTGAATTTTGGACTCGGCTGGTGACAAAATGTTCCAAAGACACCCCATGCACAACTCCACCGGGGAAGGTGCCAGACAGGAGTTCTCTTGGTAGTTTTTACACTACCTTGGTAGGCATCTGAAAGACACCACAAAAGTTGTTCTACCTGCTTTCTGGGCTGAGATGGGGAATCGCTGAATTTTGGACTCGGCCGGTGACAAAATGTTCCAAACACACCCCCTGCACAACTCCACCGGGGAAGGTGCCAGACAGGAGTTCTCCTGGTAGTTTTTACATTGCTCCGGTAGGCATCTGAAAGACACCACAAAAGTTGTTCTACCTGCTTTCTGGGCTGAGATGGGGAAACGCTGAATTTTGGAGTCGGCTGGTGACAAAATGTTCCAAACACACCCCATGCACAACTCCACCGGGGAAGGTGCCAGGCAGGAGTTCTCCTGGTAGTTTTTACACTACCTTGGTAGGCATTTGAAAGACACCACAAAAGTTGTTCTACCTGCTTTCTGGGCTGAGATGGGGAAACGCTGAATTTTGGAGTCGGCTGGTGACAAAATGTTCCAAACACACCCCATGCACAACTCCACCGGGGAAGGTGCCAGACAGGAGTTCTCCTGGTAGTTTTTACATTGCTCCGGTAGGCATCAAAAGGACACCACAAAAGTTGTTCTACCTGCTTTCTGGGCTGAGATGGGGAACCGCTGAATTTTGGAGTCGGCCGGTGACAAAATGTTCCAAACACACCCCCTGCACAACTCCACCGGGGAAGGTGCCAGACAGGAGTTCTCTTGGTAGTTTCTACACTACCTTGGTAGGCATTTGAAAGGCACCACAAAAGTTGTTCTTCCTGCTTTCTGGGCTGAGATGGGGAAACGCTGAATTTTGGAGTCGGCTGGTGACAAAATGTTCCAAACACACCCCCTGCACAACTCCACCGGGGAAGGTGCCAGACAGGAGTTCTCTTGGTAGTTTTTACACTACCTTGGTAGGCAGCTGAAAGGCACCACAAAAGTTGTTCTACCTGCTTTCTGGGCTGAGATGGGGAACCGCTGAATTTTGGAGTCGGCTGGTGACAAAATGTTCCAAAAACACCCCATGCACAACTCCACCGGGGAAGGTGCCAGACAGGAGTTCTCTTGGTAGTTTTTACACTACCTTGGTAGGGAGTTGAAAGGCAGCACAAAAGTTGTTCTACCTGCTTTCTGGGCTGAGATGGGGAATCGCTGAATTTTGGACTCGGCCGGTGACAAAATGTTCCAAACACACCCCATGCACAACTCCACCGGGGAAGGTGCCAGACAGGAGTTCTCCTGGTAGTTTTTACATTGCTCCGGTAGGCATCTGAAAGACACCACAAAAGTTGTTCTATCTGCTTTCTGGGCTGAGATGGGGAATCGCTGAATTTTGGACTCGGCCGGTGACAAAATGTTCCAAAGACACCCCATGCACAACTCCACCGGGGAAGGTGCCAGACAAGCGTTCTCTTGATAGTTTTTACACTACCTTGGTAGGCATCTAAAAGACACCACAAAAGTTGTTCTACCTGCTTCCTGGGCGGAGATGGGGAATCGCTGAATTTTGGACTCGGCTGGTGACAAAATGTTCCAAAGACACCCCCTGCACAACTCCACCGGGGAAGGTGCCAGACAGGAGTTCTCCTGGTAGTTTTTACATTGCTCCGGTAGACATCTGAAAGACACCACAAAAGTTGTTCTACCTGCTTTCTGGGCTGAGATGGGGAACCGCTGAATTTTGGACTCGGCTGGTGACAAAATGTTCCAAAGACACCCCATGCACAACTCCACCGGGGAAGGTGCCAGACAGGAGTTCTCTTGGTAGTTTTTACACTACCTTGGTAGGCATCTGAAAGACACCACAAAAGTTGTTCTACCTGCTTTCTGGGCTGAGATGGGGAATCGCTGAATTTTGGAGTCGGCCGGTGACAAAATGTTCCAAACACACCCCCTGCACAACTCCACCGGGGAAGGTGCCAGACAGGAGTTCTCCTGGTAGTTTTTACATTGCTCCGGTAGGCATCTGAAAGACACCACAAAAGTTGTTCTACCTGCTTTCTGGGCTGAGATGGGGAAACGCTGAATTTTGGAGTCGGCTGGTGACAAAATGTTCCAAACACACCCCATGCACAACTCCACCGGGGAAGGTGCCAGGCAGGAGTTCTCCTGGTAGTTTTTACACTACCTTGGTAGGCATTTGAAAGACACCACAAAAGTTGTTCTACCTGCTTTCTGGGCTGAGATGGGGAAACGCTGAATTTTGGAGTCGGCTGGTGACAAAATGTTCCAAACACACCCCATGCACAACTCCACCGGGGAAGGTGCCAGACAGGAGTTCTCCTGGTAGTTTTTACATTGCTCCGGTAGGCATCAAAAGGACACCACAAAAGTTGTTCTACCTGCTTTCTGGGCTGAGATGGGGAACCGCTGAATTTTGGAGTCGGCCGGTGACAAAATGTTCCAAAAACACCCCCTGCACAACTCCACCGGGGAAGGTGCCAGACAGGAGTTCTCTTGGTAGTTTCTACACTACCTTGGTAGGCATTTGAAAGGCACCACAAAAGTTGTTCTACCTGCTTTCTGGGCTGAGATGGGGAACCGCTGAATTTTGGACTCGGCTGGTGACAAAATGTTCCAAACACACCCCCTGCACAACTCCACCGGGGAAGGTGCCAGACAGGAGTTCTCCTGGTAGTTTTTACATTGCTCCGGTAGGCATCTGAAAGACACCACAAAAGTTGTTCTACCTGCTTTCTGGGCTGAGATGGGGAATCGCTGAATTTTGGAGTCGGCTGGTGACAAAATGTTCCAAACACACCCCATGCACAACTCCACCGGGGAAGGTGCCAGACAGGAGTTCTCTTAGTAGTTTTTACACTACCTTGGTAGGGAGCTGAAAGGCAGCACAAAAGTTGTTCTACCTGCTTTCTGGGCTGAGATGGGGAATCGCTGAATTTTGGACTCGGCCGGTGACAAAATGTTCCAAACACACCCCCTGCACAACTCCACCGGGGAAGGTGCCAGACAGGAGTTCTCCTGGTAGTTTTTACATTGCTCCGGTAGGCATCTGAAAGACACCACAAAAGTTGTTCTACCTGCTTTCTGGGCTGAGATGGGGAACCGCTGAATTTTGGACTCGGCTGGTGACAAAATGTTCCAAACACACCCCCTGCACAACTCCACCGGGGAAGGTGCCAGACAAGAGTTCTCTTGATAGTTTTTACACTACCTTGGTAGGCATCTAAAAGACACCACAAAAGATGTTCTACCTGCTTTCTGGGCTGAGATGGGGAACCGCTGAATTTTGGACTCGGCTGGTGACAAAATGTTCCAAACACACCCCCTGCACAACTCCACCGGGGAAGGTGCCAGACAGGAGTTCTCTTGGTAGATTTTACACTACCTTGGTAGGGAGCTGAAAGGCAGCACAAAAGTTGTTCTACCTGCTTTCTGGGCTGAGATGGGGAATCGCTGAATTTTGGACTCGGCCGGTGACAAAATGTTCCAAACACACCCCATGCACAACTCCACCGGGGAAGGTGCCAGACAGGAGTTCTCCTGGTAGTTTTTACATTGCTCCGGTAGGCATCTGAAAGACACCACAAAAGTTGTTCTATCTGCTTTCTGGGCTGAGATGGGGAACCGCTGAATTTTGGAGTCGGCCGGTGACAAAATGTTCCAAACACACCCCATGCACAACTCCACCGGGGAAGGTGCCAGGCAGGAGTTCTCCTGGTAGTTTTTACACTACCTTGGTAGGCATTTGAAAGACACCACAAAAGTTGTTCTACCTGCTTTCTGGGCTGAGATGGGGAAACGCTGAATTTTCGAGTCGGCTGGTGAAAAAATGTTCCAAACACACCCCATGCACAACTCCACCGGGGAAGGTGCCAGACAGGAGTTCTCTTGGTAGTTTCTACACTACCTTGGTAGGCATTTGAAAGGCACCACAAAAGTTGTTCTACCTGCTTTCTGGGCTGAGATGGGGAACCGCTGAATTTTGGACTCGGCTGGTGACAAAATGTTCCAAAGACACCCCCTGCACAACTCCACCGGGGAAGGTGCCAGACAAGAGTTCTCTTGGTAGATTTTACACTACCTTGGTAGGCAGCTGAAAGAGAGCACAAAAGTTGTTCTACCTGCTTTCTGGGCTGAGATGGGGAACCGCTGAATTTTGGACTCGGCTGGTGACAAAATGTTCCAAACACACCCCCTGCACAACTCCACCGGGGAAGGTGCCAGACAGGAGTTCCTCTGGTAGTTTTTACATTGCTCCGGTAGGCATCTGAAAGACACCACAAAAGTTGTTCTACCTGCTTTCTGGGCTGAGATGGGGAACCGCTGAATTTTGGAGTCGGCTGGTGACAAAATGTTCCAAACACACCCCATGCACAACTCCACCGGGGAAGGTGCCAGGCAGGAGTTCTCCTGGTAGTTTTTACACTACCTTGGTAGGCATTTGAAAGACACCACAAAAGTTGTTCTACCTGCTTTCTGGGCTGAGATGGGGAAACGCTGAATTTTTGAGTCGGCTGGTGAAAAAATGTTCCAAACACACCCCCTGCACAACTCCACCGGGGAAGGTGCCAGACAGGAGTTCTCTTGGTAGTTTTTACACTACCTTGGTAGGCAGCTGAAAGACACCACAAAAGTTGTTCTACCTGCTTTCTGGGCTGAGATGGGGAACCACTGAATTTTGGAGTCGGCTGGTGACAAAATGTTCCAAACACACCCCATGCACAACTCCACCGGGGAAGGTGCCAGACAGGAGTTCTCCTGGTAGTTTTTACACTACCTTGGTAGGCATCTGAAAGACACCACAAAAGTTGTTCTACCTGCTTTCTGGGCTGAGATGGGGAAACACTGAATTTTGGACTCGGCTGGTGACAAAATGTTCCAAACACACCCCATGCACAACTCCACCGGGGAAGGTGCCAGGCAGGAGTTCTCTTGGTAGATTTTACACTACCTTGGTAGGCATTTGAAAGGCACCACAAAAGTTGTTCTACCTGCTTTCTGGGCTGAGATGGGGAACCGCTGAATTTTGGACTCGGCTGGTGACAAAATGTTCCAAAGACACCCCCTGCACAACTCCACCGGGGAAGGTGCCAGACAAGAGTTCTCTTGATAGTTTTTACACTACCTTGGTAGGCATCTAAAAGACACCACAAAAGATGTTCTACCTGCTTTCTGGGCTGAGATGGGGAACCGCTGAATTTTGGAGTCGGCTGGTGACAAAATGTTCCAAACACACCCCCTGCACAACTCCACCGGGGAAGGTGCCAGAAAGGAGTTCTCTTGGTAGATTTTACACTACCTTGGTAGGCAGCTGAAAGAGAGCACAAAAGTTGTTCTACCTGCTTTCTGGGCTGAGATGGGGAACCGCTGAATTTTGGACTCGGCTGGTGACAAAATGTTCCAAACACACCCCCTGCACAACTCCACCGGGGAAGGTGCCAGACAGGAGTTCCTCTGGTAGTTTTTACATTGCTCCGGTAGGCATCTGAAAGACACCACAAAAGTTGTTCTACCTGCTTTCTGGGCTGAGATGGGGAACCGCTGAATTTTGGAGTCGGCTGGTGACAAAATGTTCCAAACACACCCCATGCACAACTCCACCGGGGAAGGTGCCAGGCAGGAGTTCTCCTGGTAGTTTTTACACTACCTTGGTAGGCATTTGAAAGACACCACAAAAGTTGTTCTACCTGCTTTCTGGGCTGAGATGGGGAAACGCTGAATTTTTGAGTCGGCTGGTGAAAAAATGTTCCAAACACACCCCCTGCACAACTCCACCGGGGAAGGTGCCAGACAGGAGTTCTCTTGGTAGTTTTTACACTACCTTGGTAGGCAGCTGAAAGACACCACAAAAGTTGTTCTACCTGCTTTCTGGGCTGAGATGGGGAACCACTGAATTTTGGAGTCGGCTGGTGACAAAATGTTCCAAACACACCCCATGCACAACTCCACCGGGGAAGGTGCCAGACAGGAGTTCTCCTGGTAGTTTTTACACTACCTTGGTAGGCATCTGAAAGACACCACAAAAGTTGTTCTACCTGCTTTCTGGGCTGAGATGGGGAAACACTGAATTTTGGACTCGGCTGGTGACAAAATGTTCCAAACACACCCCATGCACAACTCCACCGGGGAAGGTGCCAGGCAGGAGTTCTCTTGGTAGATTTTACACTACCTTGGTAGGCATTTGAAAGGCACCACAAAAGTTGTTCTACCTGCTTTCTGGGCTGAGATGGGGAATCGCTGAATTTTGGAGTCGGCTAGTGACAAAATGTTCCAAACACACCCCCTGCACAACTCCACCGGGGAAGGTGCCAGACAGGAGTTCTCCTGGTAGTTTTTACATTGCTCCGGTAGGCATCTGACAGACACCACAAAAGTTGTTCTACCTGCTTTCTGGGCTGAGATGGGGAACCTCTGAATTTTTTGAGTCGGCTGGTGACAAAATGTTCCAAACACACCCCATGCACAACTCCACCGGGGAAGGTGCCAGGCAGGAGTTCTCCTGGTAGTTTTTACACTACCTTGGTAGGCATTTGAAAGACACCACAAAAGTTGTTCTACCTGCTTTCTGGGCTGAGATGGGGAAACGCTGAATTTTCGAGTCGGCTGGTGAAAAAATGTTCCAAACACACCCCATGCACAACTCCACCGGGGAAGGTGCCAGACAGGAGTTCTCTTGGTAGTTTCTACACTACATTGGTAGGCATTTGAAAGGCACCACAAAAGTTGTTCTACCTGCTTTCTGGGCTGAGATGGGGAATCGCTGAATTTTGGAGTCGGCTGGTGACAAAATGTTCCGAAGACACCCCATGCACAACTCCACCGGGGAAGGTGCCAGACAGGAGTTCTCCTGGTAGTTTTTACATTGCTCCGGTAGGCATCTGAAAGACACCACAAAAGTTGTTCTACCTGCTTTCTGGGCTGAGATGGGGAACCGCTGAATTTTGGACTCGGCTGGTGACAAAATGTTCCAAAGACACCCCCTGCACGACTCCACCGGGGAAGGTGCCAGACAAGAGTTCTCTTGATAGTTTTTACACTACCTTGGTAGGCATCTAAAAGACACCACAAAAGATGTTCTACCTGCTTTCTGGGCTGAGATGGGGAACCGCTGAATTTTGGACTCGGCTGGTGACAAAATGTTCCAAACACACCCCCTGCACAACTCCACCGGGGAAGGTGCCAGACAGGAGTTCTCTTGGTAGATTTTACACTACCTTGGTAGGCAGCTGGAAGGCAGCACAAAAGTTGTTCTACCTGCTTTCTGGGCTGAGATGGGGAATCGCTGAATTTTGGACTCGGCCGGTGACAAAATGTTCCAAACACACCCCCTGCACAACTCCACCGGGGAAGGTGCCAGGCAGGAGTTCTCCTGGTAGTTTTTACATTGCTCCGGTAGGCATCTGAAAGACACCACAAAAGTTGTTCTACCTGCTTTCTGGGCTGAGATGGGGAACCGCTGAATTTTGGACTCGGCTGGTGACAAAATGTTCCAAAGACACCCCCTGCACGACTCCACCGGGGAAGGTGCCAGACAAGAGTTCTCTTGATAGTTTTTACACTACCTTGGTAGGCATCTAAAAGACACCACAAAAGATGTTCTACCTGCTTTCTGGGCTGAGATGGGGAACCGCTGAATTTTGGACTCGGCTGGTGACAAAATGTTCCAAACACACCCCCTGCACAACTCCACCGGGGAAGGTGCCAGACAGGAGTTCTCTTGGTAGATTTTACACTACCTTGGTAGGGAGCTGAAAGGCAGCACAAAAGTTGTTCTACCTGCTTTCTGGGCTGAGATGGGGAATCGCTGAATTTTGGAGTCGGCTGGTGACAAAATGTTCCAAACACACCCCCTGCACAACTCCACCGGGGAAGGTGCCAGACAGGAGTTCTCCTGGTAGTTTTTACATTGCTCCGGTAGGCATCTGAAAGACACCACAAAAGTTGTTCTATCTGCTTTCTGGGCTGAGATGGGGAACCGCTGAATTTTGGAGTCGGCCGGTGACAAAATGTTCCAAACACACCCCATGCACAACTCCACCGGGGAAGGTGCCAGGCAGGAGTTCTCCTGGTAGTTTTTACACTACCTTGGTAGGCATTTGAAAGACACCACAAAAGTTGTTCTACCTGCTTTCTGGGCTGAGATGGGGAAACGCTGAATTTTCGAGTCGGCTGGTGAAAAAATGTTCCAAACACACCCCATGCACAACTCCACCGGGGAAGGTGCCAGACAGGAGTTCTCTTGGTAGTTTCTACACTACCTTGGTAGGCATTTGAAAGGCACCACAAAAGTTGTTCTACCTGCTTTCTGGGCTGAGATGGGGAACCGCTGAATTTTGGACTCGGCTGGTGACAAAATGTTCCAAAGACACCCCCTGCACAACTCCACCGGGGAAGGTGCCAGACAAGAGTTCTCTTGATAGTTTTTACACTACCTTGGTAGGCATCTAAAAGACACCACAAAAGATGTTCTACCTGCTTTCTGGGCTGAGATGGGGAACCGCTGAATTTTGGAGTCGGCTGGTGACAAAATGTTCCAAACACACCCCCTGCACAACTCCACCGGGGAAGGTGCCAGAAAGGAGTTCTCTTGGTAGATTTTACACTACCTTGGTAGGCAGCTGAAAGAGAGCACAAAAGTTGTTCTACCTGCTTTCTGGGCTGAGATGGGGAATCGCTGAATTTTGGACTCGGCTGGTGACAAAATGTTCCAAACACACCCCCTGCACAACTCCACCGGGGAAGGTGCCAGACAGGAGTTCCTCTGGTAGTTTTTACATTGCTCCGGTAGGCATCTGAAAGACACCACAAAAGTTGTTCTACCTGCTTTCTGGGCTGAGATGGGGAACCGCTGAATTTTGGAGTCGGCTGGTGACAAAATGTTCCAAACACACCCCATGCACAACTCCACCGGGGAAGGTGCCAGGCAGGAGTTCTCCTGGTAGTTTTTACACTACCTTGGTAGGCATTTGAAAGACACCACAAAAGTTGTTCTACCTGCTTTCTGGGCTGAGATGGGGAAACGCTGAATTTTTGAGTCGGCTGGTGAAAAAATGTTCCAAACACACCCCCTGCACAACTCCACCGGGGAAGGTGCCAGACAGGAGTTCTCTTGGTAGTTTTTACACTACCTTGGTAGGCAGCTGAAAGACACCACAAAAGTTGTTCTACCTGCTTTCTGGGCTGAGATGGGGAACCACTGAATTTTGGAGTCGGCTGGTGACAAAATGTTCCAAACACACCCCATGCACAACTCCACCGGGGAAGGTGCCAGACAGGAGTTCTCCTGGTAGTTTTTACACTACCTTGGTAGGCATCTGAAAGACACCACAAAAGTTGTTCTACCTGCTTTCTGGGCTGAGATGGGGAAACGCTGAATTTTGGACTCGGCTGGTGACAAAATGTTCCAAACACACCCCATGCACAACTCCACCGGGGAAGGTGCCAGGCAGGAGTTCTCTTGGTAGATTTTACACTACCTTGGTAGGCATTTGAAAGGCACCACAAAAGTTGTTCTACCTGCTTTCTGGGCTGAGATGGGGAATCGCTGAATTTTGGAGTCGGCTAGTGACAAAATGTTCCAAACACACCCCCTGCACAACTCCACCGGGGAAGGTGCCAGACAGGAGTTCTCCTGGTAGTTTTTACATTGCTCCGGTAGGCATCTGACAGACACCACAAAAGTTGTTCTACCTGCTTTCTGGGCTGAGATGGGGAACCTCTGAATTTTTTGAGTCGGCTGGTGACAAAATGTTCCAAACACACCCCATGCACAACTCCACCGGGGAAGGTGCCAGGCAGGAGTTCTCCTGGTAGTTTTTACACTACCTTGGTAGGCATTTGAAAGACACCACAAAAGTTGTTCTACCTGCTTTCTGGGCTGAGATGGGGAAACGCTGAATTTTCGAGTCGGCTGGTGAAAAAATGTTCCAAACACACCCCATGCACAACTCCACCGGGGAAGGTGCCAGACAGGAGTTCTCTTGGTAGTTTCTACACTACATTGGTAGGCATTTGAAAGGCACCACAAAAGTTGTTCTACCTGCTTTCTGGGCTGAGATGGGGAATCGCTGAATTTTGGAGTCGGCTGGTGACAAAATGTTCCGAAGACACCCCATGCACAACTCCACCGGGGAAGGTGCCAGACAGGAGTTCTCCTGGTAGTTTTTACATTGCTCCGGTAGGCATCTGAAAGACACCACAAAAGTTGTTCTACCTGCTTTCTGGGCTGAGATGGGGAACCGCTGAATTTTGGACTCGGCTGGTGACAAAATGTTCCAAAGACACCCCCTGCACGACTCCACCGGGGAAGGTGCCAGACAAGAGTTCTCTTGATAGTTTTTACACTACCTTGGTAGGCATCTAAAAGACACCACAAAAGATGTTCTACCTGCTTTCTGGGCTGAGATGGGGAACCGCTGAATTTTGGACTCGGCTGGTGACAAAATGTTCCAAACACACCCCCTGCACAACTCCACCGGGGAAGGTGCCAGACAGGAGTTCTCTTGGTAGATTTTACACTACCTTGGTAGGCAGCTGAAAGGCAGCACAAAAGTTGTTCTACCTGCTTTCTGGGCTGAGATGGGGAATCGCTGAATTTTGGACTCGGCCGGTGACAAAATGTTCCAAACACACCCCCTGCACAACTCCACCGGGGAAGGTGCCAGGCAGGAGTTCTCCTGGTAGTTTTTACATTGCTCCGGTAGGCATCTGAAAGACACCACAAAAGTTGTTCTATCTGCTTTCTGGGCTGAGATGGGGAACCGCTGAATTTTGGAGTCGGCCAGTGACAAAATGTTCCAAACACACCCCATGCACAACTCCACCGGGGAAGGTGCCAGGCAGGAGTTCTCCTGGTAGTTTTTACACTACCTTGGTAGGCATTTGAAAGACACCACAAAAGTTGTTCTACCTGCTTTCTGGGCTGAGATGGGGAAACGCTGAATTTTGGACTCGGCTGGTGAAAAAATGTTCCAAACACACCCCATGCACAACTCCACCGGGGAAGGTGCAGACAGGAGTTCTCTTGGTAGTTTCTACACTACCTTGGTAGGCATGTGAAAGGCACCACAAAAGTTGTTCTACCTGCTTTCTGGGCTGAGATGGGGAAACGCTGAATTTTGGAGTCGGCTGGTGACAAAATGTTCCAAACACACCCCCTGCACAATTCCACCGGGGAAGGTGCCAGACAGGAGTTCTCTTGGTAGTTTCTACACTACCTTGGTAGGCAGCTGAAAGGCACCACAAAAGTTGTTCTACCTGCTTTCTGGGCTGAGATGGGGAACCGCTGAATTTTGGAGTCGGCTGGTGACAAATATTCCAAAAACACCCCATGCACAACTCCACCGGGGAAGGTGCCAGACAGGAGTTCTCTTAGTAGTTTTTACACTACCTTGGTAGGCATCTAAAAGACACCACAAAAGTTGTTCTATCTGCTTTCTGGGCTGAGATGGGGAAACGCTGAATTTTGGAGTCGGCTGGTGACAAAATGTTCCAAACACACCCCCTGCACAACTCCACCGGGGAAGGTGCCAGACAGGAGTTCTCTTAGTAGTTTTTACACTACCTTGGTAGGGAGCTGAAAGGCAGAACAAAAGTTGTTCTACCTGCTTTCTGGGCTGAGATGGGGAATCGCTGAATTTTGGACTCGGCCGGTGACAAAATGTTCCAAACACACCCCCTGCACAACTCCACTGGGGAAGGTGCCAGACAGGAGTTCTCCTGGTAGTTTTTACACTACATTGGTAGGCATTTGAAAGACACCACAAAAGTTGTTCTACCTGCTTTCTGGGCTGAGATGGGGAAACGCTGAATTTTCGAGTCGGCTGGTGAAAAAATGTTCCAAACACACCCCATGCACAACTCCACCGGGGAAGGTGCCAGACAGGAGTTCTCTTGGTAGTTTCTACACTACCTTGGTAGGCATTTGAAAGGCACCACAAAAGTTGTTCTACCTGCTTTCTGGGCTGAGATGGGGAACCGCTGAATTTTGGACTCGGCTGGTGACAAAATGTTCCAAAGACACCCCCTGCACAACTCCACCGGGGAAGGTGCCAGACAAGCGTTCTCTTGGTAGTTTCTACACTACCTTGGTAGGCATTTGAAAGGCACCACAAAAGTTGTTCTACCTGCTTTCTGGGCTGAGATGGGGAATCGCTGAATTTTGGAGTCGGCTGGTGACAAAATGTTCCAAACACACCCCCTGCACAACTCCACCGGGGAAGGTGCCAGACAGGAGTTCTCCTGGTAGTTTTTACATTGCTCTGGTAGGCATCTGAAAGGCAGCACAAAAGTTGTTCTACCTTCTTTCTGGGCTGAGATGGGGAATCGCTGAATTTTGGACTCGGCCGGTGACAAAATGTTCCAAAGACACCCCATGCACAACTCCACCGGGGAAGGTGCCAGACAGGAGTTCTCTTAGTAGTTTTTACACTACCATGGTAGGCATCTGAAAGACACCACAAAAGTTGTTCTACCTGCTTTCTGGGCTGAGATGGGGAATCGCTGAATTTTGGACTCGGCCGGTGACAAAATGTTCCAAACACACCCCCTGCACAACTCCACCGGGGAAGGTGCCAGACAGGAGTTCTCCTGGTAGTTTTTACATTGCTCCGGTAGGCATCTGAAAGACACCACAAAAGTTGTTCTATCTGCTTTCTGGGCTGAGATGGGGAATCGCTGAATTTTGGAGTCGGCTGGTGACAAAATGTTCCAAACACACCCCCTGCACAACTCCACCGGGGAAGGTGCCAGACAGGAGTTCTCTTAGTAGTTTTTACACTACCTTGGTAGGGAGCTGAAAGGCACCACAAAAGTTGTTCTACCTGCTTTCTGGGCTGAGATGGGGAATCGCTGAATTTTGGACTCGGCCGGTGACAAAATGTTCCAAACACACCCCCTGCACAACTCCACCGGGGAAGGTGCCAGACAGGAGTTCTCCTGGTAGTTTTTACATTGCTCCGGTAGGCATCTGAAAGACACCACAAAAGTTGTTCTACCTGCTTTCTGGGCTGAGATGGGGAACCGCTGAATTTTGGACTCGGCTGGTGACAAAATGTTCCAAACACACCCCCTGCACAACTCCACCGGGGAAGGTGCCAGACAAGAGTTCTCTTGATAGTTTTTACACTACCTTGGTAGGCATCTAAAAGACACCACAAAAGATGTTCTACCTGCTTTCTGGGCTGAGATGGGGAACCGCTGAATTTTGGAGTCGGCTGGTGACAAAATGTTCCAAAGACACCCCCTGCACAACTCCACCGGGGAAGGTGCCAGACAGGAGTTCTCCTGGTAGTTTTTACACTACCTTGGTAGGCATCTGAAAGACACCACAAAAGTTGTTCTACCTTCTTTCTGGGCTGAGATGGGGAAACGCTGAATTTTGGACTCGGCCGGTGACAAAATGTTCCAAACACACCCCCTGCACAACTCCACCGGGGAAGGTGCCAGACAGGAATTCTCTTAGTAGTTTTTACACTAACTTGGTAGGCAGCTGAAAGGCAGCACAAAAGTTGTTCTACCTGCTTTCTGGGCTGAGATGGGGAATCGCTGAATTTTGGACTCGGCCGGTGACAAAATGTTCCAAACACACCCCCTGCACAACTCCACCGGGGAAGGTGCCAGACAGGAGTTCTCCTGGTAGTTTTTACATTGCTCTGGTAGGCATCTGAAAGGCAGCACAAAAGTTGTTCTACCTTCTTTCTGGGCTGAGATGGGGAATCGCTGAATTTTGGACTCGGCCGGTGACAAAATGTTCCAAAGACACCCCATGCACAACTCCACCGGGGAAGGTGCCAGACAGGAGTTCTCTTAGTAGTTTTTACACTACCATGGTAGGCATCTGAAAGACACCACAAAAGTTGTTCTACCTGCTTTCTGGGCTGAGATGGGGAATCGCTGAATTTTGGACTCGGCCGGTGACAAAATGTTCCAAACACACCCCCTGCACAACTCCACCGGGGAAGGTGCCAGACAGGAGTTCTCCTGGTAGTTTTTACATTGCTCCGGTAGGCATCTGAAAGACACCACAAAAGTTGTTCTATCTGCTTTCTGGGCTGAGATGGGGAATCGCTGAATTTTGGAGTCGGCTGGTGACAAAATGTTCCAAACACACCCCCTGCACAACTCCACCGGGGAAGGTGCCAGACAGGAGTTCTCTTAGTAGTTTTTACACTACCTTGGTAGGGAGCTGAAAGGCACCACAAAAGTTGTTCTACCTGCTTTCTGGGCTGAGATGGGGAATCGCTGAATTTTGGACTCGGCCGGTGACAAAATGTTCCAAACACACCCCCTGCACAACTCCACCGGGGAAGGTGCCAGACAGGAGTTCTCCTGGTAGTTTTTACATTGCTCCGGTAGGCATCTGAAAGACACCACAAAAGTTGTTCTACCTGCTTTCTGGGCTGAGATGGGGAACCGCTGAATTTTGGACTCGGCTGGTGACAAAATGTTCCAAACACACCCCCTGCACAACTCCACCGGGGAAGGTGCCAGACAGGAGTTCTCTTAGTAGTTTTTACACTACCTTGGTAGGGAGCTGAAAGGCACCACAAAAGATGTTCTACCTGCTTTCTGGGCTGAGATGGGGAACCGCTGAATTTTGGAGTCGGCTGGTGACAAAATGTTCCAAAGACACCCCCTGCACAACTCCACCGGGGAAGGTGCCAGGCAGGAGTTCTCCTGGTAGTTTTTACACTACCTTGGTAGGCATCTGAAAGACACCACAAAAGTTGTTCTACCTTCTTTCTGGGCTGAGATGGGGAATCGCTGAATTTTGGACTCGGCCGGTGACAAAATGTTCCAAAGACACCCCATGCACAACTCCACCGGGGAAGGTGCCAGACAGGAGTTCTCTTAGTAGTTTTTACACTACCTTGGTAGGCATCTGAAAGACACCACAAAAGTTGTTCTACCTGCTTTCTGGGCTGAGATGGGGAAACGCTGAATTTTGGACTCGGCCGGTGACAAAATGTTCCAAACACACCCCCTGCACAACTCCACCGGGGAAGGTGCCAGACAGGAATTCTCTTAGTAGTTTTTACACTAACTTGGTAGGCAGCTGAAAGGCAGCACAAAAGTTGTTCTACCTGCTTTCTGGGCTGAGATGGGGAATCGCTGAATTTTGGACTCGGCCGGTGACAAAATGTTCCAAACACACCCCCTGCACAACTCCACCGGGGAAGGTGCCAGACAGGAGTTCTCCTGGTAGTTTTTACACTACCTTGGTAGGCATCTGAAAGACACCACAAAAGTTGTTCTACCTGCTTTCTGGGCTGAGATGGGGAAACGCTGAATTTTGGAGTCGGCTGGTGACAAAATGTTCCAAACACACCCCATGCACAACTCCACCGGGGAAGGTGCCAGACAGGAGTTCTCCTGGTAGTTTTTACATTGCTCCGGTAGGCATCTGAAAGACACCACAAAAGTTGTTCTATCTGCTTTCTGGGCTGAGATGGGGAATCGCTGAATTTTGGACTCGGCCGGTGACAAAATGTTCCAAACACACCCCATGCACAACTCCACCGGGGAAGGTGCCAGACAAGCGTTCTCTTGATAGTATTTACACTAGCTTGGTAGGCATCTAAAAGACACCACAAAAGTTGTTCTACCTGCTTTCTGGGCTGAGATGGGGAAACGCTGAATTTTGGACTCGGCTGGTGACAAAATGTTCCAAAGACACCCCCTGCACAACTCCACCGGGGAAGGTGCCAGACAGGAGTTCTCCTGGTAGTTTTTACATTGCTCCGGTAGGCATCTGAAAGACACCACAAAAGTTGTTCTACCTGCTTTCTGGGCTGAGATGGGGAACCGCTGAATTTTGGAGTCGGCTGGTGACAAAATGTTCCAAATACACCCCATGCACAACTCCACCGGGGAAGGTGCCAGACAGGAGTTCTCTTAGTAGTTTTTACACTACCTTGGTAGGCAGCTGAAAGGCACCACAAAAGTTGTTCTTCCTGCTTTCTGGGCTGAGATGGGGAAACGCTGAATTTTGGAGTCGGCCGGTGACAAAATGTTCCAAACACACCCCATGCACAACTCCACCGGGGAAGGTGCCAGACAGGAGTTCTCTTAGTAGTTTTTACACTACCTTGGTAGGGAGCTGAAAGGCAGCACAAAAGTTGTTCTACCTGCTTTCTGGGCTGAGATGGGGAATCGCTGAATTTTGGACTCGGCCGGTGACAAAATGTTCCAAACACACCCCCTGCACAACTCCACCGGGGAAGGTGCCAGACAGGAGTTCTCCTGGTAGTTTTTACATTGCTCCGGTAGGCATCTGAAAGACACCACAAAAGTTGTTCTACCTGCTTTCTGGGCTGAGATGGGGAATCGCTGAATTTTGGACTCGGCCGGTGACAAAATGTTCCAAAGACACCCCATGCACAACTCCACCGGGGAAGGTGCCAGACAGGAGTTCTCCTGGTAGTTTTTACATTGCTCCGGTAGGCATCTGAAAGACACCACAAAAGTTGTTCTACCTGCTTTCTGGGCTGAGATGGGGAAACGCTGAATTTTGGACTCGGCCGGTGACAAAATGTTCCAAAGACACCCCCTGCACAACTCCACCGGGGAAGGTGCCAGACAGGAGTTCTCCTGGTAGTTTTTACATTGCTCCGGTAGGCATCTGAAAGACACCACAAAAGTTGTTCTACCTGCTTTCTGGGCTGAGATGGGGAACCGCTGAATTTTGGACTCGGCTGGTGACAAAATGTTCCAAAGACACCCCATGCACAACTCCACCGGGGAAGGTGCCAGACAAGAGTTCTCTTGATAGTTTTTACACTACCTTGGTAGGCATCTAAAAGACACCACAAAAGATGTTCTACCTGCTTTCTGGGCTGAGATGGGGAAAAGCTGAATTTTGGAGTCGGCTGGTGACAAAATGTTCCAAACACACCCCCTGCACAACTCCACCGGGGAAGGTGCCAGACAGGAGTTCTCTTGGTAGATTTTACACTGCCTTGGTAGGGAGCTGAAAGGCACCACAAAAGTTGTTCTACCTGCTTTCTGGGCTGAGATGGGGAATCGCTGAATTTTGGACTCGGCCGGTGACAAAATGTTCCAAACACACCCCCTGCACAACTCCACCGGGGAAGGTGCCAGACAGGAGTTCTCCTGGTAGTTTTTACATTGCTCCGGTAGGCATCTGAAAGACACCACAAAAGTTGTTCTACCTGCTTTCTGGGCTGAGATGGGGAAACGCTGAATTTTGGAGTCGGCCGGTGACAAAATGTTCCAAACACACCCCCTGCACAACTCCACCGGGGAAGGTGCCAGACAGGAGTTCTCTTAGTAGTTTTTACACTACCTTGGTAGGCATCTGAAAGACACCACAAAAGTTGTTCTACCTGCTTTCTGGGCTGAGATGGGGAACCGCTGAATTTTGGACTCGGCTGGTGACAAAATGTTCCAAAGACACCCCCTGCACAACTCCACCGGGGAAGGTGCCAGACAGGAGTTCTCTTGGTAGTTTTTACACTACCTTGGTAGGCATCTAAAAGACACCACAAAAGTTGTTCTACCTGCTTTCTGGGCTGAGATGGGGAACCGCTGAATTTTGGACTCGGCTGGTGACAAAATGTTCCAAACACACCCCCTGCACAACTCCACCGGGGAAGGTGCCAGACAGGAGTTCTCCTGGTAGTTTTTACATTGCTCCGGTAGGCATCTGAAAGACACCACAAAAGTTGTTCTACCTGCTTTCTGGGCTGAGATGGGGAACCGCTGAATTTTGGAGTCGGCTGGTGACAAAATGTTCCAAACACACCCCATGCACAACTCCACCGGGGAAGGTGCCAGACAGGAGTTCTCCTGGTAGTTTTTACATTGCTCCGGTAGGCATCTGAAAGACACCACAAAAGTTGTTCTACCTGCTTTCTGGGCTGAGATGGGGAACCGCTGAATTTTGGACTCGGCTGGTGACAAAATGTTCCAAACACACCCCCTGCACAACTCCACCGGGGAAGGTGCCAGACAAGAGTTCTCTTGATAGTTTTTACACTACCTTGGTAGGCAGCTGAAAGGCAGCACAAAAGTTGTTCTACCTGCTTTCTGGGCTGAGATGGGGAAACGCTGAATTTTGGAGTCGGCTGGTGACAAAATGTTCCAAACACACCCCCTGCACAACTCCACCGGGGAAGGTGCCAGACAGGAATTCTCTTAGTAGTTTTTACACTGCCTTGGTAGGGAGCTGAAAGGCAGCACAAAAGTTGTTCTACCTGCTTTCTGGGCTGAGATGGGGAATCGCTGAATTTTGGACTCGGCCGGTGACAAAATGTTCCAAACACACCCCATGCACAACTCCACCGGGGAAGGTGCCAGACAGGAGTTCTCCTGGTAGTTTTTACATTGCTCCGGTAGGCATCTGAAAGACACCACAAAAGTTGTTCTATCTGCTTTCTGGGCTGAGATGGGGAAACGCTGAATTTTGGACTCGGCCGGTGACAAAATGTTCCAAACACACCCCATGCACAACTCCACCGGGGAAGGTGCCAGGCAGGAGTTCTCCTGGTAGTTTTTACATTGCTCCGGTAGGCATCTGAAAGACACCACAAAAGTTGTTCTACCTGCTTTCTGGGCTGAGATGGGGAACCACTGAATTTTGGAGTCGGCCGGTGACAAAATGTTCCAAAGACACCCCCTGCACGACTCCACCGGGGAAGGTGCCAGACAAGAGTTCTCTTGATAGTTTTTACACTACCTTGGTAGGCATCTAAAAGACACCACAAAAGATGTTCTACCTGCTTTCTGGGCTGAGATGGGGAACCGCTGAATTTTGGACTCGGCTGGTGACAAAATGTTCCAAACACACCCCCTGCACAACTCCACCGGGGAAGGTGCCAGACAGGAGTTCTCTTGGTAGATTTTACACTACCTTGGTAGGCAGCTGAAAGGCAGCACAAAAGTTGTTCTACCTGCTTTCTGGGCTGAGATGGGGAATCGCTGAATTTTGGACTCGGCCGGTGACAAAATGTTCCAAACACACCCCCTGCACAACTCCACCGGGGAAGGTGCCAGGCAGGAGTTCTCCTGGTAGTTTTTACATTGCTCCGGTAGGCATCTGAAAGACACCACAAAAGTTGTTCTATCTGCTTTCTGGGCTGAGATGGGGAACCGCTGAATTTTGGAGTCGGCCAGTGACAAAATGTTCCAAACACACCCCATGCACAACTCCACCGGGGAAGGTGCCAGGCAGGAGTTCTCCTGGTAGTTTTTACACTACCTTGGTAGGCATCTAAAAGACACCACAAAAGTTGTTCTACCTGCTTTCTGGGCTGAGATGGGGAAACGCTGAATTTTGGACTCGGCTGGTGAAAAAATGTTCCAAACACACCCCCTGCACAACTCCACCGGGGAAGGTGCAGACAGGAGTTCTCTTGGTAGTTTCTACACTACCTTGGTAGGCATTTGAAAGGCACCACAAAAGTTGTTCTACCTGCTTTCTGGGCTGAGATGGGGAAACGCTGAATTTTGGAGTCGGCTGGTGACAAAATGTTCCAAACACACCCCCTGCACAATTCCACCGGGGAAGGTGCCAGACAGGAGTTCTCTTGGTAGTTTCTACACTACCTTGGTAGGCAGCTGAAAGGCACCACAAAAGTTGTTCTACCTGCTTTCTGGGCTGAGATGGGGAACCGCTGAATTTTGGACTCGGCTGGTGACAAATATTCCAAAAACACCCCATGCACAACTCCACCGGGGAAGGTGCCAGACAGGAGTTCTCTTAGTAGTTTTTACACTACCTTGGTAGGCATCTAAAAGACACCACAAAAGTTGTTCTATCTGCTTTCTGGGCTGAGATGGGGAATCGCTGAATTTTGGAGTCGGCTGGTGACAAAATGTTCCAAACACACCCCCTGCACAACTCCACCGGGGAAGGTGCCAGACAGGAGTTCTCTTAGTAGTTTTTACACTACCTTGGTAGGGAGCTGAAAGGCACCACAAAAGTTGTTCTACCTGCTTTCTGGGCTGAGATGGGGAATCGCTGAATTTTGGACTCGGCCGGTGACAAAATGTTCCAAACACACCCCCTGCACAACTCCACCGGGGAAGGTGCCAGGCAGGAGTTCTCCTGGTAGTTTTTACATTGCTCCGGTAGGCATCTGAAAGACACCACAAAAGTTGTTCTATCTGCTTTCTGGGCTGAGATGGGGAACCGCTGAATTTTGGAGTCGGCCAGTGACAAAATGTTCCAAACACACCCCATGCACAACTCCACCGGGGAAGGTGCCAGGCAGGAGTTCTCCTGGTAGTTTTTACACTACCTTGGTAGGCATCTAAAAGACACCACAAAAGTTGTTCTACCTGCTTTCTGGGCTGAGATGGGGAAACGCTGAATTTTGGACTCGGCTGGTGAAAAAATGTTCCAAACACACCCCCTGCACAACTCCACCGGGGAAGGTGCAGACAGGAGTTCTCTTGGTAGTTTCTACACTACCTTGGTAGGCATTTGAAAGGCACCACAAAAGTTGTTCTACCTGCTTTCTGGGCTGAGATGGGGAAACGCTGAATTTTGGAGTCGGCTGGTGACAAAATGTTCCAAACACACCCCCTGCACAATTCCACCGGGGAAGGTGCCAGACAGGAGTTCTCTTGGTAGTTTCTACACTACCTTGGTAGGCAGCTGAAAGGCACCACAAAAGTTGTTCTACCTGCTTTCTGGGCTGAGATGGGGAACCGCTGAATTTTGGACTCGGCTGGTGACAAATATTCCAAAAACACCCCATGCACAACTCCACCGGGGAAGGTGCCAGACAGGAGTTCTCTTAGTAGTTTTTACACTACCTTGGTAGGCATCTAAAAGACACCACAAAAGTTGTTCTATCTGCTTTCTGGGCTGAGATGGGGAATCGCTGAATTTTGGAGTCGGCTGGTGACAAAATGTTCCAAACACACCCCCTGCACAACTCCACCGGGGAAGGTGCCAGACAGGAGTTCTCTTAGTAGTTTTTACACTACCTTGGTAGGGAGCTGAAAGGCACCACAAAAGTTGTTCTACCTGCTTTCTGGGCTGAGATGGGGAATCGCTGAATTTTGGACTCGGCCGGTGACAAAATGTTCCAAACACACCCCCTGCACAACTCCACCGGGGAAGGTGCCAGACAGGAGTTCTCCTGGTAGTTTTTACATTGCTCCGGTAGGCATCTGAAAGACACCACAAAAGTTGTTCTACCTGCTTTCTGGGCTGAGATGGGGAACCGCTGAATTTTGGACTCGGCTGGTGACAAAATGTTCCAAACACACCCCCTGCACAACTCCACCGGGGAAGGTGCCAGACAAGAGTTCTCTTGATAGTTTTTACACTACCTTGGTAGGCATCTAAAAGACACCACAAAAGATGTTCTACCTGCTTTCTGGGCTGAGATGGGGAACCGCTGAATTTTGGACTCGGCTGGTGACAAAATGTTCCAAACACACCCCCTGCACAACTCCACCGGGGAAGGTGCCAGACAGGAGTTCTCCTGGTAGTTTTTACACTACCTTGGTAGGCATTTGAAAGACACCACAAAAGTTGTTCTACCTGCTTTCTGGGCTGAGATGGGGAAACGCTGAATTTTCGAGTCGGGTGGTGAAAAAATGTTCCAAACACACCCCATGCACAACTCCACCGGGGAAGGTGCCAGACAAGCGTTCTCTTGGTAGTTTCTACACTACCTTGGTAGGCATTTGAAAGGCACCACAAAAGTTGTTCTACCTGCTTTCTGGGCTGAGATGGGGAAACGCTGAATTTTGGAGTCGGCTGGTGACAAAATGTTCCAAACACACCCCCTGCACAACTCCACCGGGGAAGGTGCCAGACAGGAGTTCTCTTGGTAGTTTTTACACTACCTTGGTAGGCAGCTGAAAGGCACCACAAAAGTTGTTCTACCTGCTTTCTGGGCTGAGATGGGGAATCGCTGAATTTTGGACTCGGCCGGTGACAAAATGTTCCAAACACACCCCCTGCACAACTCCACCGGGGAAGGTGCCAGACAGGAGTTCTCCTGGTAGTTTTTACATTGCTCTGGTAGGCATCTGAAATGCAGCACAAAAGTTGTTCTACCTTCTTTCTGGGCTGAGATGGGGAATCGCTGAATTTTGGACTCGGCCGGTGACAAAATGTTCCAAAGACACCCCATGCACAACTCCACCGGGGAAGGTGCCAGACAGGAGTTCTCTTAGTAGTTTTTACACTACCATGGTAGGCATCTGAAAGACACCACAAAAGTTGTTCTACCTGCTTTCTGGGCTGAGATGGGGAAACGCTGAATTTTGGAGTCGGCCGGTGACAAAATGTTCCAAACACACCCCCTGCACAACTCCACCGGGGAAGGTGCCAGACAGGAATTCTCTTAGTAGTTTTTACACTACCTTGGTAGGCAGCTGAAAGGCAGCACAAAAGTTGTTCTACCTGCTTTCTGGGCTGAGATGGGGAATCGCTGAATTTTGGACTCGGCCGGTGACAAAATGTTCCAAACACACCCCCTGCACAATTCCACCGGGGAAGGTGCCAGACAGGAGTTCTCCTGGTAGTTTTTACATTGCTCCGGTAGGCATCTGAAAGACACCACAAAAGTTGTTCTACCTGCTTTCTGGGCTGAGATGGGGAAACGCTGAATTTTGGAGTCGGCTGGTGACAAAATGTTCCAAACACACCCCATGCACAACTCCACCGGGGAAGGTGCCAGACAGGAGTTCTCCTGGTAGTTTTTACATTGCTCCGGTAGGCATCTGAAAGACACCACAAAAGTTGTTCTATCTGCTTTCTGGGCTGAGATGGGGAATCGCTGAATTTTGGACTCGGCCGGTGACAAAATGTTCCAAAGACACCCCATGCACAACTCCACCGGGGAAGGTGCCAGACAAGCGTTCTCTTGATAGTATTTACACTAGCTTGGTAGGCATCTAAAAGACACCACAAAAGTTGTTCTACCTGCTTTCTGGGCTGAGATGGGGAAACGCTGAATTTTGGACTCGGCTGGTGACAAAATGTTCCAAAGACACCCCCTGCACAACTCCACCGGGGAAGGTGCCAGACAGGAGTTCTCCTGGTAGTTTTTACATTGCTCCGGTAGGCATCTGAAAGACACCACAAAAGTTGTTCTACCTGCTTTCTGGGCTGAGATGGGGAACCGCTGAATTTTGGAGTCGGCTGGTGACAAAATGTTCCAAATACACCCCATGCACAACTCCACCGGGGAAGGTGCCAGACAGGAGTTCTCTTAGTAGTTTTTACACTACCTTGGTAGGCAGCTGAAAGGCACCACAAAAGTTGTTCTTCCTGCTTTCTGGGCTGAGATGGGGAAACGCTGAATTTTGGAGTCGGCCGGTGACAAAATGTTCCAAACACACCCCCTGCACAACTCCACCGGGGAAGGTGCCAGACAGGAGTTCTCTTAGTAGTTTTTACACTACCTTGGTAGGGAGCTGAAAGGCAGCACAAAAGTTGTTCTACCTGCTTTCTGGGCTGAGATGGGGAATCGCTGAATTTTGGACTCGGCCGGTGACAAAATGTTCCAAACACACCCCCTGCACAACTCCACCGGGGAAGGTGCCAGACAGGAGTTCTCCTGGTAGTTTTTACATTGCTCCGGTAGGCATCTGAAAGACACCACAAAAGTTGTTCTACCTGCTTTCTGGGCTGAGATGGGGAATCGCTGAATTTTGGACTCGGCCGGTGACAAAATGTTCCAAAGACACCCCATGCACAACTCCACCGGGGAAGGTGCCAGACAGGAGTTCTCCTGGTAGTTTTTACACTACCTTGGTAGGCATCTGAAAGACACCACAAAAGTTGTTCTACCTGCTTTCTGGGCTGAGATGGGGAACCGCTGAATTTTGGAGTCGGCCGGTGACAAAATGTTCCAAAGACACCCCCTGCACAACTCCACCGGGGAAGGTGCCAGACAGGAGTTCTCCTGGTAGTTTTTACATTGCTCCGGTAGGCATCTGAAAGACACCACAAAAGTTGTTCTACCTGCTTTGTGGGCTGAGATGGGGAACCGCTGAATTTTGGACTCGGCTGGTGACAAAATGTTCCAAAGACACCCCATGCACAACTCCACCGGGGAAGGTGCCAGACAAGAGTTCTCTTGATAGTTTTTACACTACCTTGGTAGGCATCTAAAAGACACCACAAAAGATGTTCTACCTGCTTTCTGGGCTGAGATGGGGAAAAGCTGAATTTTGGAGTCGGCTGGTGACAAAATGTTCCAAACACACCCCCTGCACAACTCCACCGGGGAAGGTGCCAGACAGGAGTTCTCTTGGTAGATTTTACACTGCCTTGGTAGGGAGCTGAAAGGCACCACAAAAGTTGTTCTACCTGCTTTCTGGGCTGAGATGGGGAATCGCTGAATTTTGGACTCGGCCGGTGACAAAATGTTCCAAACACACCCCCTGCACAACTCCACCGGGGAAGGTGCCAGACAGGAGTTCTCCTGGTAGTTTTTACATTGCTCCGGTAGGCATCTGAAAGACACCACAAAAGTTGTTCTACCTGCTTTCTGGGCTGAGATGGGGAAACGCTGAATTTTGGAGTCGGCCGGTGACAAAATGTTCCAAACACACCCCCTGCACAACTCCACCGGGGAAGGTGCCAGACAGGAGTTCTCTTAGTAGTTTTTACACTACCTTGGTAGGCATCTGAAAGACACCACAAAAGTTGTTCTACCTGCTTTCTGGGCTGAGATGGGGAACAGCTGAATTTTGGACTCGGCTGGTGACAAAATGTTCCAAACACACCCCCTGCACAACTCCACCGGGGAAGGTGCCAGACAGGAGTTCTCCTGGTAGTTTTTACATTGCTCCGGTAGGCATCTGAAAGACACCACAAAAGTTGTTCTACCTGCTTTCTGGGCTGAGATGGGGAACCGCTGAATTTTGGACTCGGCTGGTGACAAAATGTTCCAAAGACACCCCCTGCACAACTCCACCGGGGAAGGTGCCAGACAGGAGTTCTCTTGGTAGTTTTTACACTACCTTGGTAGGCATCTGAAAGACACCACAAAAGTTGTTCTACCTGCTTTCTGGGCTGAGATGGGGAACCGCTGAATTTTGGACTCGGCTGGTGACAAAATGTTCCAAACACACCCCCTGCACAACTCCACCGGGGAAGGTGCCAGACAGGAGTTCTCCTGGTAGTTTTTACATTGCTCTGGTAGGCATCTGAAAGACACCACAAAAGTTGTTCTACCTGCTTTCTGGGCTGAGATGGGGAACCGCTGAATTTTGGAGTCGGCTGGTGACAAAATGTTCCAAACACACCCCCTGCACAACTCCACCGGGGAAGGTGCCAGACAGGAGTTCTCCTGGTAGTTTTTACATTGCTCCGGTAGGCATCTGAAAGACACCACAAAAGTTGTTCTACCTGCTTTCTGGGCTGAGATGGGGAACCGCTGAATTTTGGACTCGGCTGGTGACAAAATGTTCCAAACACACCCCCTGCACAACTCCACCGGGGAAGGTGCCAGACAGGAATTCTCTTAGTAGTTTTTACACTGCCTTGGTAGGGAGCTGAAAGGCAGCACAAAAGTTGTTCTACCTGCTTTCTGGGCTGAGATGGGGAATCGCTGAATTTTGGACTCGGCCGGTGACAAAATGTTCCAAACACACCCCCTGCACAACTCCACCGGGGAAGGTGCCAGACAGGAGTTCTCCTGGTAGTTTTTACATTGCTCCGGTAGGCATCTGAAAGACACCACAAAAGTTGTTCTACCTGCTTTCTGGGCTGAGATGGGGAACCGCTGAATTTTGGACTCGGCTGGTGACAAAATGTTCCAAAGACACTCCCTGCACAACTCCACCGGGGAAGGTGCCAGACAGGAGTTCTCTTCGTAGTTTTTACACTACCTTGGTAGGCATCTAAAAGACACCACAAAAGTTGTTCTACCTGCTTTCTGGGCTGAGATGGGGAAACGCTGAATTTTGGAGTCGGCCGGTGACAAAATGTTCCAAACACACCCCCTGCACAACTCCACCGGGGAAGGTGCCAGACAGGAGTTCTCCTGTTAGTTTTTACACTACCTTGGTAGGCAGCTGAAAGACACCACAAAAGTTGTTCTACCTGCTTTCTGGGCTGAGATGGGGAACAGCTGAATTTTGGAGTCGGCTGGTGACAAAATGTTCCAAAGACACCCCCTGCACAACTCCACCGGGGAAGGTGCCAGACAGGAGTTCTCCTGGTAGTTTTTACATTGCTCCGGTAGGCATCTGAAAGACACCACAAAAGTTGTTCTACCTGCTTTCTGGGCTGAGATGGGGAATCGCTGAATTTTGGACTCGGCTGGTGACAAAATGTTCCAAACACACCCCCTGCACAACTCCACCGGGGAAGGTGCCAGACAAGAGTTCTCTTGATAGTTTTTACACTACCTTGGTAGGCATCTAAAAGACACCACAAAAGATGTTCTACCTGCTTTCTGGGCTGAGATGGGGAACCGCTGAATTTTGGACTCGGGTGGTGACAAAATGTTCCAAACACACCCCCTGCACAACTCCACCGGGGAAGGTGCCAGACAGGAGTTCTCTTGGTAGATTTTACACTGCCTTGGTAGGGAGCTGAAAGGCACCACAAAAGTTGTTCTACCTGCTTTCTGGGCTGAGATGGGGAATCGCTGAATTTTGGACTCGGCCGGTGACAAAATGTTCCAAACACACCCCATGCACAACTCCACCGGGGAAGGTGCCAGACAGGAGTTCTCCTGGTAGTTTTTACATTGCTCCGGTAGGCATCTGAAAGACACCACAAAAGTTGTTCTACCTGCTATCTGGGCTGAGATGGGGAAACGCTGAATTTTGGAGTCGGCCGGTGACAAAATGTTCCAAACACACCCCCTGCACAACTCCACCGGGGAAGGTGCCAGACAGGAGTTCTCTTAGTAGTTTTTACACTAGCTTGGTAGGCATCTAAAAGACACCACAAAAGTTGTTCTACCTGCTTTCTGGGCTGAGATGGGGAACAGCTGAATTTTGGAGTCGGCTGGTGACAAAATGTTCCAAACACACCCCCTGCACAACTCCACCGGGGAAGGTGCCAGACAGGAGTTCTCCTGGTAGTTTTTACATTGCTCCGGTAGGCATCTGAAAGACACCACAAAAGTTGTTCTACCTGCTTTCTGGGCTGAGATGGGGAACCGCTGAATTTTGGAGTCGGCTGGTGACAAAATGTTCCAAACACACCCCCTGCACAACTCCACCGGGGAAGGTGCCAGACAAGAGTTCTCTTAATAGTTTTTACACTACCTTGGTAGGCAGCTGAAAGGCAGCACAAAAGTTGTTCTACCTGCTTTCTGGGCTGAGATGGGGAAACGCTGAATTTTGGAGTCGGCTGGTGACAAAATGTTCCAAACACACCCCCTGCACAACTCCACCGGGGAAGGTGCCAGACAGGAATTCTCTTAGTAGTTTTTACACTGCCTTGGTAGGGAGCTGAAAGGCAGCACAAAAGTTGTTCTACCTGCTTTCTGGGCTGAGATGGGGAATCGCTGAAATTTGGACTCGGCCGGTGACAAAATGTTCCAAACACACCCCCTGCACAACTCCACCGGGGAAGGTGCCAGACAGGAGTTCTCCTGGTAGTTTTTACATTGCTCCGGTAGGCATCTGAAAGACACCACAAAAGTTGTTCTATCTGCTTTCTGGGCTGAGATGGGGAAACGCTGAATTTTGGACTCGGCCGGTGACAAAATGTTCCAAACACACCCCATGCACAACTCCACCGGGGAAGGTGCCAGGCAGGAGTTCTCCTGGTAGTTTTTACACTACCTTGGTAGGCATTTGAAAGACACCACAAAAGTTGTTCTACCTGCTTTCTGGGCTGAGATGGGGAAACGCTGAATTTTGGACTCGGCCGGTGACAAAATGTTCCAAACACACCCCCTGCACAACTCCACCGGGGAAGGTGCCAGACAGGAGTTCTCTTAGTAGTTTTTACACTACCTTGGTAGGCATCTGAAAGACACCACAAAAGTTGTTCTACCTGCTTTCTGGGCTGAGATGGGGAACAGCTGAATTTTGGACTCGGCTGGTGACAAAATGTTCCAAACACACCCCCTGCACAACTCCACCGGGGAAGGTGCCAGACAGGAGTTCTCCTGGTAGTTTTTACATTGCTCCGGTAGGCATCTGAAAGACACCACAAAAGTTGTTCTACCTGCTTTCTGGGCTGAGATGGGGAACCGCTGAATTTTGGACTCGGCTGGTGACAAAATGTTCCAAAGACACTCCCTGCACAACTCCACCGGGGAAGGTGCCAGACAGGAGTTCTCTTCGTAGTTTTTACACTGCCTTGGTAGGGAGCTGAAAGGCAGCACAAAAGTTGTTCTACCTGCTTTCTGGGCTGAGATGGGGAAACGCTGAATTTTGGACTCGGCCGGTGACAAAATGTTCAAAACACACCCCCTGCACAACTCCACCGGGGAAGGTGCCAGACAGGAGTTCTCCTGGTAGTTTTTACATTGCTCCGGTAGGGAGCTGAAAGGCACCACAAAAGTTGTTCTACCTGCTTTCTGGGCTGAGATGGGGAAACGCTGAATTTTGGACTCGGCCGGTGACAAAATGTTCCAAACACACCCCATGCACAACTCCACCGGGGAAGGTGCCAGGCAGGAGTTCTCCTGGTAGTTTTTACACTACCTTGGTAGGCATTTGAAAGACACCACAAAAGTTGTTCTACCTGCTTTCTGGGCTGAGATGGGGAAACGCTGAATTTTGGAGTCGGCCGGTGACAAAATGTTCCAAACACACCCCCTGCACAACTCCACCGGGGAAGGTGCCAGACAGGAGTTCTCCTGGTAGTTTTTACATTGCTCCGGTAGGCATCTGAAAGACACCACAAAAGTTGTTCTACCTGCTTTCTGGGCTGAGATGGGGAACCGCTGAATTTTGGAGTCGGCCGGTGACAAAATGTTCCAAACACACCCCCTGCACAACTCCACCGGGGAAGGTGCCAGACAGGAGTTCTCTTAGTAGTTTTTACACTACCTTGGTAGGCATCTGAAAGACACCACAAAAGTTGTTCTACCTGCTTTCTGGGCTGAGATGGGGAACAGCTGAATTTTGGACTCGGCTGGTGACAAAATGTTCCAAACACACCCCCTGTTCAACTCCACCGGGGAAGGTGCCAGACAGGAGTTCTCCTGGTAGTTTTTACATTGCTCCGGTAGGCATCTGAAAGACACCACAAAAGTTGTTCTACCTGCTTTCTGGGCTGAGATGGGGAACCGCTGAATTTTGGACTCGGCTGGTGACAAAATGTTCCAAAGACACTCCCTGCACAACTCCACCGGGGAAGGTGCCAGACAGGAGTTCTCTTCGTAGTTTTTACACTACCTTGGTAGGCATCTAAAAGACACCACAAAAGTTGTTCTACCTGCTTTCTGGGCTGAGATGGGGAAACGCTGAATTTTGGAGTCGGCCGGTGACAAAATGTTCCAAACACACCCCCTGCACAACTCCACCGGGGAAGGTGCCAGACAGGAGTTCTCCTGTTAGTTTTTACACTACCTTGGTAGGCAGCTGAAAGACACCACAAAAGTTGTTCTACCTGCTTTCTGGGCTGAGATGGGGAACAGCTGAATTTTGGACTCGGCTGGTGACAAAATGTTCCAAAGACACCCCCTGCACAACTCCACCGGGGAAGGTGCCAGACAGGAGTTCTCCTGGTAGTTTTTACATTGCTCCGGTAGGCATCTGAAAGACACCACAAAAGTTGTTCTACCTGCTTTCTGGGCTGAGATGGGGAATCGCTGAATTTTGGACTCGGCTGGTGACAAAATGTTCCAAACACACCCCCTGCACAACTCCACCGGGGAAGGTGCCAGACAAGAGTTCTCTTGATAGTTTTTACACTACCTTGGTAGGCATCTAAAAGACACCACAAAAGTTGTTCTACCTGCTTTCTGGGCTGAGATGGGGAACCGCTGAATTTTGGACTCGGCTGGTGACAAAATGTTCCAAACACACCCCCTGCACAACTCCACCGGGGAAGGTGCCAGACAGGAGTTCTCTTGGTAGATTTTACACTGCCTTGGTAGGGAGCTGAAAGGCACCACAAAAGTTGTTCTACCTGCTTTCTGGGCTGAGATGGGGAATCGCTGAATTTTGGACTCGGCCGGTGACAAAATGTTCCAAACACACCCCATGCACAACTCCACCGGGGAAGGTGCCAGACAGGAGTTCTCCTGGTAGTTTTTACATTGCTCCGGTAGGCATCTGAAAGACACCACAAAAGTTGTTCTACCTGCTTTCTGGGCTGAGATGGGGAAACGCTGAATTTTGGAGTCGGCCGGTGACAAAATGTTCCAAACACACCCCCTGCACAGCTCCACCGGGGAAGGTGCCAGACAGGAGTTCTCTTAGTAGTTTTTACACTACCTTGGTAGGCATCTGAAAGACACCAGAAAAGTTGTTCTACCTGCTTTCTGGGCTGAGATGGGGAACCGCTGAATTTTGGAGTCGGCTGGTGACAAAATGTTCCAAACACACCCCCTGCACAACTCCACCGGGGAAGGTGCCAGACAGGAGTTCTCCTGGTAGTTTTTACATTGCTCCGGTAGGCATCTGAAAGACACCACAAAAGTTGTTCTACCTGCTTTCTGGGCTGAGATGGGGAACCGCTGAATTTTGGACTCGGCTGGTGACAAAATGTTCCAAAGACACTCCCTGCACAACTCCACCGGGGAAGGTGCCAGACAGGAGTTCTCTTAGTAGTTTTTACACTACCTTGGTAGGCATCTAAAAGACACCACAAAAGTTGTTCTACCTGCTTTCTGGGCTGAGATGGGGAAACGCTGAATTTTGGACTCGGCCGGTGACAAAATGTTCCAAACACACCCCCTGCACAACTCCACCGGGGAAGGTGCCAGACAGGTGTTCTGTTGGTAGTTTTTACACTACCTTGGTAGGCAGCTGAAAGACACCACAAAAGTTGTTCTACCTGCTTTCTGGGCTGAGATGGGGAACAGCTGAATTTTGGAGTCGGCTGGTGACAAAATGTTCCAAACACACCCCCTGCACAACTCCACCGGGGAAGGTGCCAGACAGGAGTTCTCCTGGTAGTTTTTACATTGCTCCGGTAGGCATCTGAAAGACACCACAAAAGTTGTTCTACCTGCTTTCTGGGCTGAGATGGGGAATCGCTGAATTTTGGACTCGGCTGGTGACAAAATGTTCCAAACACACCCCATGCACAACTCCACCGGGGAAGGTGCCAGACAAGCGTTCTCTTGATAGTTTTTACACTACCTTGGTAGGCAGCTGAAAGGCACCACAAAAGTTGTTCTACCTGCTTTCTGGGCTGAGATGGGGAACCGCTGAATTTTGGACTCGGCTGGTGACAAAATGTTCCAAACACACCCCATGCACAACTCCACCGGGGAAGGTGCCAGACAGGAGTTCTCTTGGCAGTTTTTACACTACCTTGGTAGGCATCTAAAAGACACCACAAAAGTTGTTCTACCTGCTTTCTGGGCTGAGATGGGGAAACGCTGAATTTTGGAGTCGGCCGGTGACAAAATGTTCCAAACACACCCCATGCACAACTCCACCGGGGAAGGTGCCAGACAGGAGTTCTCTTAGTAGTTTTTACACTACCTCGGTAGGCAGCTGAAAGGCACCACAATCGTTGTTCTACCTGCTTTCTGGGCTGAGATGGGGAACCGCTGAATTTTGGAGTCGGCCGGTGACAAAATGTTCCAAACACACCCCCTGCACAACTCCACCGGGGAAGGTGCCAGACAGGAGTTCTCTTAATAGTTTTAACACTACCTTGGTCGGCATCTGAAAGACACCACAAAAGTTGTTCTACCTGCTTTCTGGGCTGAGATGGGGAATCGCTGAATTTTGGAGTCGGCCGGTGACAAAATGTTCCAAACACACCCCATGCACAACTCCACCGGGGAAGGTGCCAGGCAGGAGTTCTCCTGGTAGTTTTTACACTACCTTGGTAGGCATTTGAAAGACACCACAAAAGTTGTTCTACCTGCTTTCTGGGCTGAGATGGGGAAACGCTGAATTTTGGAGTCGGCCGGTGACAAAATGTTCCAAACACACCCCCTGCACAACTCCACCGGGGAAGGTGCCAGACAGGAGTTCTCCTGGTAGTTTTTACATTGCTCCGGTAGGCATCTGAAAGACACCACAAAAGTTGTTCTACCTGCTTTCTGGGCTGAGATGGGGAACCGCTGAATTTTGGAGTCGGCCGGTGACAAAATGTTCCAAACACACCCCCTGCACAACTCCACCGGGGAAGGTGCCAGACAGGAGTTCTCTTCGTAGTTTTTACACTACCTTGGTAGGCATCTAAAAGACACCACAAAAGTTGTTCTACCTGCTTTCTGGGCTGAGATGGGGAAACGCTGAATTTTGGAGTCGGCCGGTGACAAAATGTTCCAAACACACCCCCTGCACAACTCCACCGGGGAAGGTGCCAGACAGGAGTTCTCCTATTAGTTTTTACACTACCTTGGTAGGCAGCTGAAAGACACCACAAAAGTTGTTCTACCTGCTTTCTGGGCTGAGATGGGGAACAGCTGAATTTTGGACTCGGCTGGTGACAAAATGTTCCAAAGACACCCCCTGCACAACTCCACCGGGGAAGGTGCCAGACAGGAGTTCTCCTGGTAGTTTTTACATTGCTCCGGTAGGCATCTGAAAGACACCACAAAAGTTGTTCTACCTGCTTTCTGGGCTGAGATGGGGAATCGCTGAATTTTGGACTCGGCTGGTGACAAAATGTTCCAAACACACCCCCTGCACAACTCCACCGGGGAAGGTGCCAGACAAGAGTTCTCTTGATAGTTTTTACACTACCTTGGTAGGCATCTAAAAGACACCACAAAAGTTGTTCTACCTGCTTTCTGGGCTGAGATGGGGAACCGCTGAATTTTGGACTCGGCTGGTGACAAAATGTTCCAAACACACCCCCTGCACAACTCCACCGGGGAAGGTGCCAGACAGGAGTTCTCTTGGTAGATTTTACACTGCCTTGGTAGGGAGCTGAAAGGCACCACAAAAGTTGTTCTACCTGCTTTCTGGGCTGAGATGGGGAATCGCTGAATTTTGGACTCGGCCGGTGACAAAATGTTCCAAACACACCCCATGCACAACTCCACCGGGGAAGGTGCCAGACAGGAGTTCTCCTGGTAGTTTTTACATTGCTCCGGTAGGCATCTGAAAGACACCACAAAAGTTGTTCTACCTGCTTTCTGGGCTGAGATGGGGAAACGCTGAATTTTGGAGTCGGCCGGTGACAAAATGTTCCAAACACACCCCCTGCACAGCTCCACCGGGGAAGGTGCCAGACAGGAGTTCTCTTAGTAGTTTTTACACTACCTTGGTAGGCATCTGAAAGACACCAGAAAAGTTGTTCTACCTGCTTTCTGGGCTGAGATGGGGAACCGCTGAATTTTGGAGTCGGCTGGTGACAAAATGTTCCAAACACACCCCCTGCACAACTCCACCGGGGAAGGTGCCAGACAGGAGTTCTCCTGGTAGTTTTTACATTGCTCCGGTAGGCATCTGAAAGACACCACAAAAGTTGTTCTACCTGCTTTCTGGGCTGAGATGGGGAACCGCTGAATTTTGGACTCGGCTGGTGACAAAATGTTCCAAAGACACTCCCTGCACAACTCCACCGGGGAAGGTGCCAGACAGGAGTTCTCTTAGTAGTTTTTACACTACCTTGGTAGGCATCTAAAAGACACCACAAAAGTTGTTCTACCTGCTTTCTGGGCTGAGATGGGGAAACGCTGAATTTTGGACTCGGCCGGTGACAAAATGTTCCAAACACACCCCCTGCACAACTCCACCGGGGAAGGTGCCAGACAGGTGTTCTGTTGGTAGTTTTTACACTACCTTGGTAGGCAGCTGAAAGACACCACAAAAGTTGTTCTACCTGCTTTCTGGGCTGAGATGGGGAACAGCTGAATTTTGGAGTCGGCTGGTGACAAAATGTTCCAAACACACCCCCTGCACAACTCCACCGGGGAAGGTGCCAGACAGGAGTTCTCCTGGTAGTTTTTACATTGCTCCGGTAGGCATCTGAAAGACACCACAAAAGTTGTTCTACCTGCTTTCTGGGCTGAGATGGGGAATCGCTGAATTTTGGACTCGGCTGGTGACAAAATGTTCCAAACACACCCCATGCACAACTCCACCGGGGAAGGTGCCAGACAAGCGTTCTCTTGATAGTTTTTACACTACCTTGGTAGGCAGCTGAAAGGCACCACAAAAGTTGTTCTACCTGCTTTCTGGGCTGAGATGGGGAACCGCTGAATTTTGGACTCGGCTGGTGACAAAATGTTCCAAACACACCCCATGCACAACTCCACCGGGGAAGGTGCCAGACAGGAGTTCTCTTGGCAGTTTTTACACTACCTTGGTAGGCATCTAAAAGACACCACAAAAGTTGTTCTACCTGCTTTCTGGGCTGAGATGGGGAAACGCTGAATTTTGGAGTCGGCCGGTGACAAAATGTTCCAAACACACCCCATGCACAACTCCACCGGGGAAGGTGCCAGACAGGAGTTCTCTTAGTAGTTTTTACACTACCTCGGTAGGCAGCTGAAAGGCACCACAATCGTTGTTCTACCTGCTTTCTGGGCTGAGATGGGGAACCGCTGAATTTTGGAGTCGGCCGGTGACAAAATGTTCCAAACACACCCCCTGCACAACTCCACCGGGGAAGGTGCCAGACAGGAGTTCTCTTAATAGTTTTAACACTACCTTGGTCGGCATCTGAAAGACACCACAAAAGTTGTTCTACCTGCTTTCTGGGCTGAGATGGGGAATCGCTGAATTTTGGAGTCGGCCGGTGACAAAATGTTCCAAACACACCCCATGCACAACTCCACCGGGGAAGGTGCCAGGCAGGAGTTCTCCTGGTAGTTTTTACACTACCTTGGTAGGCATTTGAAAGACACCACAAAAGTTGTTCTACCTGCTTTCTGGGCTGAGATGGGGAAACGCTGAATTTTGGAGTCGGCCGGTGACAAAATGTTCCAAACACACCCCCTGCACAACTCCACCGGGGAAGGTGCCAGACAGGAGTTCTCCTGGTAGTTTTTACATTGCTCCGGTAGGCATCTGAAAGACACCACAAAAGTTGTTCTACCTGCTTTCTGGGCTGAGATGGGGAACCGCTGAATTTTGGAGTCGGCCGGTGACAAAATGTTCCAAACACACCCCCTGCACAACTCCACCGGGGAAGGTGCCAGACAGGAGTTCTCTTCGTAGTTTTTACACTACCTTGGTAGGCATCTAAAAGACACCACAAAAGTTGTTCTACCTGCTTTCTGGGCTGAGATGGGGAAACGCTGAATTTTGGAGTCGGCCGGTGACAAAATGTTCCAAACACACCCCCTGCACAACTCCACCGGGGAAGGTGCCAGACAGGAGTTCTCCTATTAGTTTTTACACTACCTTGGTAGGCAGCTGAAAGACACCACAAAAGTTGTTCTACCTGCTTTCTGGGCTGAGATGGGGAACAGCTGAATTTTGGACTCGGCTGGTGACAAAATGTTCCAAAGACACCCCCTGCACAACTCCACCGGGGAAGGTGCCAGACAGGAGTTCTCCTGGTAGTTTTTACATTGCTCCGGTAGGCATCTGAAAGACACCACAAAAGTTGTTCTACCTGCTTTCTGGGCTGAGATGGGGAATCGCTGAATTTTGGACTCGGCTGGTGACAAAATGTTCCAAACACACCCCCTGCACAACTCCACCGGGGAAGGTGCCAGACAAGAGTTCTCTTGGTAGTTTTTACACTACCTTGGTAGGCATCTAAAAGACACCACAAAAGATGTTCTACCTGCTTTCTGGGCTGAGATGGGGAACCGCTGAATTTTGGACTCGGCTGGTGACAAAATGTTCCAAACACACCCCCTGCACAACTCCACCGGGGAAGGTGCCAGACAGGAGTTCTCTTGGTAGATTTTACACTGCCTTGGTAGGGAGCTGAAAGGCAGCACAAAAGTTGTTCTACCTGCTTTCTGGGCTGAGATGGGGAATCGCTGAATTTTGGACTCGGCCGGTGACAAAATGTTCCAAACACACCCCCTGCACAACTCCACCGGGGAAGGTGCCAGACAGGAGTTCTCCTGGTAGTTTTTACATTGCTCCGGTAGGCATCTGAAAGACACCACAAAAGTTGTTCTACCTGCTTTCTGGGCTGAGATGGGGAAACGCTGAATTTTGGAGTCGGCCGGTGACAAAATGTTCCAAACACACCCCCTGCACAGCTCCACCGGGGAAGGTGCCAGACAGGAGTTCTCTTAGTAGTTTTTACACTACCTTGGTAGGCATCTGAAAGACACCAGAAAAGTTGTTCTACCTGCTTTCTGGGCTGAGATGGGGAACCGCTGAATTTTGGACTCGGCTGGTGACAAAATGTTCCAAACACACCCCCTGCACAACTCCACCGGGGAAGGTGCCAGACAGGAGTTCTCCTGGTAGTTTTTACATTGCTCCGGTAGGCATCTGAAAGACACCACAAAAGTTGTTCTACCTGCTTTCTGGGCTGAGATGGGGAACCGCTGAATTTTGGACTCGGCTGGTGTCAAAATTTTCCAAAGACACTCCCTGCACAACTCCACCGGGGAAGGTGCCAGACAGGAGTTCTCTTAGTAGTTTTTACACTACCTTGGTAGGCATCTAAAAGACACCACAAAAGTTGTTCTACCTGCTTTCTGGGCTGAGATGGGGAAACGCTGAATTTTGGACTCGGCCGGTGACAAAATGTTCCAAACACACCCCCTGCACAACTCCACCGGGGAAGGTGCCAGACAGGAGTTCTCCTGGTAGTTTTTACACTACCTTGGTAGGCAGCTGAAAGACACCACAAAAGTTGTTCTACCTGCTTTCTGGGCTGAGATGGGGAACAGCTGAATTTTGGAGTCGGCTGGTGACAAAATGTTCCAAACACACCCCCTGCACAACTCCACCGGGGAAGGTGCCAGACAGGAGTTCTCCTGGTAGTTTTTACATTGCTCCGGTAGGCATCTGAAAGACACCACAAAAGTTGTTCTACCTGCTTTCTGGGCTGAGATGGGGAATCGCTGAATTTTGGACTCGGCTGGTGACAAAATGTTCCAAACACACCCCATGCACAACTCCACCGGGGAAGGTGCCAGACAAGCGTTCTCTTGATAGTTTTTACACTACCTTGGTAGGCAGCTGAAAGGCACCACAAAAGTTGTTCTACCTGCTTTCTGGGCTGAGATGGGGAACCGCTGAATTTTGGAGTCGGCTGGTGACAAAATGTTCCAAACACACCCCCTGCACAACTCCACCGGGGAAGGTGCCAGACAGGAGTTCTCTTGGTAGTTTTTACACTACCTTGGTAGGCATCTAAAAGACACCACAAAAGTTGTTCTACCTGCTTTCTGGGCTGAGATGGGGAAACGCTGAATTTTGGACTCGGCTGGTGACAAAATGTTCCAAACACACCCCATGCACAACTCCACCGGGGAAGGTGCCAGACAGGAGTTCTCCTGGTAGTTTTTACATTGCTCCGGTAGGCATCTGAAAGACACCACAAAAGTTGTTCTACCTGCTTTCTGGGCTGAGATGGGGAACCGCTGAATTTTGGACTCGGCTGGTGACAAAATGTTCCAAACACACCCCCTGCACAACTCCACCGGGGAAGGTGCCAGACAGGAGTTCTCTTGGCAGTTTTTACACTACCTTGGTAGGCATCTAAAAGACACCACAAAAGTTGTTCTACCTGCTTTCTGGGCTGAGATGGGGAAACGCTGAATTTTGGACTCGGCCGGTGACAAAATGTTCCAAACACACCCCATGCACAACTCCACCGGGGAAGGTGCCAGACAGGAGTTCTCTTAGTAGTTTTTACACTACCTCGGTAGGCAGCTGAAAGGCACCACAAAAGTTGTTCTACCTGCTTTCTGGGCTGAGATGGGGAACCGCTGAATTTTGGAGTCGGCCGGTGACAAAATGTTCCAAACACACCCCCTGCACAACTCCACCGGGGAAGGTGCCAGACAGGAGTTCTCTTAATAGTTTTAACACTACCTTGGTCGGCATCTGAAAGACACCACAAAAGTTGTTCTACCTGCTTTCTGGGCTGAGATGGGGAATCGCTGAATTTTGGAGTCGGCCGGTGACAAAATGTTCCAAAAACACCCCATGCACAACTCCACCGGGGAAGGTGCCAGACAGGAGTTCTCTTAATAGTTTTAACACTACCTTGGTCGGCATCTGAAAGACACCACAAAAGTTGTTCTACCTGCTTTCTGGGCTGAGATGGGGAACCGCTGAATTTTGGACTCGGCTGGTGACAAAATTTTAATAAACACACCCCCTGCACAACTCCACCGGGGAAGGTGTCAGAAAGCAGTTCTGTTGGTAATTTTTACATTGCTCCGGTAGGTATCAAAAAGACACCACAAAAGTTGTTCTTCCTGCTTTCTGGGCTGAGATGGGTAACCGCTGAATTTTGGAGTCGGCCGGTGACAAAATGTTCCAAACACACCCCATGCACAACTCCACCGGGGAAGGTGCCAGACAGGAGTTCTCTTAGTAGTTTTTACACTACCTTGGTAGGGAGCTGAAAGGCAGCACAAAAGTTGTTCTACCTGCTTTCTGGGCTGAGATGGGGAATCGCTGAATTTTGGACTCGGCTGGTGACAAAATGTTCCAAACACACCCCCTGCACAACTCCACCGGGGAAGGTGCCAGACAGGAGTTCTCTTAGTAGTTTTTACACTACCTTGGTAGGGAGCTGAAAGGCAGCACAAAAGTTGTTCTACCTGCTTTCTGGGCTGAGATGGGGAATCGCTGAATTTTGGACTCGGCTGGGTGACAAAATGTTCCAAACACACCCCCTGCACAACTCCACCGGGGAAGGTGCCAGAAAGGAGTTCTCCTGGTAGTTTTTACATTGCTCCGGTAGGCATCAAAAGGACACCACAAAAGTTGTTCTACCTGCTTTCTGGGCTGAGATGGGGAACCGCTGAATTTTGGAGTCGGCCGGTGACAAAATGTTCCAAACACACCCCATGCACAACTCCACCGGGGAAGGTGCCAGACAGGAGTTCTCTTAATAGTTTTAACACTACCTTGGTCGGCATCTGAAAGACACCACAAAAGTTGTTCTACCTGCTTTCTGGGCTGAGATGGGGAACCGCTGAATTTTGGACTCGGCTGGTGACAAAATTTTAATAAACACACCCCCTGCACAACTCCACCGGGGAAGTTGTCAGAAAGCAGTTCTGTTGGTAATTTTTACATTGCTCCGGTAGGCATCAAAAAGACACCACAAAAGTTGTTCTTCCTGCTTTCTGGGCTGAGATGGGGAACCGCTGAATTTTGGAGTCGGCCGGTGACAAAATGTTCCAAACACACCCCATGCACAACTCCACCGGGGAAGGTGCCAGACAGGAGTTCTCTTAGTAGTTTTTACACTACCTTGGTAGGGAGCTGAAAGGCAGCACAAAAGTTGTTCTACCTGCTTTCTGGGCTGAGATGGGGAATCGCTGAATTTTGGAGTCGGCTGGTGACAAAATGTTCCAAACACACCCCATGCACAACTCCACCGGGGAAGGTGCCAGACAGGAGTTCTCTTAGTAGTTTTTACACTACCTTGGTAGGGAGCTGAAAGGCAGCACAAAAGTTGTTCTACCTGCTTTCTGGGCTGAGATGGGGAATCGCTGAATTTTGGAGTCGGCTGGTGACAAAATGTTCCAAACACACCCCATGCACAACTCCACCGGGGAAGGTGCCAGACAGGAGTTCTCCTGGTAGTTTTTACATTGCTCCGGTAGGCATCAAAAGGACACCACAAAAGTTGTTCTACCTGCTTTCTGGGCTGAGATGGGGAACCGCTGAATTTTGGAGTCGGCCGGTGACAAAATGTTCCAAAGACACCCCATGCACAACTCCACCGGGGAAGGTGCCAGACAGGAGTTCTCTTAATAGTTTTAACACTACCTTGGTCGGCATCTGAAAGACACCACAAAAGTTGTTCTACCTGCTTTCTGGGCTGAGATGGGGAACCGCTGAATTTTGGACTCGGGTGGTGACAAAATTTTAATAAACACACCCCCTGCACAACTCCACCGGGGAAGGTGTCAGAAAGCAGTTCTGTTGGTAATTTTTACATTGCTCCGGTAGGCATCAAAAAGACACCACAAAAGTTGTTCTTCCTGCTTTCTGGGCTGAGATGGGGAATCGCTGAATTTTGGAGTCGGCCGGTGACAAAATGTTCCAAACACACCCCATGCACAACTCCACCGGGGAAGGTGCCAGACAGGAGTTCTCTTAGTAGTTTTTACACTACCTTGGTAGGGAGCTGAAAGGCAGCACAAAAGTTGTTCTACCTGCTTTCTGGGCTGAGATGGGGAATCGCTGAATTTTGGAGTCGGCTGGTGACAAAATGTTCCAAACACACCCCATGCACAACTCCACCGGGGAAGGTGCCAGACAGGAGTTCTCCTGGTAGTTTTTACATTGCTCCGGTAGGCATCAAAAGGACACCACAAAAGTTGTTCTACCTGCTTTCTGGGCTGAGATGGGGAACCGCTGAATTTTGGAGTCGGCCGGTGACAAAATGTTCCAAAGACACCCCATGCACAACTCCACCGGGGAAGGTGCCAGACAGGAGTTCTCTTAATAGTTTTAACACTACCTTGGTCGGCATCTGAAAGACACCACAAAAGTTGTTCTACCTGCTTTCTGGGCTGAGATGGGGAACCGCTGAATTTTGGACTCGGGTGGTGACAAAATTTTAATAAACACACCCCCTGCACAACTCCACCGGGGAAGGTGTCAGAAAGCAGTTCTGTTGGTAATTTTTACATTGCTCCGGTAGGCATCAAAAAGACACCACAAAAGTTGTTCTTCCTGCTTTCTGGGCTGAGATGGGGAATCGCTGAATTTTGGAGTCGGCCGGTGACAAAATGTTCCAAACACACCCCATGCACAACTCCACCGGGGAAGGTGCCAGACAGGAGTTCTCTTAGTAGTTTTTACACTACCTTGGTAGGGAGCTGAAAGGCAGCACAAAAGTTGTTCTACCTGCTTTCTGGGCTGAGATGGGGAATCGCTGAATTTTGGACTCGGCTGGTGACAAAATGTTCCAAACACACCCCCTGCACAACTACACCGGGGAAGGTGCCAGACAGGAGTTCTCTTAGTAGTTTTTACACTACCTTGGTAGGGAGCTGAAAGGCAGCACAAAAGTTGTTCTACCTGCTTTCTGGGCTGAGATGGGGAATCGCTGAATTTTGGAGTCGGCTGGGTGACAAAATGTTCCAAACACACCCCATGCACAACTCCACCGGGGAAGGTGCCAGACAGGAGTTCTCCTGGTAGTTTTTACATTGCTCCGGTAGGCATCAAAAGGACACCACAAAAGTTGTTCTATCTGCTTTCTGGGCTGAGATGGGTAACCGCTGAATTTTGGACTCGGCCGGTGACAAAATGTTCCAAACACACCCCATGCACAACTCCACCGGGGAAGGTGCCAGACAGGAGTTCTCTTAGTAGTTTTTACACTACCTTGGTAGGGAGCTGAAAGGCAGCACAAAAGTTGTTCTACCTGCTTTCTGGGCTGAGATGGGGAATCGCTGAATTTTGGACTCGGCTGGTGACAAAATGTTCCAAACACACCCCCTGCACAACTCCACCGGGGAAGGTGCCAGACAGGAGTTCTCTTAGTAGTTTTTACACTACCTTGGTAGGGAGCTGAAAGGCAGCACAAAAGTTGTTCTACCTGCTTTCTGGGCTGAGATGGGGAATCGCTGAATTTTGGACTCGGCTGGGTGACAAAATGTTCCAAACACACCCCCTGCACAACTCCACCGGGGAAGGTGCCAGAAAGGAGTTCTCCTGGTAGTTTTTACATTGCTCCGGTAGGCATCAAAAGGACACCACAAAAGTTGTTCTACCTGCTTTCTGGGCTGAGATGGGGAACCGCTGAATTTTGGAGTCGGCCGGTGACAAAATGTTCCAAACACACCCCATGCACAACTCCACCGGGGAAGGTGCCAGACAGGAGTTCTCTTAATAGTTTTAACACTACCTTGGTCGGCATCTGAAAGACACCACAAAAGTTGTTCTACCTGCTTTCTGGGCTGAGATGGGGAACCGCTGAATTTTGGACTCGGCTGGTGACAAAATTTTAATAAACACACCCCCTGCACAACTCCACCGGGGAAGTTGTCAGAAAGCAGTTCTGTTGGTAATTTTTACATTGCTCCGGTAGGCATCAAAAAGACACCACAAAAGTTGTTCTTCCTGCTTTCTGGGCTGAGATGGGGAACCGCTGAATTTTGGAGTCGGCCGGTGACAAAATGTTCCAAACACACCCCATGCACAACTCCACCGGGGAAGGTGCCAGACAGGAGTTCTCTTAGTAGTTTTTACACTACCTTGGTAGGGAGCTGAAAGGCAGCACAAAAGTTGTTCTACCTGCTTTCTGGGCTGAGATGGGGAATCGCTGAATTTTGGAGTCGGCTGGTGACAAAATGTTCCAAACACACCCCATGCACAACTCCACCGGGGAAGGTGCCAGACAGGAGTTCTCTTAGTAGTTTTTACACTACCTTGGTAGGGAGCTGAAAGGCAGCACAAAAGTTGTTCTACCTGCTTTCTGGGCTGAGATGGGGAATCGCTGAATTTTGGAGTCGGCTGGTGACAAAATGTTCCAAACACACCCCATGCACAACTCCACCGGGGAAGGTGCCAGACAGGAGTTCTCCTGGTAGTTTTTACATTGCTCCGGTAGGCATCAAAAGGACACCACAAAAGTTGTTCTACCTGCTTTCTGGGCTGAGATGGGGAACCGCTGAATTTTGGAGTCGGCCGGTGACAAAATGTTCCAAAGACACCCCATGCACAACTCCACCGGGGAAGGTGCCAGACAGGAGTTCTCTTAATAGTTTTAACACTACCTTGGTCGGCATCTGAAAGACACCACAAAAGTTGTTCTACCTGCTTTCTGGGCTGAGATGGGGAACCGCTGAATTTTGGACTCGGGTGGTGACAAAATTTTAATAAACACACCCCCTGCACAACTCCACCGGGGAAGGTGTCAGAAAGCAGTTCTGTTGGTAATTTTTACATTGCTCCGGTAGGCATCAAAAAGACACCACAAAAGTTGTTCTTCCTGCTTTCTGGGCTGAGATGGGGAATCGCTGAATTTTGGAGTCGGCCGGTGACAAAATGTTCCAAACACACCCCATGCACAACTCCACCGGGGAAGGTGCCAGACAGGAGTTCTCTTAGTAGTTTTTACACTACCTTGGTAGGGAGCTGAAAGGCAGCACAAAAGTTGTTCTACCTGCTTTCTGGGCTGAGATGGGGAATCGCTGAATTTTGGACTCGGCTGGTGACAAAATGTTCCAAACACACCCCCTGCACAACTACACCGGGGAAGGTGCCAGACAGGAGTTCTCTTAGTAGTTTTTACACTACCTTGGTAGGGAGCTGAAAGGCAGCACAAAAGTTGTTCTACCTGCTTTCTGGGCTGAGATGGGGAATCGCTGAATTTTGGAGTCGGCTGGTGACAAAATGTTCCAAACACACCCCATGCACAACTCCACCGGGGAAGGTGCCAGACAGGAGTTCTCCTGGTAGTTTTTACATTGCTCCGGTAGGCATCAAAAGGACACCACAAAAGTTGTTCTATCTGCTTTCTGGGCTGAGATGGGGAATCGCTGAATTTTGGACTCGGCCGGTGACAAAATGTTCCAAAGACACCCCATGCACAACTCCACCGGGGAACGTGCTAGACAGGAGTTCTCTTGGTAGTTTCTACACTACCTTGGTAGGCATTTGAAAGGCACCACAAAAGTTGTTCTACCTGCTTTCTGGGCTGAGATGGGGAAACGCTGAATTTTGGAGTCGGCTGGTGACAAAATGTTCCAAACACACCCCCTGCACAACTCCACCGGGGAAGGTGCCAGACAGGAGTTCTCTTGGTAGTTTTTACACTACCTTGGTAGGCATCTAAAAGACACCACAAAAGTTGTTCTACCTGCTTTCTGGGCTGAGATGGGGAAACGCTGAATTTTGGAGTCGGCTGGTGACAAAATGTTCCAAACACACCCCCTGCACAACTCCACCGGGGAAGGTGCCAGACAGGAGTTCTCCTGGTAGTTTTTACATTGCTCCGGTAGGCATCTGAAAGACACCACAGAAGTTGTTCTATCTGCTTTCTCGGCTGAGATGGGGAACCGCTGAATTTTGGACTCAGCCGGTGACAAAATGTTCCAAACACACCCCCTGCACAACTCCACCGGGGAAGGTGCCAGACAGGAGTTCTCTTAGTAGTTTTTACACTACCTTGGTAGGCATCTGAAAGGCACCACAAAAGTTGTTCTTCCTGCTTTCTGGGCTGAGATGGGGAATCGCTGAATTTTGGAGTCGGCCGGTGACAAAATGTTCCAAACACACCCCATGCACAACTCCACCGGGGAAGGTGCCAGGCAGGAGTTCTCCTGGTAGTTTTTACACTACCTTGGTAGGCAGCTGAAAGGCACCACAAAAGTTGTTCTACCTGCTTTCTGGGCTGAGATGGGGAACAGCTGAATTTTGGAGTCGGCTGGTGACCAAATGTTCCAAACACACCCCCTGCACAACTCCACCGGGGAAGGTGCCAGACAGGAGTTCTCTTAGTAGTTTTTACACTACCTTGGTAGGGAGCTGAAAGGCAGCACAAAAGTTGTTCTACCTGCTTTCTGGGCTGAGATGGGGAATCGCTGAATTTTGGACTCGGCTGGGTGACAAAATGTTCCAAACACACCCCCTGCACAACTCCACCGGGGAAGGTGCCAGAAAGGAGTTCTCCTGGTAGTTTTTACATTGCTCCGGTAGGCATCAAAAGGACACCACAAAAGTTGTTCTACCTGCTTTCTGGGCTGAGATGGGGAACCGCTGAATTTTGGAGTCGGCCGGTGACAAAATGTTCCAAACACACCCCATGCACAACTCCACCGGGGAAGGTGCCAGACAGGAGTTCTCTTAATAGTTTTAACACTACCTTGGTCGGCATCTGAAAGACACCACAAAAGTTGTTCTACCTGCTTTCTGGGCTGAGATGGGGAACCGCTGAATTTTGGACTCGGCTGGTGACAAAATTTTAATAAACACACCCCCTGCACAACTCCACCGGGGAAGTTGTCAGAAAGCAGTTCTGTTGGTAATTTTTACATTGCTCCGGTAGGCATCAAAAAGACACCACAAAAGTTGTTCTTCCTGCTTTCTGGGCTGAGATGGGGAACCGCTGAATTTTGGAGTCGGCCGGTGACAAAATGTTCCAAACACACCCCATGCACAACTCCACCGGGGAAGGTGCCAGACAGGAGTTCTCTTAGTAGTTTTTACACTACCTTGGTAGGGAGCTGAAAGGCAGCACAAAAGTTGTTCTACCTGCTTTCTGGGCTGAGATGGGGAATCGCTGAATTTTGGAGTCGGCTGGTGACAAAATGTTCCAAACACACCCCATGCACAACTCCACCGGGGAAGGTGCCAGACAGGAGTTCTCTTAGTAGTTTTTACACTACCTTGGTAGGGAGCTGAAAGGCAGCACAAAAGTTGTTCTACCTGCTTTCTGGGCTGAGATGGGGAATCGCTGAATTTTGGAGTCGGCTGGTGACAAAATGTTCCAAACACACCCCATGCACAACTCCACCGGGGAAGGTGCCAGACAGGAGTTCTCCTGGTAGTTTTTACATTGCTCCGGTAGGCATCAAAAGGACACCACAAAAGTTGTTCTACCTGCTTTCTGGGCTGAGATGGGGAACCGCTGAATTTTGGAGTCGGCCGGTGACAAAATGTTCCAAAGACACCCCATGCACAACTCCACCGGGGAAGGTGCCAGACAGGAGTTCTCTTAATAGTTTTAACACTACCTTGGTCGGCATCTGAAAGACACCACAAAAGTTGTTCTACCTGCTTTCTGGGCTGAGATGGGGAACCGCTGAATTTTGGACTCGGGTGGTGACAAAATTTTAATAAACACACCCCCTGCACAACTCCACCGGGGAAGGTGTCAGAAAGCAGTTCTGTTGGTAATTTTTACATTGCTCCGGTAGGCATCAAAAAGACACCACAAAAGTTGTTCTTCCTGCTTTCTGGGCTGAGATGGGGAATCGCTGAATTTTGGAGTCGGCCGGTGACAAAATGTTCCAAACACACCCCATGCACAACTCCACCGGGGAAGGTGCCAGACAGGAGTTCTCTTAGTAGTTTTTACACTACCTTGGTAGGGAGCTGAAAGGCAGCACAAAAGTTGTTCTACCTGCTTTCTGGGCTGAGATGGGGAATCGCTGAATTTTGGACTCGGCTGGTGACAAAATGTTCCAAACACACCCCCTGCACAACTACACCGGGGAAGGTGCCAGACAGGAGTTCTCTTAGTAGTTTTTACACTACCTTGGTAGGGAGCTGAAAGGCAGCACAAAAGTTGTTCTACCTGCTTTCTGGGCTGAGATGGGGAATCGCTGAATTTTGGAGTCGGCTGGTGACAAAATGTTCCAAACACACCCCATGCACAACTCCACCGGGGAAGGTGCCAGACAGGAGTTCTCCTGGTAGTTTTTACATTGCTCCGGTAGGCATCAAAAGGACACCACAAAAGTTGTTCTATCTGCTTTCTGGGCTGAGATGGGGAATCGCTGAATTTTGGACTCGGCCGGTGACAAAATGTTCCAAAGACACCCCATGCACAACTCCACCGGGGAACGTGCTAGACAGGAGTTCTCTTGGTAGTTTCTACACTACCTTGGTAGGCATTTGAAAGGCACCACAAAAGTTGTTCTACCTGCTTTCTGGGCTGAGATGGGGAAACGCTGAATTTTGGAGTCGGCTGGTGACAAAATGTTCCAAACACACCCCCTGCACAACTCCACCGGGGAAGGTGCCAGACAGGAGTTCTCTTGGTAGTTTTTACACTACCTTGGTAGGCATCTAAAAGACACCACAAAAGTTGTTCTACCTGCTTTCTGGGCTGAGATGGGGAAACGCTGAATTTTGGAGTCGGCTGGTGACAAAATGTTCCAAACACACCCCCTGCACAACTCCACCGGGGAAGGTGCCAGACAGGAGTTCTCCTGGTAGTTTTTACATTGCTCCGGTAGGCATCTGAAAGACACCACAGAAGTTGTTCTATCTGCTTTCTCGGCTGAGATGGGGAACCGCTGAATTTTGGACTCAGCCGGTGACAAAATGTTCCAAACACACCCCCTGCACAACTCCACCGGGGAAGGTGCCAGACAGGAGTTCTCTTAGTAGTTTTTACACTACCTTGGTAGGCATCTGAAAGGCACCACAAAAGTTGTTCTTCCTGCTTTCTGGGCTGAGATGGGGAATCGCTGAATTTTGGAGTCGGCCGGTGACAAAATGTTCCAAACACACCCCATGCACAACTCCACCGGGGAAGGTGCCAGGCAGGAGTTCTCCTGGTAGTTTTTACACTACCTTGGTAGGCAGCTGAAAGGCACCACAAAAGTTGTTCTACCTGCTTTCTGGGCTGAGATGGGGAACAGCTGAATTTTGGAGTCGGCTGGTGACCAAATGTTCCAAACACACCCCCTGCACAACTCCACCGGGGAAGGTGCCAGACAGGAGTTCTCTTGGTAGTTTTTACACTACCTTGGTAGGCAGCTGAAAGGCACCACAAAAGTTGTTCTACCTGCTTTCTGGGCTGAGATGGGGAACCGCTGAATTTTGGACTCGGCTGGTGACAAAATGTTCCAAACACACCCCCTGCACAACTCCACCGGGGAAGGTGCCAGACAGGAGTTCTCCTGGTAGTTTTTACATTGCTCTGGTAGGCATCTGAAAGACACCACAAAAGTTGTTCTATCTGCTTTCTGGGCTGAGATGGGGAATCGCTGAATTTTGGACTCGGCCGGTGACAAAATGTTCCAAAGACACCCCATGCACAACTCCACCGGGGAAGGTGCCAGACAAGCGTTCTCTTGATAGTTTTTACACTAGCTTGGTAGGCATCTAAAAGACACCACAAAAGTTGTTCTACCTGCTTTCTGGGCTGAGATGGGGAAACGCTGAATTTTGGACTCGGCCGGTGACAAAATGTTCCAAACACACCCCATGCACAACTCCACCGGGGAAGGTGCCAGACAGGAGTTCTCTTAGTAGTTTTTACACTACCTTGGTAGGCACCTGAAAGACACCACAAAAGTTGTTTTACCTGCTTTCTGGGCTGAGATGGGGAACCGCTGAATTTTGGAGTCGGCCGGTGACAAAATGTTCCAAACACACCCCATGCACAACTCCACCGGGGAAGGTGCCAGACAGGAGTTCTCTTAGTAGTTTTTACACTACCTTGGTAGGCACCTGAAAGACACCACAAAAGTTGTTCTACCTGCTTTCTGGGCTGAGATGGGGAACAGCTGAATTTTGGAGTCGGCTGGTGACAAAATGTTCCAAACACACCCCCTGCACAACTCCACCGGGGAAGGTGCCAGACAGGAGTTCTCTTAGTAGTTTTTACACTACCTTGGTAGGCACCTGAAAGACACCACAAAAGTTGTTCTACCTGCTTTCTGGGCTGAGATGGGGAATCGCTGAATTTTGGACTCGGCTGGTGACAAAATGTTCCAAACACACCCCCTGCACAACTCCACCGGGGAAGGTGCCAGACAAGCGTTCTCTTGATAGTTTTTACACTACCTTGGTAGGCAGCTGAAAGGCACCACAAAAGTTGTTCTACCTGCTTTCTGGGCTGAGATGGGGAACCGCTGAATTTTGGAGTCGGCTGGTGACAAAATGTTCCAAACACACCCCATGCACAACTCCACCGGGGAAGGTGCCAGACAGGAGTTCTCTTGGTAGTTTTTACACTACCTTGGTAGGCATCTAAAAGACACCACAAAAGTTGTTCTACCTGCTTTCTGGGCTGAGATGGGGAAACGCTGAATTTTGGAGTCGGCTGGTGACAAAATGTTCCAAACACACCCCCTGCACAACTCCACCGGGGAAGGTGCCAGACAGGAGTTCTCCTGGTAGTTTTTACATTGCTCCGGTAGGCATCTGAAAGACACCACAAAAGTTGTTCTATCTGCTTTCTGGGCTGAGATGGGGAATCGCTGAATTTTGGACTCGGCCGGTGACAAAATGTTCCAAAGACACCCCATGCACAACTCCACCGGGGAAGGTGCCAGACAAGCGTTCTCTTGATAGTTTTTACACTACCTTGGAAGGCATCTAAAAGACACCACAAAAGTTGTTCTACCTGCTTTCTGGGCTGAGATGGGGAAACGCTGAATTTTGGAGTCGGCTGGTGACAAAATGTTCCAAACACACCCCCTGCACAACTCCACCGGGGAAGGTGCCAGACAGGAGTTCTCCTGGTAGTTTTTACATTGCTCCGGTAGGCATCTGAAAGACACCACAAAAGTTGTTCTACCTGCTTTCTGGGCTGAGATGGGGAACCGCTGAATTTTGGACTCGGCTGGTGACAAAATGTTCCAAACACACCCCCTGCACAACTCCACCGGGGAAGGTGCCAGACAGGAGTTCTCTTGGCAGTTTTTACACTACCTTGGTAGGCATCTAAAAGACACCACAAAAGTTGTTCTACCTGCTTTCTGGGCTGAGATGGGGAAACGCTGAATTTTGGACTCGGCCGGTGACAAAATGTTCCAAACACACCCCATGCACAACTCCACCGGGGAAGGTGCCAGACAGGAGTTCTCTTAGTAGTTTTTACACTACCTCGGTAGGCAGCTGAAAGGCACCACAAAAGTTGTTCTACCTGCTTTCTGGGCTGAGATGGGGAACCGCTGAATTTTGGAGTCGGCCGGTGACAAAATGTTCCAAACACACCCCCTGCACAACTCCACCGGGGAAGGTGCCAGACAGGAGTTCTCTTAATAGTTTTAACACTACCTTGGTCGGCATCTGAAAGACACCACAAAAGTTGTTCTACCTGCTTTCTGGGCTGAGATGGGGAATCGCTGAATTTTGGAGTCGGCCGGTGACAAAATGTTCCAAAGACACCCCATGCACAACTCCACCGGGGAAGGTGCCAGACAGGAGTTCTCTTAATAGTTTTAACACTACCTTGGTCGGCATCTGAAAGACACCACAAAAGTTGTTCTACCTGCTTTCTGGGCTGAGATGGGGAACCGCTGAATTTTGGACTCGGCTGGTGACAAAATTTTAATAAACACACCCCCTGCACAACTCCACCGGGGAAGGTGTCAGAAAGCAGTTCTGTTGGTAATTTTTACATTGCTCCGGTAGGTATCAAAAAGACACCACAAAAGTTGTTCTTCCTGCTTTCTGGGCTGAGATGGGGAACCGCTGAATTTTGGAGTCGGCCGGTGACAAAATGTTCCAAACACACCCCATGCACAACTCCACCGGGGAAGGTGCCAGACAGGAGTTCTCTTAGTAGTTTTTACACTACCTTGGTAGGGAGCTGAAAGGCAGCACAAAAGTTGTTCTACCTGCTTTCTGGGCTGAGATGGGGAATCGCTGAATTTTGGACTCGGCTGGTGACAAAATGTTCCAAACACACCCCCTGCACAACTCCACCGGGGAAGGTGCCAGACAGGAGTTCTCTTAGTAGTTTTTACACTACCTTGGTAGGGAGCTGAAAGGCAGCACAAAAGTTGTTCTACCTGCTTTCTGGGCTGAGATGGGGAATCGCTGAATTTTGGACTCGGCTGGGTGACAAAATGTTCCAAACACACCCCCTGCACAACTCCACCGGGGAAGGTGCCAGAAAGGAGTTCTCCTGGTAGTTTTTACATTGCTCCGGTAGGCATCAAAAGGACACCACAAAAGTTGTTCTACCTGCTTTCTGGGCTGAGATGGGGAACCGCTGAATTTTGGAGTCGGCCGGTGACAAAATGTTCCAAACACACCCCATGCACAACTCCACCGGGGAAGGTGCCAGACAGGAGTTCTCTTAATAGTTTTAACACTACCTTGGTCGGCATCTGAAAGACACCACAAAAGTTGTTCTACCTGCTTTCTGGGCTGAGATGGGGAACCGCTGAATTTTGGACTCGGCTGGTGACAAAATTTTAATAAACACACCCCCTGCACAACTCCACCGGGGAAGTTGTCAGAAAGCAGTTCTGTTGGTAATTTTTACATTGCTCCGGTAGGCATCAAAAAGACACCACAAAAGTTGTTCTTCCTGCTTTCTGGGCTGAGATGGGGAACCGCTGAATTTTGGAGTCGGCCGGTGACAAAATGTTCCAAACACACCCCATGCACAACTCCACCGGGGAAGGTGCCAGACAGGAGTTCTCTTAGTAGTTTTTACACTACCTTGGTAGGGAGCTGAAAGGCAGCACAAAAGTTGTTCTACCTGCTTTCTGGGCTGAGATGGGGAATCGCTGAATTTTGGAGTCGGCTGGTGACAAAATGTTCCAAACACACCCCATGCACAACTCCACCGGGGAAGGTGCCAGACAGGAGTTCTCTTAGTAGTTTTTACACTACCTTGGTAGGGAGCTGAAAGGCAGCACAAAAGTTGTTCTACCTGCTTTCTGGGCTGAGATGGGGAATCGCTGAATTTTGGACTCGGCTGGGTGACAAAATGTTCCAAACACACCCCATGCACAACTCCACCGGGGAAGGTGCCAGACAGGAGTTCTCCTGGTAGTTTTTACATTGCTCCGGTAGGCATCAAAAGGACACCACAAAAGTTGTTCTACCTGCTTTCTGGGCTGAGATGGGGAACCGCTGAATTTTGGAGTCGGCCGGTGACAAAATGTTCCAAAGACACCCCATGCACAACTCCACCGGGGAAGGTGCCAGACAGGAGTTCTCTTAATAGTTTTAACACTACCTTGGTCGGCATCTGAAAGACACCACAAAAGTTGTTCTACCTGCTTTCTGGGCTGAGATGGGGAACCGCTGAATTTTGGACTCGGGTGGTGACAAAATTTTAATAAACACACCCCCTGCACAACTCCACCGGGGAAGGTGTCAGAAAGCAGTTCTGTTGGTAATTTTTACATTGCTCCGGTAGGCATCAAAAAGACACCACAAAAGTTGTTCTTCCTGCTTTCTGGGCTGAGATGGGGAATCGCTGAATTTTGGAGTCGGCCGGTGACAAAATGTTCCAAACACACCCCATGCACAACTCCACCGGGGAAGGTGCCAGACAGGAGTTCTCTTAGTAGTTTTTACACTACCTTGGTAGGGAGCTGAAAGGCAGCACAAAAGTTGTTCTACCTGCTTTCTGGGCTGAGATGGGGAATCGCTGAATTTTGGACTCGGCTGGTGACAAAATGTTCCAAACACACCCCCTGCACAACTACACCGGGGAAGGTGCCAGACAGGAGTTCTCTTAGTAGTTTTTACACTACCTTGGTAGGGAGCTGAAAGGCAGCACAAAAGTTGTTCTACCTGCTTTCTGGGCTGAGATGGGGAATCGCTGAATTTTGGAGTCGGCTGGTGACAAAATGTTCCAAACACACCCCATGCACAACTCCACCGGGGAAGGTGCCAGACAGGAGTTCTCCTGGTAGTTTTTACATTGCTCCGGTAGGCATCAAAAGGACACCACAAAAGTTGTTCTATCTGCTTTCTGGGCTGAGATGGGGAATCGCTGAATTTTGGACTCGGCCGGTGACAAAATGTTCCAAAGACACCCCATGCACAACTCCACCGGGGAACGTGCTAGACAGGAGTTCTCTTGGTAGTTTCTACACTACCTTGGTAGGCATTTGAAAGGCACCACAAAAGTTGTTCTACCTGCTTTCTGGGCTGAGATGGGGAAACGCTGAATTTTGGAGTCGGCTGGTGACAAAATGTTCCAAACACACCCCCTGCACAACTCCACCGGGGAAGGTGCCAGACAGGAGTTCTCTTGGTAGTTTTTACACTACCTTGGTAGGCATCTAAAAGACACCACAAAAGTTGTTCTACCTGCTTTCTGGGCTGAGATGGGGAAACGCTGAATTTTGGAGTCGGCTGGTGACAAAATGTTCCAAACACACCCCCTGCACAACTCCACCGGGGAAGGTGCCAGACAGGAGTTCTCCTGGTAGTTTTTACATTGCTCCGGTAGGCATCTGAAAGACACCACAGAAGTTGTTCTATCTGCTTTCTCGGCTGAGATGGGGAATCGCTGAATTTTGGACTCAGCCGGTGACAAAATGTTCCAAACACACCCCCTGCACAACTCCACCGGGGAAGGTGCCAGACAAGCGTTATCTTGATAGTTTTTACACTACCTTGGTAGGCAGCTGAAAGGCACAACAAAAGTTGTTCTTCCTGCTTTCTGGGCTGAGATGGGGAACCGCTGAATTTTGGACTCGGCCGGTGACAAAATGTTCCAAACACACCCCCTGCACAACTCCACCGGGGAAGGTGCCAGGCAGGAGTTCTCCTGGTAGTTTTTACACTACCTTGGTAGGCATCTGAAAGGCACCACAAAAGTTGTTCTACCTGCTTTCTGGGCTGAGATGGGGAAACGCTGAATTTTGGACTCGGCTGGTGACAAAATGTTCCAAACACACCCCCTGCACAACTCCACCGGGGAAGGTTCCAGACAGGAGTTCTCTTGGTAGTTTTTACGCTACCTTGGTAGGCATCTAAAAGACACCACAAAAGTTGTTCTACCTGCTTTCTGGGCTGAGATGGGGAACCGCTGAATTTTGGAGTCGGCTGGTGACAAAATGTTCCAAACACACCCCCTGCACAACTCCACCGGGGAAGGTGCCAGACAGGAGTTCTCTTAGTAGTTTTTACACTACCTTGGTAGGCATCTGAAAGGCACCACAAAAGTTGTTCTTCCTGCTTTCTGGGCTGAGATGGGGAATCGCTGAATTTTGGAGTCGGCCGGTGACAAAATGTTCCAAACACACCCCATGCACAACTCCACCGGGGAAGGTGCCAGGCAGGAGTTCTCCTGGTAGTTTTTACACTACCTTGGTAGGCAGCTGAAAGGCACCACAAAAGTTGTTCTACCTGCTTTCTGGGCTGAGATGGGGAACAGCTGAATTTTGGAGTCGGCTGGTGACCAAATGTTCCAAACACACCCCCTGCACAACTCCACCGGGGAAGGTGCCAGACAGGATTTCTCTTGGTAGTTTTTACACTACCTTGGTAGGCAGCTGAAAGGCACCACAAAAGTTGTTCTACCTGCTTTCTGGGCTGAGATGGGGAACCGCTGAATTTTGGACTCGGCTGGTGACAAAATGTTCCAAACACACCCCCTGCACAACTCCACCGGGGAAGGTGCCAGACAGGAGTTCTCCTGGTAGTTTTTACATTGCTCTGGTAGGCATCTGAAAGACACCACAAAAGTTGTTCTATCTGCTTTCTGGGCTGAGATGGGGAATCGCTGAATTTTGGACTCGGCCGGTGACAAAATGTTCCAAAGACACCCCATGCACAACTCCACCGGGGAAGGTGCCAGACAAGCGTTCTCTTGATAGTTTTTACACTAGCTTGGTAGGCATCTAAAAGACACCACAAAAGTTGTTCTACCTGCTTTCTGGGCTGAGATGGGGAAACGCTGAATTTTGGACTCGGCCGGTGACAAAATGTTCCAAACACACCCCATGCACAACTCCACCGGGGAAGGTGCCAGACAGGAGTTCTCCTGGTAGTTTTTACACTACCTTGGTAGGCACCTGAAAGACACCACAAAAGTTGTTTTACCTGCTTTCTGGGCTGAGATGGGGAACCGCTGAATTTTGGAGTCGGCCGGTGACAAAATGTTCCAAACACACCCCATGCACAACTCCACCGGGGAAGGTGCCAGACAGGAGTTCTCTTAGTAGTTTTTACACTACCTTGGTAGGCACCTGAAAGACACCACAAAAGTTGTTCTACCTGCTTTCTGGGCTGAGATGGGGAACAGCTGAATTTTGGAGTCGGCTGGTGACAAAATGTTCCAAACACACCCCCTGCACAACTCCACCGGGGAAGGTGCCAGACAGGAGTTCTCTTAGTAGTTTTTACACTACCTTGGTAGGCACCTGAAAGACACCACAAAAGTTGTTCTACCTGCTTTCTGGGCTGAGATGGGGAATCGCTGAATTTTGGACTCGGCTGGTGACAAAATGTTCCAAACACACCCCCTGCACAACTCCACCGGGGAAGGTGCCAGACAAGCGTTCTCTTGATAGTTTTTACACTACCTTGGTAGGCAGCTGAAAGGCACCACAAAAGTTGTTCTACCTGCTTTCTGGGCTGAGATGGGGAACCGCTGAATTTTGGAGTCGGCTGGTGACAAAATGTTCCAAACACACCCCCTGCACAACTCCACCGGGGAAGGTGCCAGACAGGAGTTCTCTTGGTAGTTTTTACACTACCTTGGTAGGCATCTAAAAGACACCACAAAAGTTGTTCTACCTGCTTTCTGGGCTGAGATGGGGAACCGCTGAATTTTGGAGTCGGCTGGTGACAAAATGTTCCAAACACACCCCCTGCACAACTCCACCGGGGAAGGTGCCAGACAGGAGTTCTCCTGGTAGTTTTTACATTGCTCCGGTAGGCATCTGAAAGACACCACAAAAGTTGTTCTATCTGCTTTCTGGGCTGAGATGGGGAATCGCTGAATTTTGGACTCGGCCGGTGACAAAATGTTCCAAAGACACCCCATGCACAACTCCACCGGGGAAGGTGCCAGACAAGCGTTCTCTTGATAGTTTTTACACTACCTTGGAAGGCATCTAAAAGACACCACAAAAGTTGTTCTACCTGCTTTCTGGGCTGAGATGGGGAAACGCTGAATTTTGGAGTCGGCTGGTGACAAAATGTTCCAAACACACCCCCTGCACAACTCCACCGGGGAAGGTGCCAGACAGGAGTTCTCCTGGTAGTTTTTACATTGCTCCGGTAGGCATCTGAAAGACACCACAAAAGTTGTTCTACCTGCTTTCTGGGCTGAGATGGGGAACCGCTGAATTTTGGACTCGGCTGGTGACAAAATGTTCCAAACACACCCCCTGCACAACTCCACCGGGGAAGGTGCCAGACAGGAGTTCTCTTGGCAGTTTTTACACTACCTTGGTAGGCATCTAAAAGACACCACAAAAGTTGTTCTACCTGCTTTCTGGGCTGAGATGGGGAAACGCTGAATTTTGGACTCGGCCGGTGACAAAATGTTCCAAACACACCCCATGCACAACTCCACCGGGGAAGGTGCCAGACAGGAGTTCTCTTAGTAGTTTTTACACTACCTCGGTAGGCAGCTGAAAGGCACCACAAAAGTTGTTCTACCTGCTTTCTGGGCTGAGATGGGGAACCGCTGAATTTTGGAGTCGGCCGGTGACAAAATGTTCCAAACACACCCCCTGCACAACTCCACCGGGGAAGGTGCCAGACAGGAGTTCTCTTAATAGTTTTAACACTACCTTGGTCGGCATCTGAAAGACACCACAAAAGTTGTTCTACCTGCTTTCTGGGCTGAGATGGGGAATCGCTGAATTTTGGAGTCGGCCGGTGACAAAATGTTCCAAAGACACCCCATGCACAACTCCACCGGGGAAGGTGCCAGACAGGAGTTCTCTTAATAGTTTTAACACTACCTTGGTCGGCATCTGAAAGACACCACAAAAGTTGTTCTACCTGCTTTCTGGGCTGAGATGGGGAACCGCTGAATTTTGGACTCGGCTGGTGACAAAATTTTAATAAACACACCCCCTGCACAACTCCACCGGGGAAGGTGTCAGAAAGCAGTTCTGTTGGTAATTTTTACATTGCTCCGGTAGGTATCAAAAAGACACCACAAAAGTTGTTCTTCCTGCTTTCTGGGCTGAGATGGGGAACCGCTGAATTTTGGAGTCGGCCGGTGACAAAATGTTCCAAACACACCCCATGCACAACTCCACCGGGGAAGGTGCCAGACAGGAGTTCTCTTAGTAGTTTTTACACTACCTTGGTAGGGAGCTGAAAGGCAGCACAAAAGTTGTTCTACCTGCTTTCTGGGCTGAGATGGGGAATCGCTGAATTTTGGACTCGGCTGGTGACAAAATGTTCCAAACACACCCCCTGCACAACTCCACCGGGGAAGGTGCCAGACAGGAGTTCTCTTAGTAGTTTTTACACTACCTTGGTAGGGAGCTGAAAGGCAGCACAAAAGTTGTTCTACCTGCTTTCTGGGCTGAGATGGGGAACCGCTGAATTTTGGACTCGGCTGGGTGACAAAATGTTCCAAACACACCCCCTGCACAACTCCACCGGGGAAGGTGCCAGAAAGGAGTTCTCCTGGTAGTTTTTACATTGCTCCGGTAGGCATCAAAAGGACACCACAAAAGTTGTTCTACCTGCTTTCTGGGCTGAGATGGGGAACCGCTGAATTTTGGAGTCGGCCGGTGACAAAATGTTCCAAACACACCCCATGCACAACTCCACCGGGGAAGGTGCCAGACAGGAGTTCTCTTAATAGTTTTAACACTACCTTGGTCGGCATCTGAAAGACACCACAAAAGTTGTTCTACCTGCTTTCTGGGCTGAGATGGGGAACCGCTGAATTTTGGACTCGGCTGGTGACAAAATTTTAATAAACACACCCCCTGCACAACTCCACCGGGGAAGTTGTCAGAAAGCAGTTCTGTTGGTAATTTTTACATTGCTCCGGTAGGCATCAAAAAGACACCACAAAAGTTGTTCTTCCTGCTTTCTGGGCTGAGATGGGGAACCGCTGAATTTTGGAGTCGGCCGGTGACAAAATGTTCCAAACACACCCCCTGCACAACTCCACCGGGGAAGGTGCCAGACAGGAGTTCTCTTAGTAGTTTTTACACTACCTTGGTAGGCATCTGAAAGGCACCACAAAAGTTGTTCTTCCTGCTTTCTGGGCTGAGATGGGGAATCGCTGAATTTTGGAGTCGGCCGGTGACAAAATGTTCCAAACACACCCCATGCACAACTCCACCGGGGAAGGTGCCAGGCAGGAGTTCTCCTGGTAGTTTTTACACTACCTTGGTAGGCAGCTGAAAGGCACCACAAAAGTTGTTCTACCTGCTTTCTGGGCTGAGATGGGGAACAGCTGAATTTTGGAGTCGGCTGGTGACCAAATGTTCCAAACACACCCCCTGCACAACTCCACCGGGGAAGGTGCCAGACAGGAGTTCTCTTGGTAGTTTTTACACTACCTTGGTAGGCAGCTGAAAGGCACCACAAAAGTTGTTCTACCTGCTTTCTGGGCTGAGATGGGGAACCGCTGAATTTTGGACTCGGCTGGTGACAAAATGTTCCAAACACACCCCCTGCACAACTCCACCGGGGAAGGTGCCAGACAGGAGTTCTCCTGGTAGTTTTTACATTGCTCTGGTAGGCATCTGAAAGACACCACAAAAGTTGTTCTATCTGCTTTCTGGGCTGAGATGGGGAATCGCTGAATTTTGGACTCGGCCGGTGACAAAATGTTCCAAACACACCCCATGCACAACTCCACCGGGGAAGGTGCCAGACAGGAGTTCTCTTAGTAGTTTTTACACTACCTTGGTAGGCACCTGAAAGACACCACAAAAGTTGTTTTACCTGCTTTCTGGGCTGAGATGGGGAAACGCTGAATTTTGGAGTCGGCCGGTGACAAAATGTTCCAAACACACCCCATGCACAACTCCACCGGGGAAGGTGCCAGACAGGAGTTCTCTTAGTAGTTTTTACACTACCTTGGTAGGCACCTGAAAGACACCACAAAAGTTGTTCTACCTGCTTTCTGGGCTGAGATGGGGAACAGCTGAATTTTGGAGTCGGCTGGTGACAAAATGTTCCAAACACACCCCCTGCACAACTCCACCGGGGAAGGTGCCAGACAGGAGTTCTCTTAGTAGTTTTTACACTACCTTGGTAGGCAGCTGAAAGACACCACAAAAGTTGTTCTACCTGCTTTCTGGGCTGAGATGGGGAATCGCTGAATTTTGGACTCGGCTGGTGACAAAATGTTCCAAACACACCCCCTGCACAACTCCACCGGGGAAGGTGCCAGACAAGCGTTCTCTTGATAGTTTTTACACTACCTTGGTAGGCAGCTGAAAGGCACCACAAAAGTTGTTCTACCTGCTTTCTGGGCTGAGATGGGGAACCGCTGAATTTTGGAGTCGGCTGGTGACAAAATGTTCCAAACACACCCCCTGCACAACTCCACCGGGGAAGGTGCCAGACAGGAGTTCTCTTGGTAGTTTTTACACTACCTTGGTAGGCATCTAAAAGACACCACAAAAGTTGTTCTACCTGCTTTCTGGGCTGAGATGGGGAAACGCTGAATTTTGGAGTCGGCTGGTGACAAAATGTTCCAAACACACCCCCTGCACAACTCCACCGGGGAAGGTGCCAGACAGGAGTTCTCCTGGTAGTTTTTACATTGCTCCGGTAGGCATCTGAAAGACACCACAAAAGTTGTTCTATCTGCTTTCTGGGCTGAGATGGGGAATCGCTGAATTTTGGACTCGGCCGGTGACAAAATGTTCCAAAGACACCCCATGCACAACTCCACCGGGGAAGGTGCCAGACAAGCGTTCTCTTGATAGTTTTTACACTACCTTGGAAGGCATCTAAAAGACACCACAAAAGTTGTTCTACCTGCTTTCTGGGCTGAGATGGGGAAACGCTGAATTTTGGAGTCGGCTGGTGACAAAATGTTCCAAACACACCCCCTGCACAACTCCACCGGGGAAGGTGCCAGACAGGAGTTCTCCTGGTAGTTTTTACATTGCTCCGGTAGGCATCTGAAAGACACCACAAAAGTTGTTCTACCTGCTTTCTGGGCTGAGATGGGGAACCGCTGAATTTTGGACTCGGCTGGTGACAAAATGTTCCAAACACACCCCCTGCACAACTCCACCGGGGAAGGTGCCAGACAGGAGTTCTCTTGGCAGTTTTTACACTACCTTGGTAGGCATCTAAAAGACACCACAAAAGTTGTTCTACCTGCTTTCTGGGCTGAGATGGGGAAACGCTGAATTTTGGACTCGGCCGGTGACAAAATGTTCCAAACACACCCCATGCACAACTCCACCGGGGAAGGTGCCAGACAGGAGTTCTCTTAGTAGTTTTTACACTACCTCGGTAGGCAGCTGAAAGGCACCACAAAAGTTGTTCTACCTGCTTTCTGGGCTGAGATGGGGAACCGCTGAATTTTGGAGTCGGCCGGTGACAAAATGTTCCAAACACACCCCCTGCACAACTCCACCGGGGAAGGTGCCAGACAGGAGTTCTCTTAATAGTTTTAACACTACCTTGGTCGGCATCTGAAAGACACCACAAAAGTTGTTCTACCTGCTTTCTGGGCTGAGATGGGGAATCGCTGAATTTTGGAGTCGGCCGGTGACAAAATGTTCCAAAGACACCCCATGCACAACTCCACCGGGGAAGGTGCCAGACAGGAGTTCTCTTAATAGTTTTAACACTACCTTGGTCGGCATCTGAAAGACACCACAAAAGTTGTTCTACCTGCTTTCTGGGCTGAGATGGGGAACCGCTGAATTTTGGACTCGGCTGGTGACAAAATTTTAATAAACACACCCCCTGCACAACTCCACCGGGGAAGGTGTCAGAAAGCAGTTCTGTTGGTAATTTTTACATTGCTCCGGTAGGTATCAAAAAGACACCACAAAAGTTGTTCTTCCTGCTTTCTGGGCTGAGATGGGGAACCGCTGAATTTTGGAGTCGGCCGGTGACAAAATGTTCCAAACACACCCCATGCACAACTCCACCGGGGAAGGTGCCAGACAGGAGTTCTCTTAGTAGTTTTTACACTACCTTGGTAGGGAGCTGAAAGGCAGCACAAAAGTTGTTCTACCTGCTTTCTGGGCTGAGATGGGGAATCGCTGAATTTTGGACTCGGCTGGTGACAAAATGTTCCAAACACACCCCCTGCACAACTCCACCGGGGAAGGTGCCAGACAGGAGTTCTCTTAGTAGTTTTTACACTACCTTGGTAGGGAGCTGAAAGGCAGCACAAAAGTTGTTCTACCTGCTTTCTGGGCTGAGATGGGGAATCGCTGAATTTTGGACTCGGCTGGGTGACAAAATGTTCCAAACACACCCCATGCACAACTCCACCGGGGAAGGTGCCAGACAGGAGTTCTCCTGGTAGTTTTTACATTGCTCCGGTAGGCATCAAAAGGACACCACAAAAGTTGTTCTACCTGCTTTCTGGGCTGAGATGGGGAACCGCTGAATTTTGGAGTCGGCCGGTGACAAAATGTTCCAAAGACACCCCATGCACAACTCCACCGGGGAAGGTGCCAGACAGGAGTTCTCTTAATAGTTTTAACACTACCTTGGTCGGCATCTGAAAGACACCACAAAAGTTGTTCTACCTGCTTTCTGGGCTGAGATGGGGAACCGCTGAATTTTGGACTCGGGTGGTGACAAAATTTTAATAAACACACCCCCTGCACAACTCCACCGGGGAAGGTGTCAGAAAGCAGTTCTGTTGGTAATTTTTACATTGCTCCGGTAGGCATCAAAAAGACACCACAAAAGTTGTTCTTCCTGCTTTCTGGGCTGAGATGGGGAACCGCTGAATTTTGGACTCAGCCGGTGACAAAATGTTCCAAACACACCCCATGCACAACTCCACCGGGGAAGGTGCCAGACAGGAGTTCTCTTAGTAGTTTTTACACTACCTTGGTAGGGAGCTGAAAGGCAGCACAAAAGTTGTTCTACCTGCTTTCTGGGCTGAGATGGGGAATCGCTGAATTTTGGAGTCGGCCGGTGACAAAATGTTCCAAACACACCCCATGCACAACTCCACCGGGGAAGGTGCCAGACAGGAGTTCTCCTGGTAGTTTTTACATTGCTCCGGTAGGCATCAAAAGGACACCACAAAAGTTGTTCTATCTGCTTTCTGGGCTGAGATGGGGAACCGCTGAATTTTGGAGTCGGCCGGTGACAAAATGTTCCAAACACACCCCATGCACAACTCCACCGGGGAACGTGCTAGACAGGAGTTCTCTTGGTAGTTTCTACACTACCTTGGTAGGCATTTGAAAGGCACCACAAAAGTTGTTCTACCTGCTTTCTGGGCTGAGATGGGGAAACGCTGAATTTTGGAGTCGGCTGGTGACAAAATGTTCCAAACACACCCCCTGCACAACTCCACCGGGGAAGGTGCCAGACAGGAGTTCTCTTGGTAGTTTTTACACTACCTTGGTAGGCATCTAAAAGACACCACAAAAGTTGTTCTACCTGCTTTCTGGGCTGAGATGGGGAACCGCTGAATTTTGGACTCGGCTGGTGACAAAATGTTCCAAACACACCCCCTGCACAACTCCACCGGGGAACGTGCCAGACAGGAGTTCTCCTGGTAGTTTTTACATTGCTCCGGTAGGCATCTGAAAGACACCACAGAAGTTGTTCTATCTGCTTTCTGGGCTGAGATGGGGAATCGCTGAATTTTGGACTCAGCCGGTGACAAAATGTTCCAAACACACCCCCTGCACAACTCCACCGGGGAAGGTGCCAGACAAGCGTTATCTTGATAGTTTTTACACTACCTTGGTAGGCAGCTGAAAGGCACAACAAAAGTTGTTCTTCCTGCTTTCTGGGCTGAGATGGGGAACCGCTGAATTTTGGACTCGGCCGGTGACAAAATGTTCCAAACACACCCCCTGCACAACTCCACCGGGGAAGGTGCCAGACAGGAATTCTCTTAGTAGTTTTTACACTACCTTGGTAGGCATCTGAAAGACACCACAAAAGTTGTTCTACCTGCTTTCTGGGCTGAGATGGGGAAACGCTGAATTTTGGACTCGGCTGGTGACAAAATGTTCCAAACACACCCCCTGCACAACTCCACCGGGGAAGGTTCCAGACAGGAGTTCTCTTGATAGTTTTTACACTACCTTGGAAGGCATCTAAAAGACACCACAAAAGTTGTTCTACCTGCTTTCTGGGCTGAGATGGGGAACCGCTGAATTTTGGAGTCGGCCGGTGACAAAATGTTCCAAACACACCCCCTGCACCACTCCACCGGGGAAGGTGCCAGACAGGAGTTCTCTTAGTAGTTTTTACACTACCTTGGTAGGCATCTGAAAGGCACCACAAAAGTTGTTCTTCCTGCTTTCTGGGCTGAGATGGGGAATCGCTGAATTTTGGAGTCGGCCGGTGACAAAATGTTCCAAACACACCCCATGCACAACTCCACCGGGGAAGGTGCCAGGCAGGAGTTCTCCTGGTAGTTTTTACACTACCTTGGTAGGCAGCTGAAAGGCACCACAAAAGTTGTTCTACCTGCTTTCTGGGCTGAGATGGGGAAACGCTGAATTTTGGAGTCGGCCGGTGACAAAATGTTCCAAACACACCCCATGCACAACTCCACCGGGGAAGGTGCCAGACAGGAGTTCTCCTGGTAGTTTTTACATTGCTCCGGTAGGCATCAAAAGGACACCACAAAAGTTGTTCTACCTGCTTTCTGGGCTGAGATGGGGAACCGCTGAATTTTGGAGTCGGCCGGTGACAAAATGTTCCAAACACACCCCATGCACAACTCCACCGGGGAACGTGCTAGACAGGAGTTCTCTTGGTAGTTTCTACACTACCTTGGTAGGCAGCTGAAAGGCACCACAAAAGTTGTTCTACCTGCTTTCTGGGCTGAGATGGGGAATCGCTGAATTTTGGAGTCGGCCGGTGACAAAATGTTCCAAACACACCCCCTGCACAACTCCACCGGGGAAGGTGCCAGACAGGAGTTCTCTTGGTAGTTTTTACACTACCTTGGTAGGCAGCTGAAAGGCACCACAAAAGTTGTTCTTCCTGCTTTCTGGGCTGAGATGGGGAATCGCTGAATTTTGGACTCGGCTGGTGACAAAATGTTCCAAACACACCCCCTGCACAACTCCACCGGGGAAGGTGCCAGACAGGAGTTCTCCTGGTAGTTTTTACATTGCTCTGGTAGGCATCTGAAAGGCAGCACAAAAGTTGTTCTATCTGCTTTCTGGGCTGAGATGGGGAATCGCTGAATTTTGGACTCGGCCGGTGACAAAATGTTCCAAAGACACCCCATGCACAACTCCACCGGGGAAGGTGCCAGACAAGCGTTCTCTTGATAGTTTTTACACTAGCTTGGTAGGCATCTAAAAGACACCACAAAAGTTGTTCTACCTGCTTTCTGGGCTGAGATGGGGAAACGCTGAATTTTGGACTCGGCCGGTGACAAAATGTTCCAAACACACCCCATGCACAACTCCACCGGGGAAGGTGCCAGACAGGAGTTCTCTTAGTAGTTTTTACACTACCTTGGTAGGCACCTGAAAGACACCACAAAAGTTGTTTTACCTGCTTTCTGGGCTGAGATGGGGAACCGCTGAATTTTGGAGTCGGCTGGTGACAAAATGTTCCAAACACACCCCCTGCACAACTCCACCGGGGAAGGTGCCAGACAGGAGTTCTCTTAGTAGTTTTTACACTACCTTGGTAGGCACCTGAAAGACACCACAAAAGTTGTTCTACCTGCTTTCTGGGCTGAGATGGGGAATCGCTGAATTTTGGACTCGGCTGGTGACAAAATGTTCCAAACACACCCCATGCACAACTCCACCGGGGAAGGTGCCAGACAAGCGTTCTCTTGATAGTTTTTACACTACCTTGGTAGGCAGCTGAAAGGCACCACAAAAGTTGTTCTACCTGCTTTCTGGGCTGAGATGGGGAACCGCTGAATTTTGGAGTCGGCTGGTGACAAAATGTTCCAAACACACCCCCTGCACAACTCCACCGGGGAAGGTGCCAGACAGGAGTTCTCTTGGTAGTTTTTACACTACCTTGGTAGGCATCTAAAAGACACCACAAAAGTTGTTCTACCTGCTTTCTGGGCTGAGATGGGGAAACGCTGAATTTTGGAGTCGGCTGGTGACAAAATGTTCCAAACACACCCCCTGCACAACTCCACCGGGGAAGGTGCCAGACAGGAGTTCTCCTGGTAGTTTTTACATTGCTCCGGTAGGCATCTGAAAGACACCACAAAAGTTGTTCTATCTGCTTTCTGGGCTGAGATGGGGAATCGCTGAATTTTGGACTCGGCCGGTGACAAAATGTTCCAAAGACACCCCATGCACAACTCCACCGGGGAAGGTGCCAGACAAGCGTTCTCTTGATAGTTTTTACACTACCTTGGAAGGCATCTAAAAGACACCACAAAAGTTGTTCTACCTGCTTTCTGGGCTGAGATGGGGAAACGCTGAATTTTGGAGTCGGCTGGTGACAAAATGTTCCAAACACACCCCCTGCACAACTCCACCGGGGAAGGTGCCAGACAGGAGTTCTCCTGGTAGTTTTTACATTGCTCCGGTAGGCATCTGAAAGACACCACAAAAGTTGTTCTACCTGCTTTCTGGGCTGAGATGGGGAACCGCTGAATTTTGGACTCGGCTGGTGACAAAATGTTCCAAACACACCCCCTGCACAACTCCACCGGGGAAGGTGCCAGACAGGAGTTCTCTTGGCAGTTTTTACACTACCTTGGTAGGCATCTAAAAGACACCACAAAAGTTGTTCTACCTGCTTTCTGGGCTGAGATGGGGAAACGCTGAATTTTGGACTCGGCCGGTGACAAAATGTTCCAAACACACCCCATGCACAACTCCACCGGGGAAGGTGCCAGACAGGAGTTCTCTTAGTAGTTTTTACACTACCTCGGTAGGCAGCTGAAAGGCACCACAAAAGTTGTTCTACCTGCTTTCTGGGCTGAGATGGGGAACCGCTGAATTTTGGAGTCGGCCGGTGACAAAATGTTCCAAACACACCCCCTGCACAACTCCACCGGGGAAGGTGCCAGACAGGAGTTCTCTTAATAGTTTTAACACTACCTTGGTCGGCATCTGAAAGACACCACAAAAGTTGTTCTTCCTGCTTTCTGGGCTGAGATGGGGAACCGCTGAATTTTGGAGTCGGCCGGTGACAAAATGTTCCAAACACAGCCCATGCACAACTCCACCGGGGAAGGTGCCAGACAGGAGTTCTCTTAGTAGTTTTTACACTACCTTGGTAGGGAGCTGAAAGGCAGCACAAAAGTTGTTCTACCTGCTTTCTGGGCTGAGATGGGGAATCGCTGAATTTTGGACTCGGCTGGTGACAAAATGTTCCAAACACACCCCCTGCACAACTCCACCGGGGAAGGTGCCAGACAGGAGTTCTCTTAGTAGTTTTTACACTACCTTGGTAGGCACCTGAAAGACACCACAAAAGTTGTTTTACCTGCTTTCTGGGCTGAGATGGGGAACCGCTGAATTTTGGAGTCGGCTGGTGACAAAATGTTCCAAACACACCCCCTGCACAACTCCACCGGGGAAGGTGCCAGACAGGAGTTCTCTTAGTAGTTTTTACACTACCTTGGTAGGCACCTGAAAGACACCACAAAAGTTGTTCTACCTGCTTTCTGGGCTGAGATGGGGAATCGCTGAATTTTGGACTCGGCTGGTGACAAAATGTTCCAAACACACCCCATGCACAACTCCACCGGGGAAGGTGCCAGACAAGCGTTCTCTTGATAGTTTTTACACTACCTTGGTAGGCAGCTGAAAGGCACCACAAAAGTTGTTCTACCTGCTTTCTGGGCTGAGATGGGGAACCGCTGAATTTTGGACTCGGCTGGTGACAAAATGTTCCAAACACACCCCCTGCACAACTCCACCGGGGAAGGTGCCAGACAGGAGTTCTCTTGGTAGTTTTTACACTACCTTGGTAGGCATCTAAAAGACACCACAAAAGTTGTTCTACCTGCTTTCTGGGCTGAGATGGGGAACCGCTGAATTTTGGAGTCGGCTGGTGACAAAATGTTCCAAACACACCCCCTGCACAACTCCACCGGGGAAGGTGCCAGACAGGAGTTCTCCTGGTAGTTTTTACATTGCTCCGGTAGGCATCTGAAAGACACCACAAAAGTTGTTCTATCTGCTTTCTGGGCTGAGATGGGGAATCGCTGAATTTTGGACTCGGCCGGTGACAAAATGTTCCAAAGACACCCCATGCACAACTCCACCGGGGAAGGTGCCAGACAAGCGTTCTCTTGATAGTTTTTACACTACCTTGGAAGGCATCTAAAAGACACCACAAAAGTTGTTCTACCTGCTTTCTGGGCTGAGATGGGGAAACGCTGAATTTTGGAGTCGGCTGGTGACAAAATGTTCCAAACACACCCCCTGCACAACTCCACCGGGGAAGGTGCCAGACAGGAGTTCTCCTGGTAGTTTTTACATTGCTCCGGTAGGCATCTGAAAGACACCACAAAAGTTGTTCTACCTGCTTTCTGGGCTGAGATGGGGAACCGCTGAATTTTGGACTCGGCTGGTGACAAAATGTTCCAAACACACCCCCTGCACAACTCCACCGGGGAAGGTGCCAGACAGGAGTTCTCTTGGCAGTTTTTACACTACCTTGGTAGGCATCTAAAAGACACCACAAAAGTTGTTCTACCTGCTTTCTGGGCTGAGATGGGGAAACGCTGAATTTTGGACTCGGCCGGTGACAAAATGTTCCAAACACACCCCATGCACAACTCCACCGGGGAAGGTGCCAGACAGGAGTTCTCTTAGTAGTTTTTACACTACCTCGGTAGGCAGCTGAAAGGCACCACAAAAGTTGTTCTACCTGCTTTGTGGGCTGAGATGGGGAACCGCTGAATTTTGGAGTCGGCCGGTGACAAAATGTTCCAAACACACCCCCTGCACAACTCCACCGGGGAAGGTGCCAGACAGGAGTTCTCTTAATAGTTTTAACACTACCTTGGTCGGCATCTGAAAGACACCACAAAAGTTGTTCTTCCTGCTTTCTGGGCTGAGATGGGGAACCGCTGAATTTTGGAGTCGGCCGGTGACAAAATGTTCCAAACACAGCCCATGCACAACTCCACCGGGGAAGGTGCCAGACAGGAGTTCTCTTAGTAGTTTTTACACTACCTTGGTAGGGAGCTGAAAGGCAGCACAAAAGTTGTTCTACCTGCTTTCTGGGCTGAGATGGGGAATCGCTGAATTTTGGACTCGGCTGGTGACAAAATGTTCCAAACACACCCCCTGCACAACTCCACCGGGGAAGGTGCCAGACAGGAGTTCTCTTAGTAGTTTTTACACTACCTTGGTAGGGAGCTGAAAGGCAGCACAAAAGTTGTTCTACCTGCTTTCTGGGCTGAGATGGGGAATCGCTGAATTTTGGACTCGGCTGGGTGACAAAATGTTCCAAACACACCCCCTGCACAACTCCACCGGGGAAGGTGCCAGAAAGGAGTTCTCCTGGTAGTTTTTACATTGCTCCGGTAGGCATCAAAAGGACACCACAAAAGTTGTTCTACCTGCTTTCTGGGCTGAGATGGGGAACCGCTGAATTTTGGAGTCGGCCGGTGACAAAATGTTCCAAACACACCCCATGCACAACTCCACCGGGGAAGGTGCCAGACAGGAGTTCTCTTAATAGTTTTAACACTACCTTGGTCGGCATCTGAAAGACACCACAAAAGTTGTTCTACCTGCTTTCTGGGCTGAGATGGGGAACCGCTGAATTTTGGACTCGGCTGGTGACAAAATTTTAATAAACACACCCCCTGCACAACTCCACCGGGGAAGTTGTCAGAAAGCAGTTCTGTTGGTAATTTTTACATTGCTCCGGTAGGCATCAAAAAGACACCACAAAAGTTGTTCTTCCTGCTTTCTGGGCTGAGATGGGGAACCGCTGAATTTTGGAGTCGGCCGGTGACAAAATGTTCCAAACACACCCCATGCACAACTCCACCGGGGAAGGTGCCAGACAGGAGTTCTCTTAGTAGTTTTTACACTACCTTGGTAGGGAGCTGAAAGGCAGCACAAAAGTTGTTCTACCTGCTTTCTGGGCTGAGATGGGGAATCGCTGAATTTTGGAGTCGGCTGGTGACAAAATGTTCCAAACACACCCCATGCACAACTCCACCGGGGAAGGTGCCAGACAGGAGTTCTCTTAGTAGTTTTTACACTACCTTGGTAGGGAGCTGAAAGGCAGCACAAAAGTTGTTCTACCTGCTTTCTGGGCTGAGATGGGGAATCGCTGAATTTTGGACTCGGCTGGGTGACAAAATGTTCCAAACACACCCCATGCACAACTCCACCGGGGAAGGTGCCAGACAGGAGTTCTCCTGGTAGTTTTTACATTGCTCCGGTAGGCATCAAAAGGACACCACAAAAGTTGTTCTACCTGCTTTCTGGGCTGAGATGGGGAACCGCTGAATTTTGGAGTCGGCCGGTGACAAAATGTTCCAAAGACACCCCATGCACAACTCCACCGGGGAAGGTGCCAGACAGGAGTTCTCTTAATAGTTTTAACACTACCTTGGTCGGCATCTGAAAGACACCACAAAAGTTGTTCTACCTGCTTTCTGGGCTGAGATGGGGAACCGCTGAATTTTGGACTCGGGTGGTGACAAAATTTTAATAAACACACCCCCTGCACAACTCCACCGGGGAAGGTGTCAGAAAGCAGTTCTGTTGGTAATTTTTACATTGCTCCGGTAGGCATCAAAAAGACACCACAAAAGTTGTTCTTCCTGCTTTCTGGGCTGAGATGGGGAAACGCTGAATTTTGGAGTCGGCTGGTGACAAAATGTTCCAAACACACCCCCTGCACAACTCCACCGGGGAAGGTGCCAGACAGGAGTTCTCTTGGTAGTTTTTACACTACCTTGGTAGGCATCTAAAAGACACCACAAAAGTTGTTCTACCTGCTTTCTGGGCTGAGATGGGGAAACGCTGAATTTTGGACTCGGCTGGTGACAAAATGTTCCAAACACACCCCCTGCACAACTCCACCGGGGAACGTGCCAGACAGGAGTTCTCCTGGTAGTTTTTACATTGCTCCGGTAGGCATCTGAAAGACACCACAGAAGTTGTTCTATCTGCTTTCTGGGCTGAGATGGGGAATCGCTGAATTTTGGACTCAGCCGGTGACAAAATGTTCCAAACACACCCCCTGCACAACTCCACCGGGGAAGGTGCCAGACAAGCGTTATCTTGATAGTTTTTACACTACCTTGGTAGGCAGCTGAAAGGCACAACAAAAGTTGTTCTTCCTGCTTTCTGGGCTGAGATGGGGAACCGCTGAATTTTGGACTCGGCCGGTGACAAAATGTTCCAAACACACCCCCTGCACAACTCCACCGGGGAAGGTGCCAGACAGGAATTCTCTTAGTAGTTTTTACACTACCTTGGTAGGCATCTGAAAGACACCACAAAAGTTGTTCTACCTGCTTTCTGGGCTGAGATGGGGAAACGCTGAATTTTGGACTCGGCTGGTGACAAAATGTTCCAAACACACCCCCTGCACAACTCCACCGGGGAAGGTTCCAGACAGGAGTTCTCTTGGTAGTTTTTACGCTACCTTGGTAGGCATCTAAAAGACACCACAAAAGTTGTTCTACCTGCTTTCTGGGCTGAGATGGGGAACCGCTGAATTTTGGAGTCGGCCGGTGACAAAATGTTCCAAACACACCCCCTGCACCACTCCACCGGGGAAGGTGCCAGACAGGAGTTCTCTTAGTAGTTTTTACACTACCTTGGTAGGCATCTGAAAGGCACCACAAAAGTTGTTCTTCCTGCTTTCTGGGCTGAGATGGGGAATCGCTGAATTTTGGAGTCGGCCGGTGACAAAATGTTCCAAACACACCCCATGCACAACTCCACCGGGGAAGGTGCCAGGCAGGAGTTCTCCTGGTAGTTTTTACACTACCTTGGTAGGCAGCTGAAAGGCACCACAAAAGTTGTTCTACCTGCTTTCTGGGCTGAGATGGGGAACAGCTGAATTTTGGAGTCGGCTGGTGACAAAATGTTCCAAACACACCCCCTGCACAACTCCACCGGGGAAGGTGCCAGACAGGAGTTCTCTTGGTAGTTTTTACACTACCTTGGTAGGCAGCTGAAAGGCACCACAAAAGTTGTTCTACCTGCTTTCTGGGCTGAGATGGGGAACCGCTGAATTTTGGACTCGGCTGGTGACAAAATGTTCCAAACACACCCCCTGCACAACTCCACCGGGGAAGGTGCCAGACAGGAGTTCTCCTGGTAGTTTTTACATTGCTCTGGTAGGCATCTGAAAGACACCACAAAAGTTGTTCTATCTGCTTTCTGGGCTGAGATGGGGAATCGCTGAATTTTGGACTCGGCCGGTGACAAAATGTTCCAAAGACACCCCATGCACAACTCCACCGGGGAAGGTGCCAGACAAGCGTTCTCTTGATAGTTTTTACACTAGCTTGGTAGGCATCTAAAAGACACCACAAAAGTTGTTCTATCTGCTTTCTGGGCTGAGATGGGGAACCGCTGAATTTTGGAGTCGGCTGGTGACAAAATGTTCCAAACACACCCCCTGCACAACTCCACCGGGGAAGGTGCCAGACAGGAGTTCTCCTGGTAGTTTTTACATTGCTCCGGTAGGCATCTGAAAGACACCACAAAAGTTGTTCTACCTGCTTTCTGGGCTGAGATGGGGAAACGCTGAATTTTGGACTCGGCTGGTGACAAAATGTTCCAAACACACCCCCTGCACAACTCCACCGGGGAAGGTGCCAGACAGGAGTTCTCTTGGTAGTTTTTACACTACCTTGGTAGGCATCTAAAAGACACCACAAAAGTTGTTCTACCTGCTTGCTGGGCTGAGATGGGGAAACGCTGAATTTTGGACTCGGCCGGTGACAAAATGTTCCAAACACACCCCATGCACAACTCCACCGGGGAAGGTGCCAGACAGGAGTTCTCTTAGTAGTTTTTACACTACCTTGGTAGGCACCTGAAAGACACCACAAAAGTTGTTTTACCTGCTTTCTGGGCTGAGATGGGGAACCGCTGAATTTTGGAGTCGGCCGGTGACAAAATGTTCCAAACACACCCCATGCACAACTCCACCGGGGAAGGTGCCAGACAGGAGTTCTCTTAGTAGTTTTTACACTACCTTGGTAGGGAGCTGAAAGGCACCACAAAAGTTGTTCTACCTGCTTTCTGGGCTGAGATGGGGAAACGCTGAATTTTGGAGTCGGCCGGTGACAAAATGTTCCAAACACACCCCCTGCACAACTCCACCGGGGAAGGTGCCAGACAGGAGTTCTCTTGGTAGTTTTTACACTACCTTGGTAGGCAGCTGAAAGGCACCACAAAAGTTGTTCTTCCTGTTTTCTGGGCTGAGATGGGGAATCGCTGAATTTTGGACTCGGCTGGTGACAAAATGTTCCAAACACACCCCATGCACAACTCCACCGGGGAAGGTGCCAGGAACGAATTCTGTTGGTAGTTTTTACACTACCTTGGTAGGCACCTGAAAGACACCACAAAAGTTGTTCTTCCTGCTTTCTGGGCTGAGATGGGGAATCGCTGAAGTTTGGAGTCGGCCGGTGACAAAATGTTCCAAACACACCCCCTGCACAACTCCACCGGGGAAGGTGCCAGACAGGAGTTCTCTTAGTAGTTTTTACACTACCTTGGTAGGCAGCTGAAAGGCACCACAAAAGTTGTTCTTCCTGCTTTCTGGGCTGAGATGGGGAATCCCTGAATTTTGGACTCGGCTGGTGACAAAATGTTCCAAACACACCCCCTGCACAACTCCACCGGGGAAGGTGCCAGACAGGAGTTCTCCTGGTAGTTTTTACATTGCTCCGGTAGGCATCTGAAAGACACCACAAAAGTTGTTCTACCTGCTTTCTGGGCTGAGATGGGGAACCGCTGAATTTTGGACTCGGCCGGTGACAAAATGTTCCAAACACACCCCATGCACAACTCCACCGGGGAAGGTGCCAGACAGGAGTTCTCTTGGTAGATTTTACACTACCTTGGTAGGCAGCTGAAAGGCACCACAAAAGTTGTTCTACCTGCTTTCTGGGCTGAGATGGGGAATCGCTGAATTTTGGACTCGGCTGGTGACAAAATGTTCCAAACACACCCCATGCACAACTCCACCGGGGAAGGTGCCAGGAACGAATTCTGTTGGTAGTTTTTACACTACCTTGGTAGGCACCTGAAAGACACCACAAAAGTTGTTCTTCCTGCTTTCTGGGCTGAGATGGGGAATCGCTGAATTTTGGAGTCGGCCGGTGACAAAATGTTCCAAAGACACCCCATGCACAACTCCACTGGGGAAGGTGCCAGACAGGAGTTCTCCTGGTAGTTTTTACACTACCTTGGTAGGCATTTGAAAGACACCACAAAAGTTGTTCTACCTGCTTTCTGGGCTGAGATGGGGAACCGCTGAATTTTGGACTCGGCTGGTGACAAAATGTTCCAAACACACCCCCTGCACAACTCCACCGGGGAAGGTGCCAGACAGGAGTTCTCCTGGTAGTTTTTACATTGCTCCGGTAGGCATCAAAAGGACACCACAAAAGTTGTTCTACCTGCTTTCTGGGCTGAGATGGGGAACCGCTGAATTTTGGAGTCGGCCGGTGACAAAATGTTCCAAACACACCCCATGCACAACTCCACCGGGGAAGGTGCCAGACAGGAGTTCTCTTAGTAGTTTTTACACTGCATTGGTAGGCATTTGAAAGGCAGCACAAAAATTGTTCTTCCTGCTTTCTGGGCTGAGATGGGGAACCGCTGAATTTTGGACTCGGCTGGTGAAAAAATGTTCCAAACACACCCCATGCACAACTCCACTAGCGAAGGTGCCAGGGACGAGTTCTCCTGGTAGTTTTTACATTGCTCCGGTAGGCAGCTGAAAGGCACAAGAAAAGTTGTTGTACCTGCTTTCTGGGCTGAGATGGGGAACCGCAGAATTTTGGACTCGGCTGGTGACAAAATGTTCCAAAGACACCCCCTGCACAACTCCACCGGGGAAGTTGCCAGACAGGAGTTCTCCTGGTAGTTTTTACATTGCTCCGGTAGGCATCAAAAGGATACCACAAAAGTTGTTCTACCTGCTTTCTGGGCTGAGATGGGGAACCGCTGAATTTTGGAGTCGGCCGGTGACAAAATGTTCCAAACACACCCCATGCACAACTCCACTAGCGAAATGCCAGGGACGAGTTCTCCTGGTAGTTTTTACATTGCTCCGGTAGGAAGCTGAAAGGCACAAGAAAAGTTGTTGTACCTGCTTTCTGGGCTGAGATGGGGAACCGCAGAATTTTGGACTCGGCTGGTGACAAAATGTTCCAAAGACACCCCCTGCACAACTCCACCGGGGAAGTTGCCAGGGACGAGTTCTGTTGGTAGTTTTTACATTGCTCCGGTAGGCATCAAAAGGACACCACAAAAGTTGTTCTACCTGCTTTCTGGGCTGAGATGGGGAACCGCTGAATTTTGGAGTCGGCCGGTGACAAAATGTTCCAAACACACCCCATGCACAACTCCACCGGGGAAGGTGCCAGACAGGAGTTCTCTTAATAGTTTTAACACTACCTTGGTCGGCATCTGAAAGACACCACAAAAGTTGTTCTACCTGCTTTCTGGGCTGAGATGGGGAACCGCTGAATTTTGGAGTCGGCCGGTGACAAAATTTTAATAAACACACCCCCTGCACAACTCCACCGGGGAAGGTGTCAGAAAGCAGTTCTGTTGGTAATTTTTGCATTGCTCCGGTAGTCATCTGAAAGACACCACAAAAGTTGTTCTACCTGCTTTCTGGGCTGAGATGGGGAACCGCTGAATTTTGGACTCGGCCGGTGACAAAATGTTCCAAACACACCCCATGCACAACTCCACCGGGGAAGGTGCCAGACAGGAGTTCTCTTGGTAGATTTTACACTACCTTGGTAGGCAGCTGAAAGGCACCACAAAAGTTGTTCTACCTGCTTTCTGGGCTGAGATGGGGAATCGCTGAATTTTGGACTCGGCTGGTGACAAAATGTTCCAAACACACCCCATGCACAACTCCACCGGGGAAGGTGCCAGGAACGAATTCTGTTGGTAGTTTTTACACTACCTTGGTAGGCACCTGAAAGACACCACAAAAGTTGTTCTTCCTGCTTTCTGGGCTGAGATGGGGAATCGCTGAATTTTGGAGTCGGCCGGTGACAAAATGTTCCAAAGACACCCCATGCACAACTCCACTGGGGAAGGTGCCAGACAGGAGTTCTCCTGGTAGTTTTTACACTACCTTGGTAGGCATTTGAAAGACACCACAAAAGTTGTTCTACCTGCTTTCTGGGCTGAGATGGGGAACCGCTGAATTTTGGACTCGGCTGGTGACAAAATGTTCCAAACACACCCCCTGCACAACTCCACCGGGGAAGGTGCCAGACAGGAGTTCTCCTGGTAGTTTTTACATTGCTCCGGTAGGCATCAAAAGGACACCACAAAAGTTGTTCTACCTGCTTTCTGGGCTGAGATGGGGAACCGCTGAATTTTGGAGTCGGCCGGTGACAAAATGTTCCAAACACACCCCATGCACAACTCCACCGGGGAAGGTGCCAGACAGGAGTTCTCTTAGTAGTTTTTACACTGCATTGGTAGGCATTTGAAAGGCAGCACAAAAATTGTTCTTCCTGCTTTCTGGGCTGAGATGGGGAACCGCTGAATTTTGGACTCGGCTGGTGAAAAAATGTTCCAAACACACCCCCTGCACAACTCCACCGGGGAAGGTGCCAGACAGGAGTTCTCCTGGTAGTTTTTACATTGCTCCGGTAGGCAGCTGAAAGGCACAAGAAAAGTTGTTGTACCTGCTTTCTGGGCTGAGATGGGGAACCGCAGAATTTTGGACTCGGCTGGTGACAAAATGTTCCAAAGACACCCCCTGCACAACTCCACCGGAGAAGTTGCCAGACAGGAGTTCTCCTGGTAGTTTTTACATTGCTCCGGTAGGCATCAAAAGGATACCACAAAAGTTGTTCTACCTGCTTTCTGGGCTGAGATGGGGAACCGCTGAATTTTGGAGTCGGCCGGTGACAAAATGTTCCAAACACACCCCATGCACAACTCCACTAGCGAAATGCCAGGGACGAGTTCTCCTGGTAGTTTTTACATTGCTCCGGTAGGAAGCTGAAAGGCACAAGAAAAGTTGTTGTACCTGCTTTCTGGGCTGAGATGGGGAACCGCAGAATTTTGGACTCGGCTGGTGACAAAATGTTCCAAAGACACCCCCTGCACAACTCCACCGGGGAAGTTGCCAGGGACGAGTTCTGTTGGTAGTTTTTACATTGCTCCGGTAGGCATCAAAAGGACACCACAAAAGTTGTTCTACCTGCTTTCTGGGCTGAGATGGGGAACCGCTGAATTTTGGAGTCGGCCGGTGACAAAATGTTCCAAACACACCCCATGCACAACTCCACCGGGGAAGGTGCCAGACAGGAGTTCTCTTAATAGTTTTAACACTACCTTGGTCGGCATCTGAAAGACACCACAAAAGTTGTTCTACCTGCTTTCTGGGCTGAGATGGGGAACCGCTGAATTTTGGAGTCGGCCGGTGACAAAATTTTAATAAACACACCCCCTGCACAACTCCACCGGGGAAGGTGTCAGAAAGCAGTTCTGTTGGTAATTTTTGCATTGCTCCGGTAGTCATCTGAAAGACACCACAAAAGTTGTTCTACCTGCTTTCTGGGCTGAGATGGGGAACCGCTGAATTTTGGACTCGGCCGGTGACAAAATGTTCCAAACACACCCCCTGCACAACTCCACCGGGGAAGGTGCCAGACAGGAGTTCTCCTGGTAGTTTTTACATTGCTCCGGTAGGCATCTGAAAGACACCACAAAAGTTGTTGTACCTGCTTTCTGGGCTGAGATGGGGAACCGCTGAATTTTGGAGTCGGCCGGTGACAAAATGTTCCAAACACACCCCCTGCACAACTCCACCGGGGAAGGTGCCAGGCAGGAGTTCTCCTGTTAGTTTTTACACTACCTTGGTAGGCATCTAAAAGACACCACAAAAGTTGTTCTACCTGCTTTCTGGGCTGAGATGGGGAATCGCTGAATTTTGGACTCGGCCGGTGACAAAATGTTCCAAACACACCCCATGCACAACTCCACCGGGGAAGGTGCCAGACAGGAGTTCTCTTAATAGTTTTTACACTACCTTGGTAGGCAGCTGAAAGGCACCACAAAAGTTGTTCTTCCTGCTTTCTGGGCCGAGATGGGGAATCGCTGAATTTTGGAGTCGGCTGGTGACAAAATGTTCCAAAAACACCCCCTGCACAACTCCACCGGAGAAGGTGCCAGACAGGAGTTCTCTTGCTAGTTTTTACACTACCTTGGTAGGCACCTGAAAGACACCACAGAAGTTGTTTTACCTGCTTTCTGGGCTGAGATGGGGAACCGCTGAATTTTGGAGTCGGCCGGTGACAAAATGTTCCAAACACACCCCATGCACAACTCCACCGGGGAAGGTGCCAGACAGGAGTTCTCTTAATAGTTTTAACACTACCTTGGTCGGCATCTGAAAGACACCAAAAAAGTTTTTCTACCTGCTTTCTGGGCTGAGATGGGGAACCGCTGAATTTTGGACTCGGCTGGTGACAAAATTTTAATAAACACACCCCCTGCACAACTCCACCGGGGAAGGTGTCAGAAAGCAGTTCTGTTGGTAATTTTTACATTGCTCCGGTAGGCATCAAAAAGACACCACAAAAGTTGTTATTCCTGCTTTCTGGGCTGAGATGGGGAATCGCTGAATTTTGGAGTCGGCCGGTGACAAAATGTTCCAAACACACCCCATGCACAACTCCACCGGGGAAGGTGCCAGACAGGAGTTCTCTTAGTAGTTTTTACACTACCTTGGTAGGGAGCTGAAAGGCAGCACAAAAGTTGTTCTACCTGCTTTCTGGGCTGAGATGGGGAATCGCTGAATTTTGGACTCGGCCGGTGACAAAATGTTCCAAACACACCCCATGCACAACTCCACCGGGGAAGGTGCCAGACAGGAGTTCTCTTAATAGTTTTTACACTACCTTGGTAGGCAGCTGAAAGGCACCACAAAAGTTGTTCTTCCTGCTTTCTGGGCCGAGATGGGGAATCGCTGAATTTTGGAGTCGGCTGGTGACAAAATGTTCCAAACACACCCCCTGCACAACTCCACCGGAGAAGGTGCCAGACAGGAGTTCTCTTGCTAGTTTTTACACTACCTTGGTAGGCACCTGAAAGACACCACAGAAGTTGTTTTACCTGCTTTCTGGGCTGAGATGGGGAACCGCTGAATTTTGGAGTCGGCCGGTGACAAAATGTTCCAAACACACCCCATGCACAACTCCACCGGGGAAGGTGCCAGACAGGAGTTCTCTTAATAGTTTTAACACTACCTTGGTCGGCATCTGAAAGACACCAAAAAAGTTGTTCTACCTGCTTTCTGGGCTGAGATGGGGAACCGCTGAATTTTGGACTCGGCTGGTGACAAAATTTTAATAAACACACCCCCTGCACAACTCCACCGGGGAAGGTGTCAGAAAGCAGTTCTGTTGGTAATTTTTACATTGCTCCGGTAGGCATCAAAAAGACACCACAAAAGTTGTTATTCCTGCTTTCTGGGCTGAGATGGGGAATCGCTGAATTTTGGAGTCGGCCGGTGACAAAATGTTCCAAACACACCCCATGCACAACTCCACCGGGGAAGGTGCCAGACAGGAGTTCTCTTAGTAGTTTTTACACTACCTTGGTAGGGAGCTGAAAGGCAGCACAAAAGTTGTTCTACCTGCTTTCTGGGCTGAGATGGGGAATCGCTGAATTTTGGACTCGGCTGGTGACAAAATGTTCCAAACACACCCCCTGCACAACTCCACCGGGGAAGGTGCCAGACAGGAGTTCTCTTGGTAGTTATTTTTACGCTACCTTGGTAGGGAGCTGAAAGGCAGCACAAAAGTTGTTCTACCTGCTTTCTGGGCTGAGATGGGGAAACGCTGAATTTTGGACTCGGCCGGTGACAAAATGTTCCAAAGACACCCCATGCACAACTCCACCGGGGAAGGTGCCAGACAGGAGTTCTCCTGGTAGTTTTTACATTGCTCCGGTAGGCATCAAAAGGACACCACAAAAGTTGTTCTACCTGCTTTCTGGGCTGAGATGGGGAACCGCTGAATTTTGGAGTCGGCCGGTGACAAAATGTTCCAAACACACCCCATGCACAACTCCACCGGGGAACGTGCTAGACAGGAGTTCTCTTGGTAGTTTCTACACTACCTTGGTAGGCATTTGAAAGGCACCACAAAAGTTGTTCTACCTGCTTTCTGGGCTGAGATGGGGAAACGCTGAATTTTGGAGTCGGCTGGTGACAAAATGTTCCAAACACACCCCCTGCACAACTCCACCGGGGAAGGTGCCAGACAGGAGTTCTCTTGGTAGTTTTTACACTACCTTGGTAGGCATCTAAAAGACACCACAAAAGTTGTTCTACCTGCTTTCTGGGCTGAGATGGGGAACCGCTGAATTTTGGAGTCGGCTGGTGACAAAATGTTCCAAACACACCCCATGCACAACTCCACCGGGGAAGGTGCCAGACAGGAGTTCTCCTGGTAGTTTTTACATTGCTCCGGTAGGCATCTGAAAGACACCACAAAAGTTGTTCTATCTGCTTTCTGGGCTGAGATGGGGAATCGCTGAATTTTGGACTCGGCCGGTGACAAAATGTTCCAAACACACCCCATGCACAACTCCACCGGGGAAGGTGTCAGACAAGCGTTCTCTTGATAGTTTTTACACTACCTTGGTAGGCAGCTGAAAGGCACCACAAAAGTTGTTCTACCTGCTTTCTGGGCTGAGATGGGGAACAGCTGAATTTTGGACTCGGCTGGTGACAAAATGTTCCAAAGACACCCCATGCACAACTCCACCGGGGAAGGTGCCAGACAAGCGTTCTCTTGATAGTTTTTACACTACCTTGGTAGGCATCTGAAAGACACCACAAAAGTTGTTCTACCTGCTTTCTGGGCTGAGATGGGGAACCGCTGAATTTTGGACTCGGCTGGTGACAAAATGTTCCAAACACACCCCCTGCACAACTCCACCGGGGAAGGTGCCAGACAGGAGTTCTCCTGGTAGTTTTTACATTGCTCCGGTAGGCATCTGAAAGACACCACAAAAGTTGTTCTACCTGCTTTCTGGGCTGAGATGGGGAACAGCTGAATTTTGGACTCGGCTGGTGACAAAATGTTCCAAACACACCCCCTGCACAACTCCACCGGGGAAGGTGCCAGACAAGCGTTCTCTTGATAGTTTTTACACTACCTTGGTAGGCATCTAAAAGACACCACAAAAGATGTTCTACCTGCTTTCTGGGCTGAGATGGGGAACCGCTGAATTTTGGAGGCGGCCGGTGACAAAATGTTCCAAACACACCCCATGCACAACTCCACCGGGGAAGGTGCCAGACAGGAGTTCTCTTGGTAGATTTTACACTACCTTGGTAGGGAGCTGAAAGGCAGCACAAAAGTTGTTCTACCTGCTTTCTGGGCTGAGATGGGGAATCGCTGAATTTTGGACTCGGCCGGTGACAAAATGTTCCAAACACACCCCATGCACAACTCCACCGGGGAAGGTGCCAGGAACGAATTCTGTTGGTAGTTTTTACACTACCTTGGTAGGCACCTGAAAGACACCACAAAAGTTGTTCTTCCTGCTTTCTGGGCTGAGATGGGGAATCGCTGAATTTTGGAGTCGGCCGGTGACAAAATGTTCCAAAGACACCCCATGCACAACTCTACCGGGGAAGGTGCCAGACAGGAGTTCTCCTGGTAGTTTTTACATTGCTCCGGTAGGCATCAAAAGGACACCACAAAAGTTGTTCTACCTGCTTTCTGGGCTGAGATGGGGAAACGCTGAATTTTGGAGTCGGCCGGTGACAAAATGTTCCAAACACACCCCATGCACAACTCCACCGGGGAAGGTGCCAGGGACGAGTTCTCCTGGTAGTTTTTACATTGCTCCGGTAGGCAGCTGAAAGGCACAAGAAAAGTTGTTCTACCTGCTTTCTGGGCTGAGATGGGGAACCGCTGAATTTTGGACTCGGCTGGTGACAAAATGTTCCAAACACACCCCCTGCACAACTCCACCGGGGAAGTTGCCAGGGACGAGTTCTGTTGGTAGTTTTTACATTGCTCCGGTAGGCATCAAAAGGACACCACAAAAGTTGTTCTACCTGCTTTCTGGGCTGAGATGGGGAACCGCTGAATTTTGGAGTCGGCCGGTGACAAAATGTTCCAAACACACCCCATGCACAACTCCACCGGGGAAGGTGCCAGACAGGAGTTCTCTTAATAGTTTTAACACTACCTTGGTCGGCATCTGAAAGACACCACAAAAGTTGTTCTACCTGCTTTCTGGGCTGAGATGGGGAACCGCTGAATTTTGGACTCGGCTGGTGACAAAATTTTAATAAACACACCCCCTGCACAACTCCACCGGGGAAGGTGTCAGAAAGCAGTTCTGTTGGTAATTTTTGCATTGCTCCGGTAGGCATCTGAAAGACACCACAAAAGTTGTTCTTCCTGCTTTCTGGGCTGAGATGGGGAATCGCTGAATTTTGGAGTCGGCCGGTGACAAAATGTTCCAAACACACCCCCTGCACAACTCCACCGGGGAAGGTGCCAGACATGAGTTCTCTTAGTAGTTTTTACACTACCTTGGTAGGCATTTGAAAGGCACCACAAAAGTTGTTCTTCCTGCTTTCTGGGCTGAGATGGGGAACCGCTGAATTTTGGACTCGGCTGGTGAAAAAATGTTCCAAACACACCCCATGCACAACTCCACTAGCGAAGGTGCCAGGGACGAGTTCTCCTGGTAGTTTTTACATTGCTCCGGTAGGCAGCTGAAAGGCACAAGAAAAGTTGTTCTACCTGCTTTCTGGGCTGAGATGGGGAACCGCTGAATTTTGGAGTCGGCCGGTGACAAAATGTTGCAAACACACCCCCTGCACAACTCCACCGGGGAAGTTGCCAGGGACGAGTTCTGTTGGTAGTTTTTACATTGCTCCGGTAGGCATCAAAAGGACACCACAAAAGTTGTTCTACCTGCTTTCTGGGCTGAGATGGGGAACCGCTGAATTTTGGAGTCGGCCGGTGACAAAATGTTCCAAACACACCCCATGCACAACTCCACCGGGGAAGGTGCCAGACAGGAGTTCTCTTAATAGTTTTAACACTACCTTGGTCGGCATCTGAAAGACACCACAAAAGTTGTTCTACCTGCTTTCTGGGCTGAGATGGGGAACCGCTGAATTTTGGACTCGGCTGGTGACAAAATTTTAATAAACACACCCCCTGCACAACTCCACCGGGGAAGGTGTCAGAAAGCAGTTCTGTTGGTAATTTTTGCATTGCTCCGGTAGGCATCTGAAAGACACCACAAAAGTTGTTCTACCTGCTTTCTGGGCTGAGATGGGGAACCGCTGAATTTTGGAGTCGGCTGGTGACAAAATGTTCCAAACACACCCCCTGCACAACTCCACCGGGGAAGGTGCCAGACAAGCGTTTTCTTGATAGTTTTTACACTACCTTGGTAGGCATCTAAAAGACACCACAAAAGTTGTTCTACCTGCTTTCTGGGCTGAGATGGGGAACCGCTGAATTTTGGACTCGGCTGGTGACAAAATGTTCCAAACACACCCCCTGCACAACTCCACCGGGGAAGGTGCCAGACAGGAGTTCTCTTAGTAGTTTTTACACTACCTTGGTAGGCAGCTGAAAGGCACCACAAAAGTTGTTCTTCCTGCTTTCTGGGCTGAGATGGGGAAACGCTGAATTTTGGAGTCGGCTGGTGACAAAATGTTCCAAACACACCCCATGCACAACTCCACCGGGGAAGGTGCCAGACAGGAGTTCTCCTGGTAGTTTTTACACTACCTTGGTAGGCATCTGAAAGACACCACAAAAGTTGTTCTACCTGCTTTCTGGGCTGAGATGGGGAACAGCTGAATTTTGGAGTCGGCTGGTGACAAAATGTTCCAAACACACCCCCTGCACAACTCCACCGGGGAAGGTGCCAGGCAGGAGTTCTCTTGATAGATTTTACACTACCTTGGTAGGCATCTGAAAGACACCACAAAATTTGTTCTACCTGCTTTCTGGGCTGAGATGGGGAAACGCTGAATTTTGGACTCGGCTGGTGACAAAATGTTCCAAACACACCCCCTGCACAACTGCACCGGGGAAGGTGCCAGACAGGAGTTCTCCTGGTAGTTTTTACATTGCTCCGGTAGGCATCTAAAAGACACCACAAAAGATGTTCTACCTGCTTTCTGGGCTGAGATGGGGAACCGCTGAATTTTGGAGTCGGCCGGTGACAAAATGTTCCAAACACACCCCATGCACAACTCCACCGGGGAAGGTGCCAGACAGGAGTTCTCTTGGTAGATTTTACACTACCTTGGTAGGCATTTGAAAGGCACCACAAAAGTTGTTCTACCTGCTTTCTGGGCTGAGATGGGGAATCGCTGAATTTTGGAGTCGGCTGGTGACAAAATGTTCCAAACACACCCCATGCACAACTCCACCGGGGAAGGTGCCAGGAACGAATTCTGTTGGTAGTTTTTACACTACCTTGGTAGGCAGCTGAAAGGCACCACAAAAGTTGTTCTTCCTGCTTTCTGGGCTGAGATGGGGAATCGCTGAATTTTGGACTCGGCTGGTGACAAAATGTTCCAAAGACACCCCCTGCACAACTCCACCGGGGAAGGTGCCAGACAGGAGTTCTCTTAGTAGTTTTTACACTACCTTGGTAGGCATTTGAAAGGCAGCACAAAAATTGTTCTTCCTGCTTTCTGGGCTGAGATGGGGAACCGCTGAATTTTGGACTCGGCTGGTGACAAAATGTTCCAAACACACCCCCTGCACAACTCCACCGGGGAAGGTGCCAGACAGGAGTTCTCTTGGTAGTTTTTACATTGCTCCGGTAGGCATCTGAAAGACACCACAAAAGTTGTTCTACCTGCTTTCTGGGCTGAGATGGGGAATCGCTGAATTTTGGAGTCGGCCGGTGAAATAATGTTCCAAACACACCCCCTGCACAACTCCACCGGGGAAGGTGCCAGACAGGAGTTCTCCTGGTAGTTTTTACATTGCTCCGGTAGGCACCTGAAAGACACCACAAAAGTTGTTCTACCTGCTTTCTGGGCTGAGATGGGGAACAGCTGAATTTTGGAGTCGGCCGGTGACAAAATGTTCCAAACACACCCCCTGCAGAACTCCACCGGGGAAGGTGCCAGACAGGAGTTCTCTTAGTAGTTTTTACACTACCTTGGTAGGCAGCTGAAAGGCACCACAAAAGTTGTTCTACCTGCTTTCTGGGCTGAGATGGGGAACCGCTGAATTTTGGAGTCGGCTGGTGACAAAATGTTCCAAAAACACCCCATGCACAACTCCACCGGGGAAGGTGCCAGGCAGGAGTTCTCTTGCTAGTTTTTACACTACCTTGGTAGGCACCTGAAAGACACCACAAAAGTTGTTCTACCTGCTTTCTGGGCTGAGATGGGGAACCGCTGAATTTTGGAGTCGGCCGGTGACAAAATGTTCCAAACACACCCCATGCACAACTCCACCGGGGAAGGTGCCAGACAGGAGTTCTCTTAATAGTTTTAACACTACCTTGGTCGGCATCTGAAAGACACCACAAAAGTTGTTCTACCTGCTTTCTGGGCTGAGATGGGGAAACGCTGAATTTTGGACTCGGCTGGTGACAAAATTTTAATAAACACACCCCCTGCACAACTCCACCGGGGAAGGTGCCAGACAGGAGTTCTCTTGGTAGTTTTTACACTACCTTGGTAGGCATCTGAAAGACACCACAAAAGTTGTTCTACCTGCTTTCTGGGCTGAGATGGGGAAACGCTGAATTTTGGAGTCGGCCGGTGACAAAATGTTCCAAACACACCCCATGCACAACTCCACCGGGGAAGGTGCCAGACAGGAGTTCTCCTGGTAGTTTTTACATTGCTCCGGTAGGCATCTGAAAGACACCACAAAAGTTGTTCTACCTGCTTTCTGGGCTGAGATGGGGAACAGCTGAATTTTGGACTCGGCTGGTGACAAAATGTTCCAAACACACCCCCTGCACAACTCCACCGGGGAAGGTGCCAGACAAGCGTTCTCTTGATAGTTTTTACACTACCTTGGTAGGCATCTAAAAGACACCACAAAAGATGTTCTACCTGCTTTCTGGGCTGAGATGGGGAACCGCTGAATTTTGGAGGCGGCCGGTGACAAAATGTTCCAAACACACCCCATGCACAACTCCACCGGGGAAGGTGCCAGACAGGAGTTCTCTTGGTAGATTTTACACTACCTTGGTAGGGAGCTGAAAGGCAGCACAAAAGTTGTTCTACCTGCTTTCTGGGCTGAGATGGGGAATCGCTGAATTTTGGACTCGGCCGGTGACAAAATGTTCCAAACACACCCCATGCACAACTCCACCGGGGAAGGTGCCAGGAACGAATTCTGTTGGTAGTTTTTACACTACCTTGGTAGGCACCTGAAAGACACCACAAAAGTTGTTCTTCCTGCTTTCTGGGCTGAGATGGGGAATCGCTGAATTTTGGACTCGGCCGGTGACAAAATGTTCCAAAGACACCCCATGCACAACTCCACCGGGGAAGGTGCCAGACAGGAGTTCTCCTGGTAGTTTTTACATTGCTCCGGTAGGCATCAAAAGGACACCACAAAAGTTGTTCTACCTGCTTTCTGGGCTGAGATGGGGAAACGCTGAATTTTGGAGTCGGCCGGTGACAAAATGTTCCAAACACACCCCATGCACAACTCCACCGGGGAAGGTGCCAGACAGGAGTTCTCTTAGTAGTTTTTACATTGCTCCGGTAGGCAGCTGAAAGGCACAAGAAAAGTTGTTCTACCTGCTTTCTGGGCTGAGATGGGGAACCGCTGAATTTTGGACTCGGCTGGTGACAAAATGTTCCAAACACACCCCCTGCACAACTCCACCGGGGAAGGTGCCAGGGACGAGTTCTGTTGGTAGTTTTTACATTGCTCCGGTAGGCATCAAAAGGACACCACAAAAGTTGTTCTACCTGCTTTCTGGGCTGAGATGGGGAACCGCTGAATTTTGGAGTCGGCCGGTGACAAAATGTTCCAAACACACCCCATGCACAACTCCACCGGGGAAGGTGCCAGACAGGAGTTCTCTTAATAGTTTTAACACTACCTTGGTCGGCATCTGAAAGACACCACAAAAGTTGTTCTACCTGCTTTCTGGGCTGAGATGGGGAACCGCTGAATTTTGGACTCGGCTGGTGACAAAATTTTAATAAACACACCCCCTGCACAACTCCACCGGGGAAGGTGTCAGAAAGCAGTTCTGTTGGTAATTTTTGCATTGCTCCGGTAGGCATCTGAAAGACACCACAAAAGTTGTTCTTCCTGCTTTCTGGGCTGAGATGGGGAATCGCTGAATTTTGGAGTCGGCCGGTGACAAAATGTTCCAAACACACCCCCTGCACAACTCCACCGGGGAAGGTGCCAGACATGAGTTCTCTTAGTAGTTTTTACACTACCTTGGTAGGCATTTGAAAGGCAGCACAAAAATTGTTCTTCCTGCTTTCTGGGCTGAGATGGGGAACCGCTGAATTTTGGACTCGGCTGGTGACAAAATGTTCCAAACACACCCCATGCACAACTCCACTAGCGAAGGTGCCAGGGACGAGTTCTCCTGGTAGTTTTTACATTGCTCCGGTAGGCATCTGAAAGGCACAAGAAAAGTTGTTCTACCTGCTTTCTGGGCTGAGATGGGGAACCGCTGAATTTTGGAGTCGGCCGGTGACAAAATGTTGCAAACACACCCCATGCACAACTCCACCGGGGAAGGTGCCAGACAGGAGTTCTCTTAATAGTTTTAACACTACCTTGGTCGGCATCTGAAAGACACCACAAAAGTTGTTCTACCTGCTTTCTGGGCTGAGATGGGGAACCGCTGAATTTTGGACTCGGCTGGTGACAAAATTTTAATAAACACACCCCCTGCACAACTCCACCGGGGAAGGTGTCAGAAAGCAGTTCTGTTGGTAATTTTTGCATTGCTCCGGTAGGCATCTGAAAGACACCACAAAAGTTGTTCTTCCTGCTTTCTGGGCTGAGATGGGGAATCGCTGAATTTTGGAGTCGGCCGGTGACAAAATGTTCCAAACACACCCCCTGCACAACTCCACCGGGGAAGGTGCCAGACATGAGTTCTCTTAGTAGTTTTTACACTACCTTGGTAGGCATTTGAAAGGCAGCACAAAAATTGTTCTTCCTGCTTTCTGGGCTGAGATGGGGAACCGCTGAATTTTGGACTCGGCTGGTGACAAAATGTTCCAAACACACCCCATGCACAACTCCACTAGCGAAGGTGCCAGGGACGAGTTCTCCTGGTAGTTTTTACATTGCTCCGGTAGGCAGCTGAAAGTCACAAGAAAAGTTGTTCTACCTGCTTTCTGGGCTGAGATGGGGAACCGCTGAATTTTGGAGTCGGCCGGTGACAAAATGTTGCAAACACACCCCCTGCACAACTCCACCGGGGAAGTTGCCAGGGACGAGTTCTCTTGGTAGTTTTTACATTGCTCCGGTAGGCATCAAAAGGACACCACAAAAGTTGTTCTACCTGCTTTCTGGGCTGAGATGGGGAACCGCTGAATTTTGGAGTCGGCCGGTGACAAAATGTTCCAAACACACCCCATGCACAACTCCACCGGGGAAGGTGCCAGACAGGAGTTCTCTTAATAGTTTTAACACTACCTTGGTCGGCATCTGAAAGACACCACAAAAGTTGTTCTACCTGCTTTCTGGGCTGAGATGGGGAACCGCTGAATTTTGGACTCGGCTGGTGACAAAATTTTAATAAACACACCCCCTGCACAACTCCACCGGGGAAGGTGTCAGAAAGCAGTTCTGTTGGTAATTTTTGCATTGCTCCGGTAGGCATCTGAAAGACACCACAAAAGTTGTTCTACCTGCTTTCTGGGCTGAGATGGGGAACCGCTGAATTTTGGACTCGGCTGGTGACAAAATGTTCCAAACACACCCCCTGCACAACTCCACCGGGGAAGGTGCCAGACAAGCGTTTTCTTGATAGTTTTTACACTACCTTGGTAGGCATCTAAAAGACACCACAAAAGTTGTTCTACCTGCTTTCTGGGCTGAGATGGGGAACCGCTGAATTTTGGACTCGGCTGGTGACAAAATGTTCCAAACACACCCCCTGCACAACTCCACCGGGGAAGGTGCCAGACAGGAGTTCTCTTAGTAGTTTTTACACTACCTTGGTAGGCAGCTGAAAGGCACCACAAAAGTTGTTCTTCCTGCTTTCTGGGCTGAGATGGGGAAACGCTGAATTTTGGAGTCGGCTGGTGACAAAATGTTCCAAACACACCCCATGCACAACTCCACCGGGGAAGGTGCCAGACAGGAGTTCTCCTGGTAGTTTTTACACTACCTTGGTAGGCATCTGAAAGACACCACAAAAGTTGTTCTACCTGCTTTCTGGGCTGAGATGGGGAACAGCTGAATTTTGGAGTCGGCTGGTGACAAAATGTTCCAAACACACCCCCTGCACAACTCCACCGGGGAAGGTGCCAGGCAGGAGTTCTCTTGATAGATTTTACACTACCTTGGTAGGCATCTGAAAGACACCACAAAATTTGTTCTTCCTGCTTTCTGGGCTGAGATGGGGAACCGCTGAATTTTGGACTCGGCTGGTGACAAAATGTTCCAAACACACCCCATGCACAACTGCACCGGGGAAGGTGCCAGACAGGAGTTCTCCTGGTAGTTTTTACATTGCTCCGGTAGGCATCTAAAAGACACCACAAAAGATGTTCTACCTGCTTTCTGGGCTGAGATGGGGAACCGCTGAATTTTGGAGTCGGCCGGTGACAAAATGTTCCAAACACACCCCATGCACAACTCCACCGGGGAAGGTGCCAGACAGGAGTTCTCTTGGTAGATTTTACACTACCTTGGTAGGCATTTGAAAGGCACCACAAAAGTTGTTCTACCTGCTTTCTGGGCTGAGATGGGGAATCGCTGAATTTTGGAGTCGGCTGGTGACAAAATGTTCCAAACACACCCCATGCACAACTCCACCGGGGAAGGTGCCAGGAACGAATTCTGTTGGTAGTTTTTACACTACCTTGGTAGGCAGCTGAAAGGCACCACAAAAGTTGTTCTTCCTGCTTTCTGGGCTGAGATGGGGAATCGCTGAATTTTGGAGTCGGCTGGTGACAAAATGTTCCAAACACACCCCATGCACAACTCCACCGGGGAAGGTGCCAGACAGGAGTTCTCTTAGTAGTTTTTACACTACCTTGGTAGGCATTTGAAAGGCACCACAAAAGTTGTTCTACCTGCTTTCTGGGCTGAGATGGGGAACAGCTGAATTTTGGACTCGGCTGGTGACAAAATGTTCCAAACACACCCCATGCACAACTCCACCGGGGAAGGTGCCAGACAGGAGTTCTCTTAGTAGTTTTTACATTGCTCCGGTAGGCATCTGAAAGACACCACAAAAGTTGTTCTACCTGCTTTCTGGGCTGAGATGGGGAATCGCTGAATTTTGGAGTCGGCCGGTGACAAAATGTTCCAAACACACCCCATGCACAACTCCACCGGGGAAGGTGCCAGACAGGAGTTCTCTTGGTAGTTTTTACATTGCTCCGGTAGGCATCTGAAAGACACCACAAAAGTTGTTCTACCTGCTTTCTGGGCTGAGATGGGGAACCGCTGAATTTTGGACTCGGCCGGTGACAAAATGTTCCAAACACACCCCATGCACAACTCCACCGGGGAAGGTGCCAGGAACGAATTCTGTTGGTAGTTTTTACACTACCTTGGTAGGGAGCTGAAAGGCAGCACAAAAGTTGTTCTACCTGCTTTCTGGGCTGAGATGGGGAATCGCTGAATTTTGGACTCGGCCGGTGACAAAATGTTCCAAACACACCCCATGCACAACTCCACCGGGGAAGGTGCCAGACAGGAGTTCTCCTGGTAGTTTTTACACTACCTTGGTAGGCAGCTGAAAGGCACCACAAAAGTTGTTCTACCTGCTTTCTGGGCTGAGATGGGGAATCGCTGAATTTTGGAGTCGGCCGGTGACAAAATGTTCCAAACACACCCCATGCACAACTCCACCGGGGAAGGTGCCAGACAAGCGTTCTCTTAGTAGTTTTTACACTACCTTGGTAGGCATCTAAAAGACACCACAAAAGTTGTTCTACCTGCTTTCTGGGCTGAGATGGGGAACCGCTGAATTTTGGACTCGGCTGGTGACAAAATGTTCCAAACACACCCCCTGCACAACTCCACCGGGGAAGGTGCCAGACAGGAGTTCTCCTGGTAGTTTTTACACTACCTTGGTAGGCATCTGAAAGACACCACAAAAGTTGTTCTACCTGCTTTCTGGGCTGAGATGGGGAAACGCTGAATTTTGGAGTCGGCTGGTGACAAAATGTTCCAAACACACCCCCTGCACAACTCCACCGGGGAAGGTGCCAGACAGGAGTTCTCTTGGTAGTTTTTACACTACCTTGGTAGGCATCTAAAAGACACCACAAAAGTTGTTCTACCTGCTTTCTGGGCTGAGATGGGGAAACGCTGAATTTTGGAGTCGGCCGGTGACAAAATGTTCCAAACACACCCCCTGCACAACTCCACCGGGGAAGGTGCCAGACAGGAGTTCTCCTGGTAGTTTTTACATTGCTCCGGTAGGCATCTGAAAGACACCACAAAAGTTGTTCTACCTGCTTTCTGGGCTGAGATGGGGAACAGCTGAATTTTGGAGTCGGCCGGTGACAAAATGTTCCAAACACACCCCCTGCACAACTCCACCGGGGAAGGTGCCAGACAGGAGTTCTCTTAGTAGTTTTTACACTACCTTGGTAGGCATCTGAAAGACACCACAAAAGTTGTTCTACCTGCTTTCTGGGCTGAGATGGGGAAACGCTGAATTTTGGACTCGGCCGGTGACAAAATGTTCCAAACACACCCCATGCACAACTCCACCGGGGAAGGTGCCAGACAGGAGTTCTCTTAGTAGTTTTTACACTACCTTGGTAGGCATCTGAAAGACACCACAAAAGTTGTTCTACCTGCTTTCTGGGCTGAGATGGGGAAACGCTGAATTTTGGACTCGGCTGGTGACAAAATGTTCCAAACACACCCCATGCACAACTCCACCGGGGAAGGTGCCAGACAGGAGTTCTCTTAGTAGTTTTTACACTACCTTGGTAGGCAGCTGAAAGGCACCACAAAAGTTGTTCTACCTGCTTTCTGGGCTGAGATGGGGAACCGCTGAATTTTGGAGTCGGCTGGTGACAAAATGTTCCAAAAACACCCCATGCACAACTCCACCGGGGAAGGTGCCAGGCAGGAGTTCTCTTGCTAGTTTTTACACTACCTTGGTAGGCACCTGAAAGACACCACAAAAGTTGTTCTACCTGCTTTCTGGGCTGAGATGGGGAACCGCTGAATTTTGGAGTCGGCCGGTGACAAAATGTTCCAAACACACCCCATGCACAACTCCACCGGGGAAGGTGCCAGGAACGAATTCTGTTGGTAGTTTTTACACTACCTTGGTAGGCAGCTGAAAGGCACAAGAAAAGTTGTTCTACCTGCTTTCTGGGCTGAGATGGGGAACCGCTGAATTTTGGACTCGGCTGGTGACAAAATGTTCCAAACAAACCCCCTGCACAACTCCACCGGGGAAGGTGCCAGACAGGAGTTCTCTTGGTAGATTTTACACTACCTTGGTAGGCATCTAAAAGACACCACAAAAGATGTTCTACCTGCTTTCTGGGCTGAGATGGGGAAACGCTGAATTTTGGACTCGGCCGGTGACAAAATGTTCCAAAGACACCCCCTGCACAACTCCACCGGGGAAGGTGCCAGACAGGAGTTCTCTTGGTAGTTTTTACACTACCTTGGTAGGCATCTGAAAGACACCACAAAAGTTGTTCTACCTGCTTTCTGGGCTGAGATGGGGAACAGCTGAATTTTGGAGTCGGCTGGTGACAAAATGTTCCAAACACACCCCCTGCACAACTCCACCGGGGAAGGTGCCAGACATGAGTTCTCTTGGTAGTTTTCACACTACCTTGGTAGGCATTTGAAAGGCAGCACAAAAGTTGTTCTATCTGCTTTCTGGGCTGAGATGGGGAATCGCTGAATTTTGGAGTCGGCCGGTGACAAAATGTTCCAAAGACACCCCATGCACAACTCCACCGGGGAAGGTGCCAGACAAGCGTTTTCTTGATAGTTTTTACACTACCTTGGTAGGCATCTAAAAGACACCACAAAAGTTGTTCTACCTGCTTTCTGGGCTGAGATGGGGAACCGCTGAATTTTGGAGTCGGCTGGTGACAAAATGTTCCAAACACACCCCCTGCACAACTCCACCGGGGAAGGTGCCAGACAAGAGTTCTCTTGATAGTTTTTACACTACCTTGGTAGGCATCTAAAAGACACCACAAAAGATGTTCTACCTGCTTTCTGGGCTGAGATGGGGAACCGCTGAATTTTGGAGTCGGCCGGTGACAAAATGTTCCAAACACACCCCATGCACAACTCCACCGGGGAAGGTGCCAGACAGGAGTTCTCTTAGTAGTTTTTACACTACCTTGGTAGGCATTTGAAAGGCAGCACAAAAATTGTTCTTCCTGCTTTCTGGGCTGAGATGGGGAACCGCTGAATTTTGGAGTCGGCTGGTGAAAAAATGTTCCAAACACACCCCCTGCACAACTCCACCGGGGAAGTTGCCAGGGACGAATTCTGTTGGTAGTTTTTACATTGCTCTGGTAGGCATCAAAAGGACACCACAAAAGTTGTTCTACCTGCTTTCTGGGCTGAGATGGGGAACCGCTGAATTTTGGACTCGGCTGGTGACAAAATTTTAATAAACACACCCCCTGCACAACTCCACCGGGGAAGGTGTCAGAAAGCAGTTCTGTTGGTAATTTTTGCATTCCTCCGGTAGGCATCTGAAAGACACCATAAAAGTTGTTCTACCTGCTTTCTGGGCTGAGATGGGGAATCGCTGAATTTTGGACTCGGCTGGTGACAAAATGTTCCAAACACACCCCCTGCACAACTCCACCGGGGAAGGTGCCAGACAAGCGTTCTCTTGATAGTTTTTACACTACCTTGGTAGGCATCTAAAAGACACCACAAAAGTTGTTCTACCTGCTTTCTGGGCTGAGATGGGGAACAGCTGAATTTTGGACTCGGCTGGTGACAAAATGTTCCAAACACACCCCATGCACAACTCCACCGGGGAAGGTGCCAGACAGGAGTTCTCTTAGTAGTTTTTACATTGCTCCGGTAGGCATCTGAAAGACACCACAAAAGTTGTTCTACCTGCTTTCTGGGCTGAGATGGGGAATCGCTGAATTTTGGAGTCGGCCGGTGACAAAATGTTCCAAACACACCCCATGCACAACTCCACCGGGGAAGGTGCCAGACAGGAGTTCTCTTGGTAGTTTTTACACTACCTTGGTAGGCATCTGAAAGACACCACAAAAGTTGTTCTACCTGCTTTCTGGGCTGAGATGGGGAAACGCTGAATTTTGGACTCGGCTGGTGACAAAATGTTCCAAACACAGCCCATGCACAACTCCACCGGGGAAGGTGCCAGACAGGAGTTCTCTTAGTAGTTTTTACACTACCTTGGTAGGCAGCTGAAAGGCACCACAAAAGTTGTTCTACCTGCTTTCTGGGCTGAGATGGGGAACCGCTGAATTTTGGAGTCGGCTGGTGACAAAATGTTCCAAAAACACCCCATGCACAACTCCACCGGGGAAGGTGCCAGGCAGGAGTTCTCTTGCTAGTTTTTACACTACCTTGGTAGGCACCTGAAAGACACCACAAAAGTTGTTCTACCTGCTTTCTGGGCTGAGATGGGGAACCGCTGAATTTTGGAGTCGGCCGGTGACAAAATGTTCCAAAGACACCCCATGCACAACTCCACCGGGGAAGGTGCCAGGAACGAATTCTGTTGGTAGTTTTTACACTACCTTGGTAGGCAGCTGAAAGGCACAAGAAAAGTTGTTCTACCTGCTTTCTGGGCTGAGATGGGGAACCGCTGAATTTTGGACTCGGCTGGTGACAAAATGTTCCAAACACACCCCCTGCACAACTCCACCGGGGAAGGTGCCAGACAGGAGTTCTCTTGGTAGATTTTACACTACCTTGGTAGGCATCTAAAAGACACCACAAAAGATGTTCTACCTGCTTTCTGGGCTGAGATGGGGAAACGCTGAATTTTGGACTCGGCCGGTGACAAAATGTTCCAAAGACACCCCCTGCACAACTCCACCGGGGAAGGTGCCAGACAGGAGTTCTCTTGGTAGTTTTTACACTACCTTGGTAGGCATCTGAAAGACACCACAAAAGTTGTTCTACCTGCTTTCTGGGCTGAGATGGGGAACAGCTGAATTTTGGAGTCGGCTGGTGACAAAATGTTCCAAACACACCCCCTGCACAACTCCACCGGGGAAGGTGCCAGACATGAGTTCTCTTGGTAGTTTTCACACTACCTTGGTAGGCATTTGAAAGGCAGCACAAAAGTTGTTCTATCTGCTTTCTGGGCTGAGATGGGGAATCGCTGAATTTTGGAGTCGGCCGGTGACAAAATGTTCCAAAGACACCCCATGCACAACTCCACCGGGGAAGGTGCCAGACAAGCGTTTTCTTGATAGTTTTTACACTACCTTGGTAGGCATCTAAAAGACACCACAAAAGTTGTTCTACCTGCTTTCTGGGCTGAGATGGGGAACCGCTGAATTTTGGAGTCGGCTGGTGACAAAATGTTCCAAACACACCCCCTGCACAACTCCACCGGGGAAGGTGCCAGACAAGAGTTCTCTTGATAGTTTTTACACTACCTTGGTAGGCATCTAAAAGACACCACAAAAGATGTTCTACCTGCTTTCTGGGCTGAGATGGGGAACCGCTGAATTTTGGAGTGGGCCGGTGACAAAATGTTCCAAACACACCCCATGCACAACTCCACCGGGGAAGGTGCCAGACAGGAGTTCTCTTAGTAGTTTTTACACTACCTTGGTAGGCATTTGAAAGGCAGCACAAAAATTGTTCTTCCTGCTTTCTGGGCTGAGATGGGGAACCGCTGAATTTTGGAGTCGGCTGGTGAAAAAATGTTCCAAACACACCCCCTGCACAACTCCACCGGGGAAGTTGCCAGGGACGAATTCTGTTGGTAGTTTTTACATTGCTCTGGTAGGCATCAAAAGGACACCACAAAAGTTGTTCTACCTGCTTTCTGGGCTGAGATGGGGAACCGCTGAATTTTGGACTCGGCTGGTGACAAAATTTTAATAAACACACCCCCTGCACAACTCCACCGGGGAAGGTGTCAGAAAGCAGTTCTGTTGGTAATTTTTGCATTCCTCCGGTAGGCATCTGAAAGACACCATAAAAGTTGTTCTACCTGCTTTCTGGGCTGAGATGGGGAATCGCTGAATTTTGGACTCGGCTGGTGACAAAATGTTCCAAACACACCCCCTGCACAACTCCACCGGGGAAGGTGCCAGACAAGCGTTCTCTTGATAGTTTTTACACTACCTTGGTAGGCATCTAAAAGACACCACAAAAGTTGTTCTACCTGCTTTCTGGGCTGAGATGGGGAACAGCTGAATTTTGGACTCGGCTGGTGACAAAATGTTCCAAACACACCCCATGCACAACTCCACCGGGGAAGGTGCCAGACAGGAGTTCTCTTAGTAGTTTTTACATTGCTCCGGTAGGCATCTGAAAGACACCACAAAAGTTGTTCTACCTGCTTTCTGGGCTGAGATGGGGAATCGCTGAATTTTGGAGTCGGCCGGTGACAAAATGTTCCAAACACACCCCATGCACAACTCCACCGGGGAAGGTGCCAGACAGGAGTTCTCTTGGTAGTTTTTACATTGCTCCGGTAGGCATCTGAAAGACACCACAAAAGTTGTTCTACCTGCTTTCTGGGCTGAGATGGGGAACCGCTGAATTTTGGAGTCGGCTGGTGACAAAATGTTCCAAAAACACCCCATGCACAACTCCACCGGGGAAGGTGCCAGACAGGAGTTCTCTTGGTAGATTTTACACTACCTTGGTAGGCAGCTGAAAGGCACCACAAAAGTTGTTCTACCTGCTTTCTGGGCTGAGATGGGGAATCGCTGAATTTTGGACTCGGCTGGTGACAAAATGTTCCAAACACACCCCCTGCACAACTCCACCGGGGAAGGTGCCAGACAGGAGTTCTCCTGGTAGTTTTTACACTACCTTGGTAGGCATCTGAAAGACACCACAAAAGTTGTTCTACCTGCTTTCTGGGCTGAGATGGGGAATCGCTGAATTTTGGAGTCGGCCGGTGACAAAATGTTCCAAACACACCCCATGCACAACTCCACCGGGGAAGGTGCCAGACAAGCGTTCTCTTAGTAGTTTTTACACTACCTTGGTAGGCATCTAAAAGACACCACAAAAGTTGTTCTACCTGCTTTCTGGGCTGAGATGGGGAACCGCTGAATTTTGGACTCGGCTGGTGACAAAATGTTCCAAACACACCCCCTGCACAACTCCACCGGGGAAGGTGCCAGACAGGAGTTCTCCTGGTAGTTTTTACATTGCTCCGGTAGGCATCTGAAAGACACCACAAAAGTTGTTCTACCTGCTTTCTGGGCTGAGATGGGGAAACGCTGAATTTTGGAGTCGGCTGGTGACAAAATGTTCCAAACACACCCCCTGCACAACTCCACCGGGGAAGGTGCCAGACAGGAGTTCTCCTGGTAGTTTTTACATTGCTCCGGTAGGCATCTGAAAGACACCACAAAAGTTGTTCTACCTGCTTTCTGGGCTGAGATGGGGAACAGCTGAATTTTGGAGTCGGCCGGTGACAAAATGTTCCAAAGACACCCCCTGCACAACTCCACCGGGGAAGGTGCCAGACAGGAGTTCTCCTGGTAGTTTTTACACTACCTTGGTAGGCATCTAAAAGACACCACAAAAGTTGTTCTACCTGCTTTCTGGGCTGAGATGGGGAATCGCTGAATTTTGGACTCGGCTGGTGACAAAATGTTCCAAACACACCCCATGCACAACTCCACCGGGGAAGGTGCCAGACAGGAGTTCTCTTGGTAGTTTTTACACTACCTTGGTAGGCATCTGAAAGACACCACAAAAGTTGTTCTACCTGCTTTCTGGGCTGAGATGGGGAACCGCTGAATTTTGGACTCGGCTGGTGACAAAAAGTTCCAAACACACCCCCTGCACAACTCCACCGGGGAAGGTGCCAGACAGGAGTTCTCTTGGTAGTTTTTACACTACCTTGGTAGGCAGCTGAAAGGCACCACAAAAGTTGTTGTACCTGCTTTGTGGGCTGAGATGGGGAACCGCTGTATTTTGGAGTCTGCCGGTGACAAAATGTTCCAAACACACCCCATGCACAACTCCACCGGGGAAGGTGCCAGACAGGAGTTCTCTTGGTAGTTTTTACACTACCTTGGTAGGCATTTGAAAGGCACCACAAAAGTTCTTCTACCTGCTTTCTGGGCTGAGATGGGGAACCGCTGAATTTTGGACTCGGCTGGTGACAAAATGTTCCAAACACACCCCCTGCACAACTCCACCGGGGAAGGTGCCAGACAGGAGTTCTCCTGGTAGTTTTTACACTACCTTGGTAAGCATTTGAAAGGCACCACAAAAGTTGTTCTTCCTGCTTTCTGGGCTGAGATGGGGAACCGCTGAATTTTGGACTCGGCCGGTGACAAAATGTTCCAAACACACCCCATGCACAACTCCACCGGGGAAGGTGCCAGGAACGAATTCTTTTGGTAGTTTTTACACTACCTTGGTAGGCATTTGAAAGACACCACAAAAGTTGTTCTACCTGCTTTCTGGGCTGAGATGGGGAATCGCTGAATTTTGGAGTCGGCCGGTGACAAAATGTTCCAAAGACACCCCATGCACAACTCCACCGGGGAAGGTGCCAGACAAGCGTTTTCTTGATAGTTTTTACACTACCTTGGTAGGCATCTAAAAGACACCACAAAAGTTGTTCTACCTGCTTTCTGGGCTGAGATGGGGAACCGCTGAATTTTGGAGTCGGCTGGTGACAAAATGTTCCAAACACACCCCCTGCACAACTCCACCGGGGAAGGTGCCAGACAAGAGTTCTCTTGATAGTTTTTACACTACCTTGGTAGGCATCTAAAAGACACCACAAAAGATGTTCTACCTGCTTTCTGGGCTGAGATGGGGAACCGCTGAATTTTGGAGTCGGCCGGTGACAAAATGTTCCAAACACACCCCATGCACAACTCCACCGGGGAAGGTGCCAGACAGGAGTTCTCTTGGTAGATTTTACACTACCTTGGTAGGCATTTGAAAGGCACCACAAAAGTTGTTCTTCCTGCTTTCTGGGCTGAGATGGGGAATCGCTGAATTTTGGAGTCGGCTGGTGACAAAATGTTCCAAACACACCCCATGCACAGCTCCACCGGGGAAAGTGCCAGGAACGAATTCTGTTGGTAGTTTTTACACTACCTTGGTAGGCACCTGAAAGACACCACAAAAGTTGTTCTACCTGCTTTCTGGGCTGAGATGGGGAACAGCTGAATTTTGGACTCGGCTGGTGACAAAATGTTCCAAAGACACCCCCTGCACAACTCCACCGGGGAAGGTGCCAGACAGGAGTTCTCTTAGTAGTTTTTACACTACCTTGGTAGGCATTTGAAAGGCAGCACAAAAATTGTTCTTCCTGCTTTCTGGGCTGAGATGGGGAACCGCTGAATTTTGGAGTCGGCTGGTGAAAAAATGTTCCAAACACACCCCCTGCACAACTCCACCGGGGAAGTTGCCAGGGACGAATTCTGTTGGTAGTTTTTACATTGCTCTGGTAGGCATCAAAAGGACACCACAAAAGTTGTTCTACCTGCTTTCTGGGCTGAGATGGGGAACCGCTGAATTTTGGACTCGGCTGGTGACAAAATTTTAATAAACACACCCCCTGCACAACTCCACCGGGGAAGGTGTCAGAAAGCAGTTCTGTTGGTAATTTTTGCATTCCTCCGGTAGGCATCTGAAAGACACCATAAAAGTTGTTCTACCTGCTTTCTGGGCTGAGATGGGGAAACGCTGAATTTTGGACTCGGCTGGTGACAAAATGTTCCAAACACACCCCATGCACAACTCCACCGGGGAAGGTGCCAGACAAGCGTTCTCTTGATAGTTTTTACACTACCTTGGTAGGCATCTAAAAGACACCACAAAAGTTGTTCTACCTGCTTTCTGGGCTGAGATGGGGAACAGCTGAATTTTGGACTCGGCTGGTGACAAAATGTTCCAAACACACCCCATGCACAACTCCACCGGGGAAGGTGCCAGACAGGAGTTCTCTTAGTAGTTTTTACATTGCTCCGGTAGGCATCTGAAAGACACCACAAAAGTTGTTCTACCTGCTTTCTGGGCTGAGATGGGGAATCGCTGAATTTTGGAGTCGGCCGGTGACAAAATGTTCCAAACACACCCCATGCACAACTCCACCGGGGAAGGTGCCAGACAGGAGTTCTCTTGGTAGTTTTTACATTGCTCCGGTAGGCATCTGAAAGACACCACAAAAGTTGTTCTACCTGCTTTCTGGGCTGAGATGGGGAACCGCTGAATTTTGGACTCGGCCGGTGACAAAATGTTCCAAACACACCCCATGCACAACTCCACCGGGGAAGGTGCCAGGAACGAATTCTGTTGGTAGTTTTTACACTACCTTGGTAGGGAGCTGAAAGGCAGCACAAAAGTTGTTCTACCTGCTTTCTGGGCTGAGATGGGGAATCGCTGAATTTTGGACTCGGCTGGTGACAAAATGTTCCAAACACACCCCCTGCACAACTCCACCGGGGAAGGTGCCAGACAGGAGTTCTCTTAGTAGTTTTTACACTACCTTGGTAGGCATCTGAAAGACACCACAAAAGTTGTTCTACCTGCTTTCTGGGCTGAGATGGGGAATCGCTGAATTTTGGACTCGGCCGGTGACAAAATGTTCCAAACACACCCCATGCACAACTCCACCGGGGAAGGTGCCAGACAAGCGTTCTCTTAGTAGTTTTTACACTACCTTGGTAGGCATCTAAAAGACACCACAAAAGTTGTTCTACCTGCTTTCTGGGCTGAGATGGGGAACCGCTGAATTTTGGACTCGGCTGGTGACAAAATGTTCCAAACACACCCCCTGCACAACTCCACCGGGGAAGGTGCCAGACAGGAGTTCTCCTGGTAGTTTTTACATTGCTCCGGTAGGCATCTGAAAGACACCACAAAAGTTGTTCTACCTGCTTTCTGGGCTGAGATGGGGAACCGCTGAATTTTGGACTCGGCTGGTGACAAAATGTTCCAAACACACCCCCTGCACAACTCCACCGGGGAAGGTGCCAGACAGGAGTTCTCCTGGTAGTTTTTACATTGCTCCGGTAGGCATCTGAAAGACACCACAAAAGTTGTTCTACCTGCTTTCTGGGCTGAGATGGGGAACAGCTGAATTTTGGAGTCGGCCGGTGACAAAATGTTCCAAAGACACCCCCTGCACAACTCCACCGGGGAAGGTGCCAGACAGGAGTTCTCCTGGTAGTTTTTACACTACCTTGGTAGGCATCTAAAAGACACCACAAAAGTTGTTCTACCTGCTTTCTGGGCTGAGATGGGGAATCGCTGAATTTTGGAGTCGGCTGGTGACAAAATGTTCCAAACACACCCCATGCACAACTCCACCGGGGAAGGTGCCAGACAGGAGTTCTCTTGGTAGTTTTTACACTACCTTGGTAGGCATCTGAAAGACACCACAAAAGTTGTTCTACCTGCTTTCTGGGCTGAGATGGGGAACCGCTGAATTTTGGAGTCGGCCGGTGACAAAAAGTTCCAAACACACCCCATGCACAACTCCACCGGGGAAGGTGCCAGACAGGAGTTCTCCTGGTAGTTTTTACATTGCTCCGGTAGGCATCTGAAAGACACCACAAAAGTTGTTGTACCTGCTTTGTGGGCTGAGATGGGGAACCGCTGTATTTTGGAGTCTGCCGGTGACAAAATGTTCCAAACACACCCCATGCACAACTCCACCGGGGAAGGTGCCAGACAGGAGTTCTCTTGGTAGTTTTTACACTACCTTGGTAAGCATTTGAAAGGCACCACAAAAGTTGTTCTTCCTGCTTTCTGGGCTGAGATGGGGAACCGCTGAATTTTGGACTCGGCCGGTGACAAAATGTTCCAAACACACCCCATGCACAACTCCACCGGGGAAGGTGCCAGGAACGAATTCTTTTGGTAGTTTTTACACTACCTTGGTAGGCATTTGAAAGACACCACAAAAGTTGTTCTACCTGCTTTGTGGGCTGAGATGGGGAACCGCTGAATTTTGGAGTCTGCTGGTGACAAAATGTTCCAAACACACCCCATGCACAACTCCACCGGGGAAGGTGCCAGACAGGAGTTCTCCTGGTAGTTTTTACACTACCTTGGTAGGCATTTGAAAGGCACCACAAAAGTTGTTCTTCCTGCTTTCTGGGCTGAGATGGGGAACCGCTGAATTTTGGACTCGGCTAGTGACAAAATGTTCCAAACACACCCCATGCACAACTCCACCGGGGAAGGTGCCAGACAGGAGTTCTCCTGGTAGTTTTTACACTACCTTGGTAAGCATTTGAAAGGCACCACAAAAGTTGTTCTACCTGCTTTCTGGGCTGAGATGGGGAAACGCTGAATTTTGGACTCGGCTGGTGACAAAATGTTCCAAACACACCCCATGCACAACTCCACCGGGGAAGGTGCCAGACAGGAGTTCTCCTGGTAGTTTTTACACTACCTTGGTAGGCATCTGAAAGACACCACAAAAGTTGTTCTACCTGCTTTCTGGGCTGAGATGGGGAATCGCTGAATTTTGGACTCGGCTGGTGACAAAATGTTCCAAACACACCCCATGCACAACTCCACCGGGGAAGGTGCCAGACAGGAGTTCTCTTAGTAGTTTTTACACTACCTTGGTAGGGAGCTGAAAGGCAGCACAAAAGTTGTTCTACCTGCTTTCTGGGCTGAGATGGGGAAACGCTGAATTTTGGAGTCGGCTGGTGACAAAATGTTCAAAACACACCCCATGCACAACTCCACCGGGGAAGGTGCCAGACAGGAGTTCTCTTAATAGTTTTTACACTACCTTGGTAGGCATCTGAAAGACACCACAAAAGTTGTTCTACCTGCTTTCTGGGCTGAGATGGGGAACCGCTGAATTTTGGAGTCGGCCGGTGACAAAATGTTCCAAAGACACCCCATGCACAACTCCACCGGGGAAGGTGCCAGACAGGAGTTCTCTTGGTAGTTTTTACACTACCTTGGTAGGCAGCTGAAAGGCACCACAAAAGTTGTTCTACCTGCTTTCTGGGCTGAGATGGGGAACCGCTGAATTTTGGACTCGGCTGGTGACAAAATGTTCCAAACACACCCCATGCACAACTCCACCGGGGAAGGTGCCAAACAGGAGTTCTCCTGCTAGTTTTTACACTGGCTTTGTAGGCATCTGAAAGACACCACAAAAGTTGTTCTACCTGCTTTCTGGGCTGAGATGGGGAAACGCTGAATTTTGGACTCGGCTGGTGACAAAATGTTCCAAACACACCCCATGCACAACTCCACCGGGGAAGGTGCCAGACAGGAGTTCTCTTAGTAGTTTTTACACTACCTTGGTAGGCATCTGAAAGACACCACAAAAGTTGTTCTACCTGCTTTCTGGGCTGAGATGGGGAAACGCTGAATTTTGGACTCGGCTGGTGACAAAATGTTCCAAACACACCCCATGCACAACTCCACCGGGGAAGGTGCCAGACAGGAGTTCTCTTGGTAGTTTTTACACTACCTTGGTAGGCAGCTGAAAGGTACCACAAAAGTTGTTGTACCTGCTTTGTGGGCTGAGATGGGGAACCGCTGAATTTTGGAGTCGGCCGGTGACAAAATGTTCCAAACACACCCCATGCACAACTCCACCGGGGAAGGTGCCAGACAGGAGTTCTCCTGGTAGTTTTTACACTACCTTGGTAAGCATTTTAAAGGCACCACAGAAGTTGTTCTTCCTGCTTTCTGGGCTGAGATGGGGAACCGCTGAATTTTGGACTCGGCCGGTGACAAAATGTTCCACAGACACCCCATGCACAACTCCACCGGGGAAGGTGCCAGGAACGAATTCTGTTGGTAGTTTTTACACTACCTTGGTAGGCAGCTGAAAGGCACCACAAAAGTTGTTGTACCTGCTTTGTGGGCTGAGATGGGGAACCGCTGAATTTTGGAGTCGGCTGGTGACAAAATGTTCCAAACACACCCCCTGCACAACTCCACCGGGGAAGGTGCCAGACAGGAGTTCTCCTGGTAGTTTTTACATTGCTCCGGTAGGCATCTGAAAGACACCACAAAAGTTGTTCTACCTGCTTTCTGGGCTGAGATGGGGAACCGCTGAATTTTGGAGTCGGCTGGTGACAAAATGTTCCAAACACACCCCATGCACAACTCCACCACGGAAGGTGCCAGACAGGAGTTCTCCTGGTAGTTTTTACACTACCTTGGTAGGCATCTGAAAGACACCACAAAAGTTGTTCTACCTGCTTTCTGGGCTGAGATGGGGAATCGCTGAATTTTGGACTCGGCCGGTGACAAAATGTTCCAAACACACCCCATGCACAACTCCACCGGGGAAGGTGCCAGACAGGAGTTCTCTTAGTAGTTTTTACACTACCTTGGTAGGCAGCTGAAAGGCACAAGAAAAGTTGTTGTACCTGCTTTGTGGGCTGAGATGGGGAACCGCTGAATTTTGGACTCGGCTGGTGACAAAATGTTCCAAACACACCCCCTGCACAACTCCACCGGGGAAGGTGCCAGACAGGAGTTCTCCTGGTAGTTTTTACATTGCTCCGGTAGGCATCTGAAAGATACCACAAAAGATGTTCTACCTGCTTTCTGGGCTGAGATGGGGAACCGCTGAATTTTGGACTCGGCCGTTGACAAAATGTTCCAAACACACCCCCTGCACAACTCCACCGGGGAAGGTGCCAGACAGGAGTTCTCCTGGTAGTTTTTACATTGCTCCGGTAGGCATCTGAAAGACACCACAAAAGTTGTTCTACCTGCTTTCTGGGCTGAGATGGGGAACCGCTGAATTTTGGAGTCGGCCGTTGACAAAATGTTCCAAACACACCCCATGCACAACTCCACCGGGGAAGGTGCCAGACAAGAGTTCTCTTGGTAGTTTTTACACTACCTTGGTAGGCAGCTGAAAGGCAGCACAAAAGTTGTTGTACCTGCTTTCTGGGCTGAGATGGGGAACCGCTGAATTTTGGACTCGGCTGGTGACAAATTGTTCCAAACACACCCCCTGCACAACTCCACCGGGGAAGGTGCCAGACAGGAGTTCTCCTGGTAGTTTTTACACTACCTTGGTAGGCATTTGAAAGGCACCACAAAAGTTGTTCTACCTGCTTTCTGGGCTGAGATGGGGAATCGCTGAATTTTGGACTCGGCCGGTGACAAAATGTTCCAAACACACCCCATGCACAACTCCACCGGGGAAGGTGCCAGACAGGAGTTCTCTTAGTAGTTTTTACACTACCTTGGTAGGCAGCTGAAAGGCACAAGAAAAGTTGTTGTACCTGCTTTGTGGGCTGAGATGGGGAACCGCTGAATTTTGGACTCGGCTGGTGACAAAATGTTCCAAACACACCCCCTGCACAACTCCACCGGGGAAGGTGCCAGACAGGAGTTCTCCTGGTAGTTTTTACATTGCTCCGGTAGGCATCTGAAAGATACCACAAAAGATGTTCTACCTGCTTTCTGGGCTGAGATGGGGAACCGCTGAATTTTGGACTCGGCCGTTGACAAAATGTTCCAAACACACCCCCTGCACAACTCCACCGGGGAAGGTGCCAGACAGGAGTTCTCCTGGTAGTTTTTACATTGCTCCGGTAGGCATCTGAAAGACACCACAAAAGTTGTTCTACCTGCTTTCTGGGCTGAGATGGGGAACCGCTGAATTTTGGACTCGGCCGTTGACAAAATGTTCCAAACACACCCCATGCACAACTCCACCGGGGAAGGTGCCAGACAAGAGTTCTCTTGGTAGTTTTTACACTACCTTGGTAGGCAGCTGAAAGGCACCACAAAAGTTGTTCTACCTGCTTTCTGGGCTGAGATGGGGAACCGCTGAATTTTGGACTCGGCTGGTGACAAATTGTTCCAAACACACCCCCTGCACAACTCCACCACGGAAGGTGCCAGACAGGAGTTCTCCTGGTAGTTTTTACACTACCTTGGTAGGCATCTGAAAGACACCACAAAAGTTGTTCTACCTGCTTTCTGGGCTGAGATGGGGAATCGCTGAATTTTGGAGTCGGCCGGTGACAAAATGTTCCAAACACACCCCATGCACAACTCCACCGGGGAAGGTGCCAGACAGGAGTTCTCTTGGTAGTTTTTACACTACCTTGGTAGGCATTTGAAAGGCACCACAAAAGTTGTTCTACCTGCTTTCTGGGCTGAGATGGGGAACCGCTGAATTTTGGACTCGGCCGGTGAAAAAATGTTCCAAACACACCCCATGCACAACTCCACCACAGAAGGTGCCAGACAGGAGTTCTCCTGGTAGTTTTTACACTACCTTGGTAAGCATTTGAAAGGCACCACAAAAGTTGTTCTTCCTGCTTTCTGGGCTGAGATGGGGAACCGCTGAATTTTGGACTCGGCCGGTGACAAAATGTTCCACAGACACCCCATGCACAACTCCACCGGGGAAGGTGCCAGGAACGAATTCTCTTGGTAGTTTTTACACTACCTTGGTAGGCAGCTGAAAGGCACAAGAAAAGTTGTTGTACCTGATTTGTGGGCTGAGATGGGGAACCGCTGAATTTTGGAGTCGGCTGGTGACAAAATGTTCCAAACACACCCCCTGCACAACTCCACCGGGGAAGGTGCCAGACAGGAGTTCTCCTGGTAGTTTTTACATTGCTCCGGTAGGCATCTGAAAGACACCACAAAAGTTGTTCTACCTGCTTTGTGGGCTGAGATGGGGAACCGCTGAATTTTGGAGTCGGCCGGTGACAAAATGTTCCAAAGACACCCCATGCACAACTCCACCGGGGAAGGTGCCAGACAGGAGTTCTCTTGGTAGTTTTTACACTACCTTGGTAGGCAGCTGAAAGGCACCACAAAAGTTGTTCTACCTGCTTTCTGGGCTGAGATGGGGAACCGCTGAATTTTGGACTCGGCTGGTGACAAAATGTTCCAAACACACCCCATGCACAACTCCACCGGGGAAGGTGCCAGACAGGAGTTCTCTTAGTAGTTTTTACACTACCTTGGTAGGCATCTGAAAGACACCACAAAAGTTGTTCTACCTGCTTTCTGGGCTGAGATGGGGAACCGCTGAATTTTGGACTCGGCCGGTGACAAAATGTTCCAAACACACCCCATGCACAACTCCACTGGGGAAGGTGCCAGACAGGAGTTCTCCTGGTAGTTTTTACACTACCTTGGTAGGCAGCTGAAAGGCACCACAAAAGTTGTTCTTCCTGCTTTGTGGGCTGAGATGGGGAACCGCTGAATTTTGGAGTCGGCCGGTGACAAAATGTTCCAAACACACCCCATGCCCAACTCCACCGGGGAAGGTGCCAGACAGGAGTTCTCCTGGTAGTTTTTACACTACCTTGGTAAGTATTTTAAAGGCACCACAGAAGTTGTTCTTCCTGCTTTCTGGGCTGAGATGGGGAACCGCTGAATTTTGGACTCGGCCGGTGACAAAATGTTCCACAGACACCCCATGCACAACTCCACCGGGGAAGGTGCCAGGAACGAATTCTGTTGGTAGTTTTTACACTACCTTGGTAGGCAGCTGAAAGGCACCACAAAAGTTGTTGTACCTGCTTTGTGGGCTGAGATGGGGAACCGCTGAATTTTGGAGTCGGCTGGTGACAAAATGTTCCAAACACACCCCCTGCACAACTCCACCGGGGAAGGTGCCAGACAGGAGTTCTCCTGGTAGTTTTTACATTGCTCCGGTAGGCATCTGAAAGACACCACAAAAGTTGTTCTACCTGCTTTCTGGGCTGAGATGGGGAACCGCTGAATTTTGGAGTCGGCTGGTGACAAAATGTTCCAAACACACCCCATGCACAACTCCACCACGGAAGGTGCCAGACAGGAGTTCTCCTGGTAGTTTTTACACTACCTTGGTAGGCATCTGAAAGACACCACAAAAGTTGTTCTACCTGCTTTCTGGGCTGAGATGGGGAATCGCTGAATTTTGGACTCGGCCGGTGACAAAATGTTCCAAACACACCCCATGCACAACTCCACCGGGGAAGGTGCCAGACAGGAGTTCTCTTAGTAGTTTTTACACTACCTTGGTAGGCAGCTGAAAGGCACAAGAAAAGTTGTTGTACCTGCTTTGTGGGCTGAGATGGGGAACCGCTGAATTTTGGACTCGGCTGGTGACAAAATGTTCCAAACACACCCCCTGCACAACTCCACCGGGGAAGGTGCCAGACAGGAGTTCTCCTGGTAGTTTTTACATTGCTCCGGTAGGCATCTGAAAGATACCACAAAAGATGTTCTACCTGCTTTCTGGGCTGAGATGGGGAACCGCTGAATTTTGGACTCGGCCGTTGACAAAATGTTCCAAACACACCCCCTGCACAACTCCACCGGGGAAGGTGCCAGACAGGAGTTCTCCTGGTAGTTTTTACATTGCTCCGGTAGGCATCTGAAAGACACCACAAAAGTTGTTCTACCTGCTTTCTGGGCTGAGATGGGGAACCGCTGAATTTTGGAGTCGGCCGTTGACAAAATGTTCCAAACACACCCCATGCACAACTCCACCGGGGAAGGTGCCAGACAAGAGTTCTCTTGGTAGTTTTTACACTACCTTGGTAGGCAGCTGAAAGGCACCACAAAAGTTGTTGTACCTGCTTTCTGGGCTGAGATGGGGAACCGCTGAATTTTGGACTCGGCTGGTGACAAATTGTTCCAAACACACCCCCTGCACAACTCCACCGGGGAAGGTGCCAGACAGGAGTTCTCCTGGTAGTTTTTACACTACCTTGGTAGGCATTTGAAAGGCACCACAAAAGTTGTTCTACCTGCTTTCTGGGCTGAGATGGGGAATCGCTGAATTTTGGACTCGGCCGGTGACAAAATGTTCCAAACACACCCCATGCACAACTCCACCGGGGAAGGTGCCAGACAGGAGTTCTCTTAGTAGTTTTTACACTACCTTGGTAGGCAGCTGAAAGGCACAAGAAAAGTTGTTGTACCTGCTTTGTGGGCTGAGATGGGGAACCGCTGAATTTTGGACTCGGCTGGTGACAAAATGTTCCAAACACACCCCCTGCACAACTCCACCGGGGAAGGTGCCAGACAGGAGTTCTCCTGGTAGTTTTTACATTGCTCCGGTAGGCATCTGAAAGATACCACAAAAGATGTTCTACCTGCTTTCTGGGCTGAGATGGGGAACCGCTGAATTTTGGACTCGGCCGTTGACAAAATGTTCCAAACACACCCCCTGCACAACTCCACCGGGGAAGGTGCCAGACAGGAGTTCTCCTGGTAGTTTTTACATTGCTCCGGTAGGCATCTGAAAGACACCACAAAAGTTGTTCTACCTGCTTTCTGGGCTGAGATGGGGAACCGCTGAATTTTGGACTCGGCCGTTGACAAAATGTTCCAAACACACCCCATGCACAACTCCACCGGGGAAGGTGCCAGACAAGAGTTCTCTTGGTAGTTTTTACACTACCTTGGTAGGCAGCTGAAAGGCACCACAAAAGTTGTTCTACCTGCTTTCTGGGCTGAGATGGGGAACCGCTGAATTTTGGACTCGGCTGGTGACAAATTGTTCCAAACACACCCCCTGCACAACTCCACCACGGAAGGTGCCAGACAGGAGTTCTCCTGGTAGTTTTTACACTACCTTGGTAGGCATCTGAAAGACACCACAAAAGTTGTTCTACCTGCTTTCTGGGCTGAGATGGGGAATCGCTGAATTTTGGAGTCGGCCGGTGACAAAATGTTCCAAACACACCCCATGCACAACTCCACCGGGGAAGGTGCCAGACAGGAGTTCTCTTGGTAGTTTTTACACTACCTTGGTAGGCATTTGAAAGGCACCACAAAAGTTGTTCTACCTGCTTTCTGGGCTGAGATGGGGAACCGCTGAATTTTGGACTCGGCCGGTGAAAAAATGTTCCAAACACACCCCATGCACAACTCCACCACAGAAGGTGCCAGACAGGAGTTCTCCTGGTAGTTTTTACACTACCTTGGTAAGCATTTGAAAGGCACCACAAAAGTTGTTCTTCCTGCTTTCTGGGCTGAGATGGGGAACCGCTGAATTTTGGACTCGGCCGGTGACAAAATGTTCCACAGACACCCCATGCACAACTCCACCGGGGAAGGTGCCAGGAACGAATTCTCTTGGTAGTTTTTACACTACCTTGGTAGGCAGCTGAAAGGCACAAGAAAAGTTGTTGTACCTGATTTGTGGGCTGAGATGGGGAACCGCTGAATTTTGGAGTCGGCTGGTGACAAAATGTTCCAAACACACCCCCTGCACAACTCCACCGGGGAAGGTGCCAGACAGGAGTTCTCCTGGTAGTTTTTACATTGCTCCGGTAGGCATCTGAAAGACACCACAAAAGTTGTTCTACCTGCTTTGTGGGCTGAGATGGGGAACCGCTGAATTTTGGAGTCGGCCGGTGACAAAATGTTCCAAAGACACCCCATGCACAACTCCACCGGGGAAGGTGCCAGACAGGAGTTCTCTTGGTAGTTTTTACACTACCTTGGTAGGCAGCTGAAAGGCACCACAAAAGTTGTTCTACCTGCTTTCTGGGCTGAGATGGGGAACCGCTGAATTTTGGACTCGGCTGGTGACAAAATGTTCCAAACACACCCCATGCACAACTCCACCGGGGAAGGTGCCAGACAGGAGTTCTCTTAGTAGTTTTTACACTACCTTGGTAGGCATCTGAAAGACACCACAAAAGTTGTTCTACCTGCTTTCTGGGCTGAGATGGGGAACCGCTGAATTTTGGACTCGGCCGGTGACAAAATGTTCCAAACACACCCCATGCACAACTCCACTGGGGAAGGTGCCAGACAGGAGTTCTCCTGGTAGTTTTTACACTACCTTGGTAGGCAGCTGAAAGGCACCACAAAAGTTGTTCTTCCTGCTTTGTGGGCTGAGATGGGGAACCGCTGAATTTTGGAGTCGGCCGGTGACAAAATGTTCCAAACACACCCCATGCCCAACTCCACCGGGGAAGGTGCCAGACAGGAGTTCTCCTGGTAGTTTTTACACTACCTTGGTAAGCATTTGAAAGGCACCACAAAAGTTGTTCTTCCTGCTTTCTGGGCTGAGATGGGGAACCGCTGAATTTTGGACTCGGCCGGTGACAAAATGTTCCACAGACACCCCATGCACAACTCCACCGGGGAAGGTGCCAGGAACGAATTCTGTTGGTAGTTTTTACACTACCTTGGTAGGCAGCTGAAAGGCACCACAAAAGTTGTTGTACCTGCTTTGTGGGCTGAGATGGGGAAACGCTGAATTTTGGAGTCGGCTGGTGACAAAATGTTCCAAACACACCCCATGCACAACTCCACCGGGGAAGGTGCCAGACAGGAGTTCTCCTGGTAGTTTTTACACTACCTTGGTAGGCAGCTGAAAGGCACCACAAAAGTTGTTCTACCTGCTTTCTGGGCTGAGATGGGGAACCGCTGAATTTTGGAGTCGGCTGGTGACAAAATGTTCCAAAGACACCCCATGCACAACTCCACCGGGGAAGGTGCCAGACAGGAGTTCTCCTGGTAGTTTTTACACTACCTTGGTAGGCATCTGAAAGACACCACAAAAGTTGTTCTACCTGCTTTCTGGGCTGAGATGGGGAATCGCTGAATTTTGGACTCGGCCGGTGACAAAATGTTCCAAACACACCCCATGCACAACTCCACCGGGGAAGGTGCCAGACAGGAGTTCTCTTAGTAGTTTTTACACTACCTTGGTAGGCAGCTGAAAGGCACAAGAAAAGTTGTTGTACCTGCTTTGTGGGCTGAGATGGGGAACCGCTGAATTTTGGACTCGGCTGGTGACAAAATGTTCCAAACACACCCCCTGCACAACTCCACCGGGGAAGGTGCCAGACAGGAGTTCTCCTGGTAGTTTTTACATTGCTCCGGTAGGCATCTGAAAGATACCACAAAAGATGTTCTACCTGCTTTCTGGGCTGAGATGGGGAACCGCTGAATTTTGGAGTCGGCCGGTGACAAAATGTTCCAAACACACCCCATGCACAACTCCACCGGGGAAGGTGCCAGACAGGAGTTCTCTTAGTAGTTTTTACACTACCTTGGTAGGCATCTGAAAGGCACCACAAAAGTTGTTCTACCTTTTTTCTGGGCTGAGATGGGGAACCGCTGAATTTTGGAGTCGGCTGGTGACAAAATGTTCCAAACACACCCCATGCACAACTCCACCACGGAAGGTGCCAGACAGGAGTTCTCCTGGTAGTTTTTACACTGCCTTTGTAGGCATCTGAAAGACACCACAAAAGTTGTTCTACCTGCTTTCTGGGCTGAGATGGGGAATCGCTGAATTTTGGACTCGGCCGGTGACAAAATGTTCCAAAGACACCCCCTGCACAACTCCACCGGGGAAGGTGCCAGACAGGAGTTCTCTTAGTAGTTTTTACACTACCTTGGTAGGCATCTGAAAGACACCACAAAAGTTGTTCTACCTGCTTTCTGGGCTGAGATGGGGAAACGCTGAATTTTGGAGTCGGCTGGTGACAAAATGTTCCAAACACACCCCATGCACAACTCCACCGGGGAAGGTGCCAGACAGGAGTTCTCCTGGTAGTTTTTACACTACCTTGGTAAGCATTTCAAAGGCACCACAAAAGTTGTTCTTCCTGCTTTCTGGGCTGAGATGGGGAACCGCTGAATTTTGGACTCGGCCGGTGACAAAATGTTCCACAGACACCCCATGCACAACTCCACCGGGGAAGGTGCCAGGAACGAATTCTGTTGGTAGTTTTTACACTACCTTGGTAGGCAGCTGAAAGGCACCACAAAAGTTGTTGTACCTGCTTTGTGGGCTGAGATGGGGAAACGCTGAATTTTGGAGTCGGCTGGTGACAAAATGTTCCAAACACACCCCCTGCACAACTCCACCGGGGAAGGTGCCAGACAGGTGTTCTCCTGGTAGTTTTTACATTGCTCCGGTAGGCATCTGAAAGACACCACAAAAGTTGTTCTACCTGCTTTCTGGGCTGAGATGGGGAACCGCTGAATTTTGGAGTCGGCTGGTGACAAAATGTTCCAAACACACCCCATGCACAACTCCACCACGGAAGGTGCCAGACAGGAGTTCTCCTGGTAGTTTTTACACTACCTTGGTAGGCATCTGAAAGACACCACAAAAGTTGTTCTACCTGCTTTCTGGGCTGAGATGGGGAATCGCTGAATTTTGGACTCGGCCGGTGACAAAATGTTCCAAACACACCCCATGCACAACTCCACCGGGGAAGGTGCCAGACAGGAGTTCTCTTAGTAGTTTTTACACTACCTTGGTAGGCAGCTGAAAGGCACAAGAAAAGTTGTTGTACCTGCTTTGTGGGCTGAGATGGGGAACCGCTGAATTTTGGACTCGGCTGGTGACAAAATGTTCCAAACACACCCCATGCACAACTCCACCGGGGAAGGTGCCAGACAGGAGTTCTCCTGGTAGTTTTTACATTGCTCCGGTAGGCATCTGAAAGATACCACAAAAGATGTTCTACCTGCTTTCTGGGCTGAGATGGGGAACCGCTGAATTTTGGACTCGGCCGTTGACAAAATGTTCCAAACACACCCCCTGCACAACTCCACCGGGGAAGGTGCCAGACAGGAGTTCTCCTGGTAGTTTTTACATTGCTCCGGTAGGCATCTGAAAGACACCACAAAAGTTGTTCTACCTGCTTTCTGGGCTGAGATAGGGAACCGCTGAATTTTGGACTCGGCTGGTGACAAAATGTTCCAAACACACCCCCTGCACAACTCCACCGGGGAAGGTGCCAGACAGGAGTTCTCCTGGTAGTTTTTACATTGCTCCGGTAGGCATCTGAAAGACACCACAAAAGTTGTTCTACCTGCTTTCTGGGCTGAGATGGGGAACCGCTGAATTTTGGACTCGGCCGGTGACAAAATGTTCCAAACACACCCCATGCACAACTCCACCGGGGAAGGTGCCAGACAGGAGTTCTCTTGGTAGTTTTTACACTACCTTGGTAGGCAGCTGAAAGGCACCACAAAAGTTGTTCTACCTGCTTTCTGGGCTGAGATGGGGAACCGCTGAATTTTGGACTCGGCTGGTGACAAAATGTTCCAAACACACCCCATGCACAACTCCACCGGGGAAGGTGCCAGACAGGAGTTCTCCTGGTAGTTTTTACACTGCCTTTGTAGGCATCTGAAAGGCACCACAAAAGTTGTTCTTCCTGCTTTCTGGGCTGAGATGGGGAACCGCTGAATTTTGGAGTCGGCCGGTGACAAAATGTTCCAAACACACCCCATGCACAACTCCACCGGGGAAGGTGCCAGACAGGAGTTCTCTTGGTAGTTTTTACACTACCTTGGTAGGCATTTGAAAGGCACCACAAAAGTTGTTCTTCCTGCTTTCTGGGCTGAGATGGGGAACCGCTGAATTTTGGAGTCGGCTGGTGACAAAATGTTCCAAACACACCCCATGCACAACTCCACCACGGAAGGTGCCAGACAGGAGTTCTCCTGGTAGTTTTTACACTACCTTGGTAAGCATTTGAAAGGCACCACAAAAGTTGTTCTTCCTGCTTTCTGGGCTGAGATGGGGAACCGCTGAATTTTGGACTCGGCCGGTGACAAAATGTTCCACAGACACCCCATGCACAACTCCACCGGGGAAGGTGCCAGGAACGAATTCTGTTGGTAGTTTTTACACTACCTTGGTAGGCATTTGAAAGACACCACAAAAGTTGTTCTACCTGCTTTCTGGGCTGAGATGGGGAACCGCTGAATTTTGGAGTCTGCTGGTGACAAAATGTTCCAAACACACCCCATGCACAACTCCACCGGGGAAGGTGCCAGACAGGAGTTCTCCTGGTAGTTTTTACACTACCTTGGTAGGCATTTGAAAGACACCACAAAAGTTGTTCTTCCTGCTTTCTGGGCTGAGATGGGGAACCGCTGAATTTTGGACTCGGCTGGTGACAAAATGTTCCAAACACACCCCATGCACAACTCCACCGGGGAAGGTGCCAGACAGGAGTTCTCTTAGTAGTTTTTACACTACCTTGGTAAGCATTTGAAAGGCACCACAAAAGTTGTTCTTCCTGCTTTGTGGGCTGAGATGGGGAACCGCTGAATTTTGGACTCGGCTGGTGACAAAATGTTCCAAACACACCCCATGCACAACTCCACCGGGGAAGGTGCCAGACAGGAGTTCTCCTGGTAGTTTTTACATTGCTCCGGTAGGCATCTGAAAGATACCACAAAAGATGTTCTACCTGCTTTCTGGGCTGAGATGGGGAACCGCTGAATTTTGGACTCGGCCGTTGACAAAATGTTCCAAACACACCCCCTGCACAACTCCACCGGGGAAGGTGCCAGACAGGAGTTCTCCTGGTAGTTTTTACACTACCTTGGTAGGCATCTGAAAGACACCACAAAAGTTGTTCTACCTGCTTTCTGGGCTAGAGATGGGGAATCGCTGAATTTTGGACTCGGCTGGTGACAAAATGTTCCAAACACACCCCATGCACAACTCCACCGGGGAAGGTGCCAGACAGGAGTTCTCTTGGTAGTTTTTACACTACCTTGGTAGGCATCTGAAAGACACCACAAAAGTTGTTCTACCTGCTTTCTGGGCTGAGATGGGGAACCGCTGAATTTTGGACTCGGCTGGTGACAAAAAGTTCCAAACACACCCCATGCACAACTCCACCGGGGAAGGTGCCAGACAGGAGTTCTCTTGGTAGTTTTTATACTACCTTGGTAGGCAGCTGAAAGGCACCACAAAAGTTGTTCTTCCTGCTTTCTGGGCTGAGATGGGGAACCGCTGAATTTTGGAGTCGGCCTGTGACAAAATGTTCCAAACACACCCCATGCACAACTCCACCGGGGAAGGTGCCAGACAGGAGTTCTCTTGGTAGTTTTTACACTACCTTGGTAGGCATTTGAAAGGCACCACAAAAGTTATTCTTCCTGCTTTCTGGGCTGAGATGGGGAACCACTGAATTTTGGAGTCGGCTGGTGACAAAATGTTCCAAACACACCCCATGCACAACTCCACCACGGAAGGTGCCAGACAGGAGTTCTCCTGGTAGTTTTTACACTACCTTGGTAAGCATTTGAAAGGCACCACAAAAGTTGTTCTTCCTGCTTTCTGGGCTGAGATGGGGAACCGCTGAATTTTGGACTCGGCCGGTGACAAAATGTTCCACAGACACCCCATGCACAACTCCACCGGGGAAGGTGCCAGGAACGAATTCTGTTGGTAGTTTTTACACTACCTTGGTAGGCATTTGAAAGACACCACAAAAGTTGTTCTACCTGCTTTCTGGGCTGAGATGGGGAACCGCTGAATTTTGGAGTCTGCTGGTGACAAAATGTTCCAAACACACCCCATGCACAACTCCACCGGGGAAGGTGCCAGACAGGAGTTCTCTTGGTAGTTTTTACACTACCTTGGTAGGCAGCTGAAAGGCACCACAAAAGTTGTTCTACCTGCTTTCTGGGCTGAGATGGGGAACCGCTGAATTTTGGACTCGGCTGGTGACAAAATGTTCCAAACACACCCCATGCACAACTCCACCGGGGAAGGTGCCAGACAGGAGTTCTCCTGGTAGTTTTTACACTACCTTGGTAGGCATCTGAAAGACACCACAAAAGTTGTTCTACCTGCTTTCTGGGCTGAGATGGGGAATCGCTGAATTTTGGAGTCGGCTGGTGACAAAATGTTCCAAACACACCCCCTGCACAACTCCACCGGGGAAGGTGCCAGACAGGAGTTCTCTTAGTAGTTTTTACACTACCTTGGTAGGCATCTGAAAGACACCACAAAAGTTGTTCTACCTGCTTTCTGGGCTGAGATGGGGAAACGCTGAATTTTGGAGTCGGCTGGTGACAAAATGTTCAAAACACACCCCATGCACAACTCCACCGGGGAAGGTGCCAGACAGGAGTTCTCCTGGTAGTTTTTACACTACCTTGGTAGGCATCTGAAAGACACCACAAAAGTTGTTCTTCCTGCTTTCTGGGCTGAGATGGGGAACCGCTGAATTTTGGACTCGGCTGGTGACAAAATGTTCCAAACACACCCCATGCACAACTCCACCGGGGAAGGTGCCAGACAGGAGTTCTCTTGGTAGTTTTTACACTACCTTGGTAAGCATTTGAAAGGCACCACAAAAGTTGTTCTACCTGCTTTCTGGGCTGAGATGGGGAACCGCTGAATTTTGGACTCGGCTGGTGACAAAATGTTCCAAACACACCCCATGCACAACTCCACCACGGAAGGTGCCAGACAGGAGTTCTCCTGGTAGTTTTTACACTACCTTGCTAGGCATCTGAAAGACACCACAAAAGTTGTTCTACCTGCTTTCTGGGCTGAGATGGGGAATCGCTGAATTTTGGACTCGGCTGGTGACAAAATGTTCCAAACACACCCCCTGCACAACTCCACCGGGGAAGGTGCCAGACAGGAGTTCTCCTGCTAGTTTTTACACTACCTTGGTAAGCATTTGAAAGGCACCACAAAAGTTGTTCTTCCTGCTTTGTGGGCTGAGATGGGGAACCGCTGAATTTTGGACTCGGCTGGTGACAAAATGTTCCAAACACACCCCATGCACAACTCCACCGGGGAAGGTGCCAGACAGGAGTTCTCCTGGTAGTTTTTACATTGCTCCGGTAGGCATCTGAAAGATACCACAAAAGATGTTCTACCTGCTTTCTGGGCTGAGATGGGGAACCGCTGAATTTTGGACTCGGCCGTTGACAAAATGTTCCAAACACACCCCCTGCACAACTCCACCGGGGAAGGTGCCAGACAGGAGTTCTCCTGGTAGTTTTTACACTACCTTGGTAGGCATCTGAAAGACACCACAAAAGTTGTTCTACCTGCTTTCTGGGCTGAGATGGGGAATCGCTGAATTTTGGACTCGGCTGGTGACAAAATGTTCCAAACACACCCCATGCACAACTCCACCGGGGAAGGTGCCAGACAGGAGTTCTCTTGGTAGTTTTTACACTACCTTGGTAGGCATCTGAAAGACACCACAAAAGTTGTTCTACCTGCTTTCTGGGCTGAGATGGGGAACCGCTGAATTTTGGACTCGGCTGGTGACAAAAAGTTCCAAACACACCCCATGCACAACTCCACCGGGGAAGGTGCCAGACAGGAGTTCTCTTGGTAGTTTTTATACTACCTTGGTAGGCAGCTGAAAGGCACCACAAAAGTTGTTCTTCCTGCTTTCTGGGCTGAGATGGGGAACCGCTGAATTTTGGAGTCGGCCGGTGACAAAATGTTCCAAACACACCCCATGCACAACTCCACCGGGGAAGGTGCCAGACAGGAGTTCTCTTGGTAGTTTTTACACTACCTTGGTAGGCATTTGAAAGGCACCACAAAAGTTATTCTTCCTGCTTTCTGGGCTGAGATGGGGAACAGCTGAATTTTGGAGTCGGCTGGTGACAAAATGTTCCAAACACACCCCATGCACAACTCCACCACGGAAGGTGCCAGACAGGAGTTCTCCTGGTAGTTTTTACACTACCTTGGTAAGCATTTGAAAGGCACCACAAAAGTTGTTCTTCCTGCTTTCTGGGCTGAGATGGGGAACCGCTGAATTTTGGACTCGGCCGGTGACAAAATGTTCCACAGACACCCCATGCACAACTCCACCGGGGAAGGTGCCAGGAACGAATTCTGTTGGTAGTTTTTACACTACCATGGTAGGCATTTGAAAGACACCACAAAAGTTGTTCTACCTGCTTTCTGGGCTGAGATGGGGAAACGCTGAATTTTGGAGTCTGCTGGTGACAAAATGTTCCAAACACACCCCATGCACAACTCCACCGGGGAAGGTGCCAGACAGGAGTTCTCTTGGTAGTTTTTACACTACCTTGGTAGGCAGCTGAAAGGCACCACAAAAGTTGTTCTACCTGCTTTCTGGGCTGAGATGGGGAACCGCTGAATTTTGGACTCGGCTGGTGACAAAATGTTCCAAACACACCCCATGCACAACTCCACCGGGGAAGGTGCCAGACAGGAGTTCTCCTGGTAGTTTTTACACTACCTTGGTAGGCATCTGAAAGACACCACAAAAGTTGTTCTACCTGCTTTCTGGGCTGAGATGGGGAATCGCTGAATTTTGGACTCGGCTGGTGACAAAATGTTCCAAACACACCCCCTGCACAACTCCACCGGGGAAGGTGCCAGACAGGAGTTCTCTTAGTAGTTTTTACACTACCTTGGTAGGCATCTGAAAGACACCACAAAAGTTGTTCTACCTGCTTTCTGGGCTGAGATGGGGAAACGCTGAATTTTGGAGTCGGCTGGTGACAAAATGTTCAAAACACACCCCATGCACAACTCCACCGGGGAAGGTGCCAGACAGGAGTTCTCCTGGTAGTTTTTACACTACCTTGGTAGGCATTTGAAAGGCACCACAAAAGTTGTTCTTCCTGCTTTCTGGGCTGAGATGGGGAACCGCTGAATTTTGGACTCGGCTGGTGACAAAATGTTCCAAACACACCCCATGCACAACTCCACCGGGGAAGGTGCCAGACAGGAGTTCTCTTGGTAGTTTTTACACTACCTTGGTAAGCATTTGAAAGGCACCACAAAAGTTGTTCTACCTGCTTTCTGGGCTGAGATGGGGAACCGCTGAATTTTGGACTCGGCTGGTGACAAAATGTTCCAAACACACCCCATGCACAACTCCACCACGGAAGGTGCCAGACAGGAGTTCTCCTGGTAGTTTTTACACTACCTTGGTAGGCATCTGAAAGACACCACAAAAGTTGTTCTACCTGCTTTCTGGGCTGAGATGGGGAATCGCTGAATTTTGGACTCGGCTGGTGACAAAATGTTCCAAACACACCCCCTGCACAACTCCACCGGGGAAGGTGCCAGACAGGAGTTCTCTTAGTAGTTTTTACACTACCTTGGTAGGCATCTGAAAGACACCACAAAAGTTGTTCTACCTGCTTTCTGGGCTGAGATGGGGAAACGCTGAATTTTGGAGTCGGCTGGTGACAAAATGTTCCAAACACACCCCATGCACAACTCCACCGGGGAAGGTGCCAGACAGGAGTTCTCCTGGTAGTTTTTACACTACCTTGGTAGGCATTTGAAAGACACCACAAAAGTTGTTCTACCTGCTTTCTGGGCTGAGATGGGGAACCGCTGAATTTTGGAGTCGGCCGGTGACAAAATGTTCCAAACACACCCCATGCACAACTCCACCGGGGAAGGTGCCAGACAGGAGTTCTCTTGGTAGTTTTTACACTACCTTGGTAGGCAGCTGAAAGGCACCACAAAAGTTGTTCTACCTGCTTTCTGGGCTGAGATGGGGAACCGCTGAATTTTGGACTCGGCTGGTGACAAAATGTTCCAAACACACCCCATGCACAACTCCACCGGGGAAGGTGCCAGACAGGAGTTCTCCTGCTAGTTTTTACACTGGCTTTGTAGGCATCTGAAAGACACCACAAAAGTTGTTCTACCTGCTTTGTGGGCTGAGATGCGGAACCGCTGAATTTTGGACTCGGCTGGTGACAAAATGTTCCAAACACACCCCATGCACAACTCCACCGGGGAAGGTGCCAGACAGGAGTTCTCTTAGTAGTTTTTACACTACCTTGGTAGGCATCTGACAGACACCACAAAAGTTGTTCTACCTGCTTTCTGGGCTGAGATGGGGAAACGCTGAATTTTGGAGTCGGCTGGTGACAAAATGTTCCAAACACACCCCATGCACAACTCCACCGGGGAAGGTGCCAGACAGGAGTTCTCTTGGTAGTTTTTACACTACCTTGGTAGGCAGCTGAAAGGCACCACAAAAGTTGTTCTTCCTGCTTTCTGGGCTGAGATGGGGAACCGCTGAATTTTGGAGTCGGCCGGTGACAAAATGTTCCAAACACACCCCATGCACAACTCCACCGGGGAAGGTGCCAGACAGGAGTTCTCCTGGTAGTTTTTACACTACCTTGGTAAGCATTTGAAAGGCACCACAGAAGTTGTTCTTATTGCTTTCTGGGCTGAGATGGGGAACCGCTGAATTTTGGACTCGGCCGGTGACAAAATGTTCCACAGACACCCCATGCACAACTCCACCGGGGAAGGTGCCAGGAACCAATTCTGTTGGTAGTTTTTACACTACCTTGGTAGGCAGCTGAAAGGCACAAGAAAAGTTGTTGTACCTGCTTTGTGGGCTGAGATGGGGAACCGCTGAATTTTGGAGTCGGCCGGTGACAAAATGTTCCAAACACACCCCATGCACAACTCCACCGGGGAAGGTGCCAGACAGGAGTTCTCTTAGTAGTTTTTACACTACCTTGGTAGGCAGCTGAAAGACACCACAAAAGTTGTTGTACCTGCTTTGTGGGCTTGAGATGGGGAACCGCTGAATTTTGGACTCGGCCGGTGACAAAATGTTCCAAAGACACCCCATGCACAACTCCACCGGGGAAGGTGCCAGACAGGAGTTCTCCTGGTAGTTTTTACATTGCTCCGGTAGGCATCTGAAAGATACCACAAAAGATGTTCTACCTGCTTTCTGGGCTGAGATGGGGAACCGCTGAATTTTGGACTCGGCCGTTGACAAAATGTTCCAAACACACCCCCTGCACAACTCCACCGGGGAAGGTGCCAGACAGGAGTTCTCCTGGTAGTTTTTACATTGCTCCGGTAGGCATCTGAAAGACACCACAAAAGTTGTTCTACCTGCTTTCTGGGCTGAGATGGGGAACCGCTGAATTTTGGAGTCGGCCGTTGACAAAATGTTCCAAACACACCCCATGCACAACTCCACCGGGGAAGGTGCCAGACAAGAGTTCTCTTGGTAGTTTTTACACTACCTTGGTAGGCAGCTGAAAGGCACCACAAAAGTTGTTCTACCTGCTTTCTGGGCTGAGATGGGGAACCGCTGAATTTTGGACTCGGCTGGTGACAAAATGTTCCAAACACACCCCCTGCACAACTCCACCGGGGAAGGTGCCAGACAGGAGTTCTCCTGGTAGTTTTTACACTACCTTGGTAGGCATCTGAAAGACACCACAAAAGTTGTTCTACCTGCTTTCTGGGCTGAGATGGGGAATCGCTGAATTTTGGACTCGGCTGGTGACAAAATGTTCCAAACACACCCCATGCACAACTCCACCGGGGAAGGTGCCAGACAGGAGTTCTCTTGGTAGTTTTTACACTACCTTGGTAGGCATCTGAAAGACACCACAAAAGTTGTTCTACCTGCTTTCTGGGCTGAGATGGGGAACCGCTGAATTTTGGACTCGGCTGGTGACAAAATGTTCCAAACACACCCCACGCACAACTCCACCGGGGAAGGTGCCAGACAGGAGTTCTCTTGGTAGTTTTTACACTACCTTGGTAGGCAGCTGAAAGGCACCACAAAAGTTGTTGTACCTGCTTTGTGGGCTGAGATGGGGAACCGCTGAATTTTAGAGTCGGCCGGTGACAAAATGTTCCAAAGACACCCCATGCACAACTCCACCGGGGAAGGTGCCAGACAGGAGTTCTCCTGGTAGTTTTTACATTGCTCCGGTAGGCATCTGAAAGACACCACAAAAGTTGTTCTACCTGCTTTCTGGGCTGAGATGGGGAACCGCTGAATTTTGGAGTCGGCTGGTGACAAAATGTTCCAAACACACCCCATGCACAACTCCACCGGGGAAGGTGCCAGACAGGAGTTCTCTTGGTAGTTTTTACACTACCTTGGTAGGCAGCTGAAAGGCACCACAAAAGTTGTTCTACCTGCTTTCTGGGCTGAGATGGGGAACCGCTGAATTTTGGAGTCGGCTGGTAACAAAATGTTCCAAACACACCCCATGTACAACTCCACCGGGGAAGGTGCCAGACAGGAGTTCTCCTGGTAGTTTTTACACTACCTTGGTAGGCATCTGAAAGACACCACAAAAGTTGTTCTACCTGCTTTCTGGGCTGAGATGGGGAATCGCTGAATTTTGGAGTCGGCTGGTGACAAAATGTTCCAAACACACCCCATGCACAACTCCACCACGGAAGGTGCCAGACAGGAGTTCTCTTAGTAGTTTTTACACTACTTTGGTAGGCATCTGAAAGACACCACAAAAGTTGTTCTACCTGCTTTCTGGGCTGAGATGGGGAACCGCTGAATTTTGGAGTCGGCTGGTGACAAAATGTTCCAAACACACCCCATGCACAACTCCACCACGGAAGGTGCCAGACAGGAGTTCTCCTGGTAGTTTTTACATTGGTCCGGTAGGCATCTGAAAGACACCACAAAAGTTGTTCTACCTGCTTTCTGGGCTGAGATGGGGAACCGCTGAATTTTGGAGTCGGCCGTTGACAAAATGTTCCAAACACACCCCATGCACAACTCCACCGGGGAAGGTGCCAGACAGGAGTTCTCCTGGTAGTTTTTACATTGCTCCGGTAGGCATCTGAAAGACACCACAAAAGTTGTTCTACCTGCTTTCTGGGCTGAGATGGGGAACCGCTGAATTTTGGACTCGGCTGGTGACAAAATGTTCCAAACACACCCCATGCACAACTCCACCGGGGAAGGTGCCAGACAGGAGTTCTCTTGGTAGTTTTTACACTACCTTGGTAGGCAGCTAAAAGACACCACAAAAGTTGTTCTACCTGCTTTCTGGGCTGAGATAGGGAACCGCTGAATTTTGGACTCGGCCGGTGACAAAATGTTCCAAAAACACCCCATGCACAACTCCACCGGGGAAGGTGCCAGACAGGAGTTCTCCTGGTAGTTTTTACACTACCTTGGTAGGCAGCTGAAAGGCACCACAAAAGTTGTTCTTCCTGCTTTCTGGGCTGAGATGGGGAACCGCTGAATTTTGGAGTCGGCTGGTGACAAAATGTTCCAAAGACACCCCATGCACAACTCCACCGGGGAAGGTGCCAGACAGGAGTTCTCCTGGTAGTTTTTACACTACCTTGGTAAGCATTTGAAAGGCACCACAAAAGTTGTTCTTCCTGCTTTCTGGGCTGAGATGGGGAACCGCTGAATTTTGGACTCGGCCGGTGACAAAATGTTCCACAGACACCCCATGCACAACTCCACCGGGGAAGGTGCCAGGAACGAATTCTGTTGGTAGTTTTTACACTACCTTGGTAGGCAGCTGAAAGGCACCACAAAAGTTGTTCTACCTGCTTTCTGGGCTGAGATGGGGAACCGCTGAATTTTGGACTCGGCCGGTGACAAAATGTTCCAAACACACCCCATGCACAACTCCACCGGGGAAGGTGCCAGACAGGAGTTCTCTTAATAGTTTTTACACTACCTTGGTAGGCATCTGAAAGACACCACAAAAGTTGTTCTACCTGCTTTCTGGGCTGAGATGGGGAACCGCTGAATTTTGGAGTCGGCCGGTGACAAAATGTTCCAAACACACCCCATGCACAACTCCACCGGGGAAGGTGCCAGACAGGAGTTCTCCTGGTAGTTTTTACATTGCTCCGGTAGGCATCTGAAAGACACCACAAAAGTTGTTCTACCTGCTTTCTGGGCTGAGATGGGGAACCGCTGAATTTTGGACTCGGCCGGTGACAAAATGTTCCAAACACACCCCATGCACAACTCCACCGGGGAAGGTGCCAGACAGGAGTTCTCCTGGTAGTTTTTACACTACCTTGGTAGGCACCTGAATGGCACCACAAAAGTTGTTCTACCTGCTTTCTGGGCTGAGATGGGGAACCGCTGAATTTTGGAGTCGGCCGGTGACAAAATGTTCCAAACACACCCCATGCACAACTCCACCGGGGAAGGTGCCAGACAGGAGTTCTCTTAGTAGTTTTTACACTACCTTGGTAGGCATCTGAAAGGCTCCACAAAAGTTGTTCTACCTGCTTTCTGGGCTGAGATGTGGAACCGCTGAATTTTGGACTCGGCCGGTGACAAAATGTTCCAAACACACCCCATGCACAACTCCACCGGGGAAGGTGCCAGACAGGAGTTCTCCTGGTAGTTTTTACATTGCTCCGGTAGGCATCAAAAGGACACCACAAAAGTTGTTCTACCCGCTTTCTGGGCTGAGATGGGGAACCGCTGAATTTTGGAGTCGGCCGGTGACAAAATGTTCCAAACACACCCCATGCACAACTCCACCGGGGAAGGTGCCAGACAGGAGTTCTCCTGGTAGTTTTTACATTGCTCCGGTAGGCATCTGAAAGACACCACAAAAGTTGTTCTACCTGCTTTCTGGGCTGAGATGGGGAACCGCTGAATTTTGGAGTCGGCCGGTGACAAAATGTTCCAAACACACCCCATGCACAACTCCACCGGGGAAGGTGCCAGACAGGAGTTCTCTTGGTAGTTTTTACACTACCTTGGTAGGCATCTGAAAGACACCACAAAAGTTGTTCTACCTGCTTTCTGGGCTGAGATAGGGAACCGCTGAATTTTGGACTCGGCTGGTGACAAAATGTTCCAAACACACCCCATGCACAACTCCACCGGGGAAGGTGCCAGACAGGAGTTCTCTTGGTAGTTTTTACACTACCTTGGTAGGCAGCTAAAAGACACCACAAAAGTTGTTCTACCTGCTTTCTGGGCTGAGATAGGGAACCGCTGAATTTTGGACTCGGCCGGTGACAAAATGTTCCAAACACACCCCATGCACAACTCCACCGGGGAAGGTGCCAGACAGGAGTTCTCCTGGTAGTTTTTACACTACCTTGGTAGGCAGCTGAAAGGCACCACAAAAGTTGTTCTTCCTGCTTTCTGGGCTGAGATGGGGAACCGCTGAATTTTGGAGTCGGCCGTTGACAAAATGTTCCAAACACACCCCATGCACAACTCCACCGGGGAAGGTGCCAGACAGGAGTTCTCCTGGTAGTTTTTACACTACCTTGGTAAGCATTTGAAAGGCACCACAAAAGTTGTTCTTCCTGCTTTCTGGGCTGAGATGGGGAACCGCTGAATTTTGGACTCGGCCGGTGACAAAATGTTCCACAGACACCCCATGCACAACTCCACCGGGGAAGGTGCCAGGAACGAATTCTGTTGGTAGTTTTTACACTACCTTGGTAGGCAGCTGAAAGGCACCACAAAAGTTGTTCTACCTGCTTTCTGGGCTGAGATGGGGAACCGCTGAATTTTGGACTCGGCCGGTGACAAAATGTTCCAAACACACCCCATGCACAACTCCACCGGGGAAGGTGCCAGACAGGAGTTCTCCTGGTAGTTTTTACATTGCTCCGGTAGGCAGCTGAAAGGCACCACAAAAGTTGTTCTACCTGCTTTCTGGGCTGAGATGGGGAATCGCTGAATTTTGGACTCGGCCGGTGACAAAATGTTCCAAACACACCCCATGCACAACTCCACCGGGGAAGGTGCCAGACAGGAGTTCTCTTAATAGTTTTTACACTACCTTGGTAGGCATCTGAAAGACACCACAAAAGTTGTTCTACCTGCTTTCTGGGCTGAGATGGGGAACCGCTGAATTTTGGAGTCGGCCGGTGACAAAATGTTCCAAACACACCCCATGCACAACTCCACCGGGGAAGGTGCCAGACAGGAGTTCTCTTGGTAGTTTTTACACTACCTTGGTAGGCATCTGAAAGACACCACAAAAGTTGTTCTACCTGCTTTCTGGGCTGAGATGGGGAACCGCTGAATTTTGGACTCGGCTGGTGACAAAATGTTCCAAACACACCCCATGCACAACTCCACCACGGAAGGTGCCAGACAGGAGTTCTCCTGGTAGTTTTTACACTACCTTGGTAGGCATCTGAAAGACACCACAAAAGTTGTTCTACCTGCTTTCTGGGCTGAGATGGGGAATCGCTGAATTTTGGACTCGGCTGGTGACAAAATGTTCCAAACACACCCCCTGCACAACTCCACCGGGGAAGGTGCCAGACAGGAGTTCTCTTAGTAGTTTTTACACTACCTTGGTAGGCATCTGAAAGACACCACAAAAGTTGTTCTACCTGCTTTCTGGGCTGAGATGGGGAAACGCTGAATTTTGGAGTCGGCTGGTGACAAAATGTTCCAAACACACCCCATGCACAACTCCACCGGGGAAGGTGCCAGACAGGAGTTCTCCTGGTAGTTTTTACACTACCTTGGTAGGCATTTGAAAGACACCACAAAAGTTGTTCTACCTGCTTTCTGGGCTGAGATGGGGAACCGCTGAATTTTGGAGTCGGCCGGTGACAAAATGTTCCAAACACACCCCATGCACAACTCCACCGGGGAAGGTGCCAGACAGGAGTTCTCTTGGTAGTTTTTACACTACCTTGGTAGGCAGCTGAAAGGCACCACAAAAGTTGTTCTACCTGCTTTCTGGGCTGAGATGGGGAACCGCTGAATTTTGGACTCGGCTGGTGACAAAATGTTCCAAACACACCCCATGCACAACTCCACCGGGGAAGGTGCCAGACAGGAGTTCTCCTGCTAGTTTTTACACTGGCTTTGTAGGCATCTGAAAGACACCACAAAAGTTGTTCTACCTGCTTTGTGGGCTGAGATGCGGAACCGCTGAATTTTGGACTCGGCTGGTGACAAAATGTTCCAAACACACCCCATGCACAACTCCACCGGGGAAGGTGCCAGACAGGAGTTCTCTTAGTAGTTTTTACACTACCTTGGTAGGCATCTGACAGACACCACAAAAGTTGTTCTACCTGCTTTCTGGGCTGAGATGGGGAAACGCTGAATTTTGGAGTCGGCTGGTGACAAAATGTTCCAAACACACCCCATGCACAACTCCACCGGGGAAGGTGCCAGACAGGAGTTCTCTTGGTAGTTTTTACACTACCTTGGTAGGCAGCTGAAAGGCACCACAAAAGTTGTTCTTCCTGCTTTCTGGGCTGAGATGGGGAACCGCTGAATTTTGGAGTCGGCCGGTGACAAAATGTTCCAAACACACCCCATGCACAACTCCACCGGGGAAGGTGCCAGACAGGAGTTCTCCTGGTAGTTTTTACACTACCTTGGTAAGCATTTGAAAGGCACCACAGAAGTTGTTCTTATTGCTTTCTGGGCTGAGATGGGGAACCGCTGAATTTTGGACTCGGCCGGTGACAAAATGTTCCACAGACACCCCATGCACAACTCCACCGGGGAAGGTGCCAGGAACCAATTCTGTTGGTAGTTTTTACACTACCTTGGTAGGCAGCTGAAAGGCACAAGAAAAGTTGTTGTACCTGCTTTGTGGGCTGAGATGGGGAACCGCTGAATTTTGGAGTCGGCCGGTGACAAAATGTTCCAAACACACCCCATGCACAACTCCACCGGGGAAGGTGCCAGACAGGAGTTCTCTTAGTAGTTTTTACACTACCTTGGTAGGCAGCTGAAAGACACCACAAAAGTTGTTGTACCTGCTTTGTGGGCTTGAGATGGGGAACCGCTGAATTTTGGACTCGGCCGGTGACAAAATGTTCCAAAGACACCCCATGCACAACTCCACCGGGGAAGGTGCCAGACAGGAGTTCTCCTGGTAGTTTTTACATTGCTCCGGTAGGCATCTGAAAGATACCACAAAAGATGTTCTACCTGCTTTCTGGGCTGAGATGGGGAACCGCTGAATTTTGGACTCGGCCGTTGACAAAATGTTCCAAACACACCCCCTGCACAACTCCACCGGGGAAGGTGCCAGACAGGAGTTCTCCTGGTAGTTTTTACATTGCTCCGGTAGGCATCTGAAAGACACCACAAAAGTTGTTCTACCTGCTTTCTGGGCTGAGATGGGGAACCGCTGAATTTTGGAGTCGGCCGTTGACAAAATGTTCCAAACACACCCCATGCACAACTCCACCGGGGAAGGTGCCAGACAAGAGTTCTCTTGGTAGTTTTTACACTACCTTGGTAGGCAGCTGAAAGGCACCACAAAAGTTGTTCTACCTGCTTTCTGGGCTGAGATGGGGAACCGCTGAATTTTGGACTCGGCTGGTGACAAAATGTTCCAAACACACCCCCTGCACAACTCCACCGGGGAAGGTGCCAGACAGGAGTTCTCCTGGTAGTTTTTACACTACCTTGGTAGGCATCTGAAAGACACCACAAAAGTTGTTCTACCTGCTTTCTGGGCTGAGATGGGGAATCGCTGAATTTTGGACTCGGCTGGTGACAAAATGTTCCAAACACACCCCATGCACAACTCCACCGGGGAAGGTGCCAGACAGGAGTTCTCTTGGTAGTTTTTACACTACCTTGGTAGGCATCTGAAAGACACCACAAAAGTTGTTCTACCTGCTTTCTGGGCTGAGATGGGGAACCGCTGAATTTTGGACTCGGCTGGTGACAAAATGTTCCAAACACACCCCACGCACAACTCCACCGGGGAAGGTGCCAGACAGGAGTTCTCTTGGTAGTTTTTACACTACCTTGGTAGGCAGCTGAAAGGCACCACAAAAGTTGTTGTACCTGCTTTGTGGGCTGAGATGGGGAACCGCTGAATTTTAGAGTCGGCCGGTGACAAAATGTTCCAAAGACACCCCATGCACAACTCCACCGGGGAAGGTGCCAGACAGGAGTTCTCCTGGTAGTTTTTACATTGCTCCGGTAGGCATCTGAAAGACACCACAAAAGTTGTTCTACCTGCTTTCTGGGCTGAGATGGGGAACCGCTGAATTTTGGAGTCGGCTGGTGACAAAATGTTCCAAACACACCCCATGCACAACTCCACCGGGGAAGGTGCCAGACAGGAGTTCTCTTGGTAGTTTTTACACTACCTTGGTAGGCAGCTGAAAGGCACCACAAAAGTTGTTCTACCTGCTTTCTGGGCTGAGATGGGGAACCGCTGAATTTTGGAGTCGGCTGGTAACAAAATGTTCCAAACACACCCCATGTACAACTCCACCGGGGAAGGTGCCAGACAGGAGTTCTCCTGGTAGTTTTTACACTACCTTGGTAGGCATCTGAAAGACACCACAAAAGTTGTTCTACCTGCTTTCTGGGCTGAGATGGGGAATCGCTGAATTTTGGAGTCGGCTGGTGACAAAATGTTCCAAACACACCCCATGCACAACTCCACCACGGAAGGTGCCAGACAGGAGTTCTCTTAGTAGTTTTTACACTACTTTGGTAGGCATCTGAAAGACACCACAAAAGTTGTTCTACCTGCTTTCTGGGCTGAGATGGGGAACCGCTGAATTTTGGAGTCGGCTGGTGACAAAATGTTCCAAACACACCCCATGCACAACTCCACCACGGAAGGTGCCAGACAGGAGTTCTCCTGGTAGTTTTTACATTGGTCCGGTAGGCATCTGAAAGACACCACAAAAGTTGTTCTACCTGCTTTCTGGGCTGAGATGGGGAACCGCTGAATTTTGGAGTCGGCCGGTGACAAAATGTTCCAAACACACCCCATGCACAACTCCACCGGGGAAGGTGCCAGACAGGAGTTCTCCTGGTAGTTTTTACATTGCTCCGGTAGGCATCTGAAAGACACCACAAAAGTTGTTCTACCTGCTTTCTGGGCTGAGATGGGGAACCGCTGAATTTTGGACTCGGCTGGTGACAAAATGTTCCAAACACACCCCATGCACAACTCCACCGGGGAAGGTGCCAGACAGGAGTTCTCTTGGTAGTTTTTACACTACCTTGGTAGGCAGCTAAAAGACACCACAAAAGTTGTTCTACCTGCTTTCTGGGCTGAGATAGGGAACCGCTGAATTTTGGACTCGGCCGGTGACAAAATGTTCCAAAAACACCCCATGCACAACTCCACCGGGGAAGGTGCCAGACAGGAGTTCTCCTGGTAGTTTTTACACTACCTTGGTAGGCAGCTGAAAGGCACCACAAAAGTTGTTCTTCCTGCTTTCTGGGCTGAGATGGGGAACCGCTGAATTTTGGAGTCGGCTGGTGACAAAATGTTCCAAAGACACCCCATGCACAACTCCACCGGGGAAGGTGCCAGACAGGAGTTCTCCTGGTAGTTTTTACACTACCTTGGTAAGCATTTGAAAGGCACCACAAAAGTTGTTCTTCCTGCTTTCTGGGCTGAGATGGGGAACCGCTGAATTTTGGACTCGGCCGGTGACAAAATGTTCCACAGACACCCCATGCACAACTCCACCGGGGAAGGTGCCAGGAACGAATTCTGTTGGTAGTTTTTACACTACCTTGGTAGGCAGCTGAAAGGCACCACAAAAGTTGTTCTACCTGCTTTCTGGGCTGAGATGGGGAACCGCTGAATTTTGGACTCGGCCGGTGACAAAATGTTCCAAAGACACCCCATGCACAACTCCACCGGGGAAGGTGCCAGACAGGAGTTCTCCTGGTAGTTTTTACATTGCTCCGGTAGGCATCTGAAAGACACCACAAAAGTTGTTCTACCTGCTTTCTGGGCTGAGATGGGGAATCGCTGAATTTTGGACTCGGCCGGTGACAAAATGTTCCAAACACACCCCATGCACAACTCCACCGGGGAAGGTGCCAGACAGGAGTTCTCTTAATAGTTTTTACACTACCTTGGTAGGCATCTGAAAGACACCACAAAAGTTGTTCTACCTGCTTTCTGGGCTGAGATGGGGAACCGCTGAATTTTGGAGTCGGCCGGTGACAAAATGTTCCAAACACACCCCATGCACAACTCCACCGGGGAAGGTGCCAGACAGGAGTTCTCCTGGTAGTTTTTACATTGCTCCGGTAGGCATCTGAAAGACACCACAAAAGTTGTTCTACCTGCTTTCTGGGCTGAGATGGGGAACCGCTGAATTTTGGAGTCGGCCGGTGACAAAATGTTCCAAACACACCCCATGCACAACTCCACCGGGGAAGGTGCCAGACAGGAGTTCTCCTGGTAGTTTTTACACTACCTTGGTAGGCACCTGAATGGCACCACAAAAGTTGTTCTACCTGCTTTCTGGGCTGAGATGGGGAACCGCTGAATTTTGGAGTCGGCCGGTGACAAAATGTTCCAAACACACCCCATGCACAACTCCACCGGGGAAGGTGCCAGACAGGAGTTCTCTTAGTAGTTTTTACACTACCTTGGTAGGCATCTGAAAGGCTCCACAAAAGTTGTTCTACCTGCTTTCTGGGCTGAGATGTGGAACCGCTGAATTTTGGACTCGGCCGGTGACAAAATGTTCCAAACACACCCCATGCACAACTCCACCGGGGAAGGTGCCAGACAGGAGTTCTCCTGGTAGTTTTTACATTGCTCCGGTAGGCATCAAAAGGACACCACAAAAGTTGTTCTACCCGCTTTCTGGGCTGAGATGGGGAACCGCTGAATTTTGGAGTCGGCCGGTGACAAAATGTTCCAAACACACCCCATGCACAACTCCACCGGGGAAGGTGCCAGACAGGAGTTCTCCTGGTAGTTTTTACATTGCTCCGGTAGGCATCTGAAAGACACCACAAAAGTTGTTCTACCTGCTTTCTGGGCTGAGATGGGGAACCGCTGAATTTTGGAGTCGGCCGGTGACAAAATGTTCCAAACACACCCCATGCACAACTCCACCGGGGAAGGTGCCAGACAGGAGTTCTCTTGGTAGTTTTTACACTACCTTGGTAGGCATCTGAAAGACACCACAAAAGTTGTTCTACCTGCTTTCTGGGCTGAGATAGGGAACCGCTGAATTTTGGACTCGGCTGGTGACAAAATGTTCCAAACACACCCCATGCACAACTCCACCGGGGAAGGTGCCAGACAGGAGTTCTCTTGGTAGTTTTTACACTACCTTGGTAGGCAGCTAAAAGACACCACAAAAGTTGTTCTACCTGCTTTCTGGGCTGAGATAGGGAACCGCTGAATTTTGGACTCGGCCGGTGACAAAATGTTCCAAACACACCCCATGCACAACTCCACCGGGGAAGGTGCCAGACAGGAGTTCTCCTGGTAGTTTTTACACTACCTTGGTAGGCAGCTGAAAGGCACCACAAAAGTTGTTCTTCCTGCTTTCTGGGCTGAGATGGGGAACCGCTGAATTTTGGAGTCGGCCGTTGACAAAATGTTCCAAACACACCCCATGCACAACTCCACCGGGGAAGGTGCCAGACAGGAGTTCTCCTGGTAGTTTTTACACTACCTTGGTAAGCATTTGAAAGGCACCACAAAAGTTGTTCTTCCTGCTTTCTGGGCTGAGATGGGGAACCGCTGAATTTTGGACTCGGCCGGTGACAAAATGTTCCACAGACACCCCATGCACAACTCCACCGGGGAAGGTGCCAGGAACGAATTCTGTTGGTAGTTTTTACACTACCTTGGTAGGCAGCTGAAAGGCACCACAAAAGTTGTTCTACCTGCTTTCTGGGCTGAGATGGGGAACCGCTGAATTTTGGACTCGGCCGGTGACAAAATGTTCCAAACACACCCCATGCACAACTCCACCGGGGAAGGTGCCAGACAGGAGTTCTCCTGGTAGTTTTTACATTGCTCCGGTAGGCAGCTGAAAGGCACCACAAAAGTTGTTCTACCTGCTTTCTGGGCTGAGATGGGGAATCGCTGAATTTTGGACTCGGCCGGTGACAAAATGTTCCAAACACACCCCATGCACAACTCCACCGGGGAAGGTGCCAGACAGGAGTTCTCTTAATAGGTTTTTACACTACCTTGGTAGGCATCTGAAAGACACCACAAAAGTTGTTCTACCTGCTTTCTGGGCTGAGATGGGGAACCGCTGAATTTTGGAGTCGGCCGGTGACAAAATGTTCCAAACACACCCCATGCACAACTCCACCGGGGAAGGTGCCAGACAGGAGTTCTCCTGGTAGTTTTTACATTGCTCCGGTAGGCATCTGAAAGACACCACAAAAGTTGTTCTACCTGCTTTCTGGGCTGAGATGGGGAACCGCTGAATTTTGGAGTCGGCCGGTGACAAAATGTTCCAAACACACCCCATGCACAACTCCACCGGGGAAGGTGCCAGACAGGAGTTCTCCTGGTAGTTTTTACACTACCTTGGTAGGCACCTGAATGGCACCACAAAAGTTGTTCTACCTGCTTTCTGGGCTGAGATGGGGAACCGCTGAATTTTGGAGTCGGCCGGTGACAAAATGTTCCAAACACACCCCATGCACAACTCCACCGGGGAAGGTGCCAGACAGGAGTTCTCTTAGTAGTTTTTACACTACCTTGGTAGGCAGCTGAAAGGCTCCACAAAAGTTGTTCTACCTGCTTTCTGGGCTGAGATGGGGAACCGCTGAATTTTGGACTCGGCCGGTGACAAAATGTTCCAAACACACCCCATGCACAACTCCACCGGGGAAGGTGCCAGACAGGAGTTCTCCTGGTAGTTTTTACATTGCTCCGGTAGGCATCAAAAGGACACCACAAAAGTTGTTCTACCCGCTTTCTGGGCTGAGATGGGGAACCGCTGAATTTTGGAGTCGGCCGGTGACAAAATGTTCCAAACACACCCCATGCACAACTCCACCGGGGAAGGTGCCAGACAGGAGTTCTCCTGGTAGTTTTTACATTGCTCCGGTAGGCATCTGAAAGACACCACAAAAGTTGTTCTACCTGCTTTCTGGGCTGAGATGGGGAACCGCTGAATTTTGGAGTCGGCCGGTGACAAAATGTTCCAAACACACCCCATGCACAACTCCACCGGGGAAGGTGCCAGACAGGAGTTCTCCTGGTAGTTTTTACACTACCTTGGTAGGCAGCTGAAAGGTACCACAAAAGTTGTTCTACCTGCTTTCTGGGCTGAGATAGGGAACCGCTGAATTTTGGACTCGGCTGGTGACAAAATGTTCCAAACACACCCCCTGCACAACTCCACCGGGGAAGGTGCCAGACAGGAGTTCTCTTGGTAGTTTTTACACTACCTTGGTAGGCATCTGAAAGGCACCACAAAAGTTGTTCTACCTGCTTTCTGGGCTGAGATGGGGAAACGCTGAATTTTGGACTCGGCTGGTGACAAAATGTTCCAAACACACCCCCTGCACAACTCCACCGGGGAAGGTGCCAGACAGGAGTTCTCCTGGTAGTTTTTACACTACCTTGGTAGGCACCTGAAAGGCACCACAAAAGTTGTTCTTCCTGCTTTGTGGGCTGAGATGGGGAACCGCTGAATTTTGGACTCGGCCGGTGACAAAATGTTCCAAACACACCCCATGCACAACTCCACCGGGGAAGGTTCCAGACAGGAGTTCTCCTGGTAGTTTTTACATTGCTCCGGTAGGCATCTGAAAGACACCACAAAAGTTGTTCTACCTGCTTTCTGGGCTGAGATGGGGAACCGCTGAATTTTGGAGTCGGCCGGTGACAAAATGTTCCACAGACACCCCATGCACAACTCCACCGGGGAAGGTGCCAGGAACGAATTCTGTTGGTAGTATTTACACTACCTTGGTAGGCAGCTAAAAGACACCACAAAAGTTGTTCTTCCTGCTTTCTGGGCTGAGATAGGGAACCGCTGAATTTTGGAGTCGGCCGGTGACAAAATGTTCCAAACACACCCCATGCACAACTCCACCGGGGAAGGTGCCAGACAGGAGTTCTCCTGGTAGTTTTTACATTGCTCCGGTAGGCATCTGAAAGGCACCACAAAAGTTGTTCTTCCTGCTTTCTGGGCTGAGATGGGGAACCGCTGAATTTTGGAGTCGGCCGGTGACAAAATGTTCCAAACACACCCCATGCACAACTCCACCGGGGAAGGTGCCAGACAGGAGTTCTCCTGGTAGTTTTTACACTACCTTGGTAAGCATTTGAAAGGCACCACAAAAGTTGTTCTTCCTGCTTTCTGGGCTGAGATGGGGAACCGCTGAATTTTGGACTCGGCCGGTGACAAAATGTTCCACAGACACCCCATGCACAACTCCACCGGGGAAGGTGCCAGGAACGAATTCTGTTGGTAGTTTTTACACTACCTTGGTAGGCATCTGAAAGGCACCACAAAAGTTGTTGTACCTGCTTTGTGGGCTGAGATGGGGAAACGCTGAATTTTGGACTCGGCCGGTGACAAAATGTTCCAAACACACCCCCTGCACAACTCCACCGGGGAAGGTGCCAGACAGGAGTTCTCCTGGTAGTTTTTACATTGCTCCGGTAGGCATCTGAAAGATACCACAAAAGATGTTCTACCTGCTTTCTGGGCTGAGATGGGGAACCGCTGAATTTTGGACTCGGCCGTTGACAAAATGTTCCAAACACACCCCCTGCACAACTCCACCGGGGAAGGTGCCAGACAGGAGTTCTCCTGGTAGTTTTTACATTGCTCCGGTAGGCATCTGAAAGACACCACAAAAGTTGTTCTACCTGCTTTCTGGGCTGAGATGGGGAACCGCTGAATTTTGGACTCGGCCGGTGACAAAATGTTCCAAACACACCCCATGCACAACTCCACCACGGAAGGTGCCAGACAGGAGTTCTCCTGGTAGTTTTTACATTGCTCCGGTAGGCATCTGAAAGACACCACAAAAGTTGTTCTACCTGCTTTCTGGGCTGAGATGGGGAACCGCTGAATTTTGGAGTCGGCCGGTGACAAAATGTTCCAAACACACCCCATGCACAACTCCACCGGGGAAGGTGCCAGACAGGAGTTCTCCTGGTAGTTTTTACACTACCTTGGTAAGCATTTGAAAGGCACCACAAAAGTTGTTCTTCCTGCTTTCTGGGCTGAGATGGGGAACCGCTGAATTTTGGACTCGGCCGGTGACAAAATGTTCCACAGACACCCCATGCACAACTCCACCGGGGAAGGTGCCAGGAACGAATTCTGTTGGTAGTTTTTACACTACCTTGGTAGGCAGCTGAAAGGCACCACAAAAGTTGTTCTACCTGCTTTCTGGGCTGAGATGGGGAACCGCTGAATTTTGGACTCGGCCGGTGACAAAATGTTCCAAACACACCCCATGCACAACTCCACCGGGGAAGGTGCCAGACAGGAGTTCTCCTGGTAGTTTTTACATTGCTCCGGTAGGCAGCTGAAAGGCACCACAAAAGTTGTTCTACCTGCTTTCTGGGCTGAGATGGGGAATCGCTGAATTTTGGACTCGGCCGGTGACAAAATGTTCCAAACACACCCCATGCACAACTCCACCGGGGAAGGTGCCAGACAGGAGTTCTCTTAATAGTTTTTACACTACCTTGGTAGGCATCTGAAAGACACCACAAAAGTTGTTCTACCTGCTTTCTGGGCTGAGATGGGGAACCGCTGAAATTTGGAGTCGGCCGGTGACAAAATGTTCCAAACACACCCCATGCACAACTCCACCGGGGAAGGTGCCAGACAGGAGTTCTCCTGGTAGTTTTTACATTGCTCCGGTAGGCATCTGAAAGACACCACAAAAGTTGTTCTACCTGCTTTCTGGGCTGAGATGGGGAACCGCTGAATTTTGGAGTCGGCCGGTGACAAAATGTTCCAAACACACCCCATGCACAACTCCACCGGGGAAGGTGCCAGACAGGAGTTCTCCTGGTAGTTTTTACACTACCTTGGTAGGCACCTGAATGGCACCACAAAAGTTGTTCTAACCTGCTTTCTGGGCTGAGATGGGGAACCGCTGAATTTTGGAGTCGGCCGGTGACAAAATGTTCCAAACACACCCCATGCACAACTCCACCGGGGAAGGTGCCAGACAGGAGTTCTCTTAGTAGTTTTTACACTACCTTGGTAGGCAGCTGAAAGGCTCCACAAAAGTTGTTCTACCTGCTTTCTGGGCTGAGATGGGGAACCGCTGAATTTTGGAGTCGGCCGGTGACAAAATGTTCCAAACACACCCCATGCACAACTCCACCGGGGAAGGTGCCAGACAGGAGTTCTCCTGGTAGTTTTTACATTGCTCCGGTAGGCATCAAAAGGACACCACAAAAGTTGTTCTACCCGCTTTCTGGGCTGAGATGGGGAACCGCTGAATTTTGGAGTCGGCCGGTGACAAAATGTTCCAAACACACCCCATGCACAACTCCACCGGGGAAGGTGCCAGACAGGAGTTCTCCTGGTAGTTTTTACATTGCTCCGGTAGGCATCTGAAAGACACCACAAAAGTTGTTCTACCTGCTTTCTGGGCTGAGATGGGGAACCGCTGAATTTTGGAGTCGGCCGGTGACAAAATGTTCCAAACACACCCCATGCACAACTCCACCGGGGAAGGTGCCAGACAGGAGTTCTCCTGGTAGTTTTTACACTACCTTGGTAGGCAGCTGAAAGGTACCACAAAAGTTGTTCTACCTGCTTTCTGGGCTGAGATAGGGAACCGCTGAATTTTGGACTCGGCTGGTGACAAAATGTTCCAAACACACCCCCTGCACAACTCCACCGGGGAAGGTGCCAGACAGGAGTTCTCTTGGTAGTTTTTACACTACCTTGGTAGGCATCTGAAAGGCACCACAAAAGTTGTTCTACCTGCTTTCTGGGCTGAGATGGGGAAACGCTGAATTTTGGACTCGGCTGGTGACAAAAATGTTCCAAACACACCCCCTGCACAACTCCACCGGGGAAGGTGCCAGACAGGAGTTCTCCTGGTAGTTTTTACACTACCTTGGTAGGCACCTGAAAGGCACCACAAAAGTTGTTCTTCCTGCTTTGTGGGCTGAGATGGGGAACCGCTGAATTTTGGACTCGGCCGGTGACAAAATGTTCCAAAGACACCCCATGCACAACTCCACCGGGGAAGGTTCCAGACAGGAGTTCTCCTGGTAGTTTTTACATTGCTCCGGTAGGCATCTGAAAGACACCACAAAAGTTGTTCTACCTGCTTTCTGGGCTGAGATGGGGAACCGCTGAATTTTGGAGTCGGCCGGTGACAAAATGTTCCAAACACACCCCATGCACAACTCCACCGGGGAAGGTGCCAGGAACGAATTCTGTTGGTAGTTTTTACACTACCTTGGTAGGCAGCTAAAAGACACCACAAAAGTTGTTCTTCCTGCTTTCTGGGCTGAGATAGGGAACCGCTGAATTTTGGAGTCGGCCGGTGACAAAATGTTCCAAACACACCCCATGCACAACTCCACCGGGGAAGGTGCCAGACAGGAGTTCTCCTGGTAGTTTTTACACTACCTTGGTAAGCATTTGAAAGGCACCACAAAAGTTGTTCTTCCTGCTTTCTGGGCTGAGATGGGGAACCGCTGAATTTTGGACTCGGCCGGTGACAAAATGTTCCACAGACACCCCATGCACAACTCCACCGGGGAAGGTGCCAGGAACGAATTCTGTTGGTAGTTTTTACACTACCTTGGTAGGCATCTGAAAGGCACCACAAAAGTTGTTGTACCTGCTTTGTGGGCTGAGATGGGGAAACGCTGAATTTTGGACTCGGCCGGTGACAAAATGTTCCAAACACACCCCCTGCACAACTCCACCGGGGAAGGTGCCAGACAGGAGTTCTCCTGGTAGTTTTTACATTGCTCCGGTAGGCATCTGAAAGATACCACAAAAGATGTTCTACCTGCTTTCTGGGCTGAGATGGGGAACCGCTGAATTTTGGACTCGGCCGTTGACAAAATGTTCCAAACACACCCCCTGCACAACTCCACCGGGGAAGGTGCCAGACAGGAGTTCTCCTGGTAGTTTTTACATTGCTCCGGTAGGCATCTGAAAGACACCACAAAAGTTGTTCTACCTGCTTTCTGGGCTGAGATGGGGAACCGCTGAATTTTGGACTCGGCCGGTGACAAAATGTTCCAAACACACCCCATGCACAACTCCACCACGGAAGGTGCCAGACAGGAGTTCTCCTGGTAGTTTTTACATTGCTCCGGTAGGCATCTGAAAGACACCACAAAAGTTGTTCTACCTGCTTTCTGGGCTGAGATGGGGAACCGCTGAATTTTGGACTCGGCCGGTGACAAAATGTTCCAAACACACCCCATGCACAACACCACCGGGGAAGGTGCCAGACAGGAGTTCTCTTGGTAGTTTTTACACTACCTTGGTAGGCAGCTGAAAGGCACCACAAAAGTTGTTCTACCTGCTTTCTGGGCTGAGATGGGGAACCGCTGAATTTTGGACTCGGCTGGTGACAAAATGTTCCAAACACACCCCATGCACAACTCCACCGGGGAAGGTGCCAGACAGGAGTTCTCATGGTAGTTTTTACACTGCCTTTGTAGGCATCTGAAAGACACCACAAAAGTTGTTCTACCTGCTTTCTGGGCTGAGATGGGGAATCGCTGAATTTTGGACTCGGCCGGTGACAAAATGTTCCAAACACACCCCATGCACAACTCCACCGGGGAAGGTGCCAGACAGGAGTTCTCTTAGTAGTTTTTACACTACCTTGGTAGGCATCTGAAAGGTACCACAAAAGTTGTTCTACCTGCTTTCTGGGCTGAGATGGGGAAACGCTGAATTTTGGAGTCGGCTGGTGACAAAATGTTCCAAACACACCCCATGCACAACTCCACCGGGGAAGGTGCCAGACAGGAGTTCTCTTGGTAGTTTTTACACTACCTTGGTAAGCATTTGAAAGGCACCACAAAAGTTGTTCTACCTGCTTTCTGGGCTGAGATGGGGAACCGCTGAATTTTGGACTCGGCTGGTGACAAAATGTTCCAAACACACCCCATGCACAACTCCACCGGGGAAGGTGCCAGACAGGAGTTCTCTTGGTAGTTTTTACACTACCTTGGTAGGCATCTGAAAGACACCACAAAAGTTGTTCTACCTGCTTTCTGGGCTGAGATGGGGAATCGCTGAATTTTGGACTCGGCTGGTGACAAAATGTTCCAAACACACCCCCTGCACAACTCCACCGGGGAAGGTGCCAGACAGGAGTTCTCTTAGTAGTTTTTACACTACCTTGGTAGGCATCTGAAAGGCACCACAAAAGTTGTTCTACCTGCTTTCTGGGCTGAGATGGGGAAACGCTGAATTTTGGAGTCGGCTGGTGACAAAATGTTCAAAACACACCCCATGCACAACTCCACCGGGGAAGGTGCCAGACAGGAGTTCTCCTGGTAGTTTTTACACTACCTTGGTAGGCATTTGAAAGACACCACAAAAGTTGTTCTACCTGCTTTCTGGGCTGAGATGGGGAACCGCTGAATTTTGGAGTCGGCCGGTGACAAAATGTTCCAAACACACCCCATGCACAACTCCACCACGGAAGGTGCCAGACAGGAGTTCTCCTGGTAGTTTTTACACTACCTTGGTAGGCATCTGAAAGGCAGCACAAAAGTTGTTCTACCTGCTTTCTGGGCTGAGATGGGGAATCGCTGAATTTTGGACTCGGCCGGTGACAAAATGTTCCAAACACACCCCATGCACAACTCCACCGGGGAAGGTGCCAGACAGGAGTTCTCCTGGTAGTTTTTACATTGCTCCGGTAGGCATCTGAAAGACACCACAAAAGTTGTTCTACCTGCTTTCTGGGCTGAGATGGGGAACCGCTGAATTTTGGACTCGGCCGGTGACAAAATGTTCCAAACACACCCCATGCACAACACCACCGGGGAAGGTGCCAGACAGGAGTTCTCTTGGTAGTTTTTACACTACCTTGGTAGGCATCTGAAAGACACCACAAAAGTTGTTCTACCTGCTTTCTGGGCTGAGATAGGGAACCGCTGAATTTTGGACTCGGCCGGTGACAAAATGTTCCAAACACACCCCATGCACAACTCCACCGGGGAAGGTGCCAGACAGGAGTTCTCTTAGTAGTTTTTACACTACCTTGGTAGGCATCTGAAAGGCACCACAAAAGTTGTTCTACCTGCTTTGTGGGCTGAGATGGGGAACCGCTGAATTTTGGAGTCGGCTGGTGACAAAATGTTCCAAACACACCCCCTGCACAACTCCACCGGGGAAGGTGCCAGACAGGAGTTCTCCTGGTAGTTTTTACATTGCTCCGGTAGGCATCTGAAAGATACCACAAAAGATGTTCTACCTGCTTTCTGGGCTGAGATGGGGAACCACTGAATTTTGGACTCGGCCGGTGACAAAATGTTCCAAACACACCCCCTGCAAAACTCCACCGGGGAAGGTGCCAGACAGGAGTTCTCCTGGTAGTTTTTACATTGCTCCGGTAGGCATCTGAAAGACACCACAAAAGTTGTTCTACCTGCTTTCTGGGCTGAGATGGGGAACCGCTGAATTTTGGACTCGGCCGGTGACAAAATGTTCCAAACACACCCCATGCACAACACCACCGGGGAAGGTGCCAGACAGGAGTTCTCTTGGTAGTTTTTACACTACCTTGGTAGGCATCTGAAAGACACCACAAAAGTTGTTCTACCTGCTTTCTGGGCTGAGATAGGGAACCGCTGAATTTTGGACTCGGCTGGTGACAAAATGTTCCAAACACACCCCCTGCACAACTCCACCGGGGAAGGTGCCAGACAGGAGTTCTCCTGGTAGTTTTTACATTGCTCCGGTAGGCAGCTGAAAGGTACCACAAAAGTTGTTCTACCTGCTTTCTGGGCTGAGATAGGGAACCGCTGAATTTTGGACTCGGCCGGTGACAAAATGTTCCAAACACACCCCCTGCACAACTCCACCGGGGAAGGTGCCAGACAGGAGTTCTCCTGGTAGTTTTTACACTACCTTGGTAAGCATTTGAAAGGCACCACAAAAGTTGTTCTTCTTGCTTTCTGGGCTGAGATGGGGAACCGCTGAATTTTGGACTCGGCCGGTGACAAAATGTTCCAAACACACCCCATGCACAACTCCACCGGGGAAGGTGCCAGGAACGAATTCTGTTGGTAGTTTTTACACTACCTTGGTAGGCAGCTGAAAGGCACCACAAAAGTTGTTGTACCTGCTTTGTGGGCTGAGATGGGGAAACGCTGAATTTTGGAGTCGGCTGGTGACAAAATGTTCCAAACACACCCCCTGCACAACTCCACCGGGGAAGGTGCCAGACAGGAGTTCTCCTGGTAGTTTTTACACTACCTTGGTAGGCATCTGAAAGACACCACAAAAGTTGTTCTACCTGCTTTCTGGGCTGAGATGGGGAATCGCTGAATTTTGGACTCGGCCGGTGACAAAATGTTCCAAACACACCCCATGCACAACTCCACCGGGGAAGGTGCCAGACAGGAGTTCTCTTAGTAGTTTTTACACTACCTTGGTAGGCAGCTGAAAGGCACAAGAAAAGTTGTTGTACCTGCTTTGTGGGCTGAGATGGGGAACCGCTGAATTTTGGAGTCGGCTGGTGACAAAATGTTCCAAACACACCCCATGCACAACTCCACCGGGGAAGGTGCCAGACAGGAGTTCTCCTGGTAGTTTTTACACTGCCTTTGTAGGCATCTGAAAGACACCACAAAAGTTGTTCTACCTGCTTTCTGGGCTGAGATGGGGAATCGCTGAATTTTGGACTCGGCCGGTGACAAAATGTTCCAAACACACCCCATGCACAACTCCACCGGGGAAGGTGCCAGACAGGAGTTCTCTTAGTAGTTTTTACACTACCTTGGTAGGCATCTGAAAGGTACCACAAAAGTTGTTCTACCTGCTTTCTGGGCTGAGATGGGGAAACGCTGAATTTTGGACTCGGCTGGTGACAAAATGTTCCAAAGACACCCCATGCACAACTCCACCGGGGAAGGTGCCAGACAGGAGTTCTCTTAATAGTTTTTACACTACCTTGGTAAGCATTTGAAAGGCACCACAAAAGTTGTTCTACCTGCTTTCTGGGCTGAGATGGGGAACCGCTGAATTTTGGACTCGGCTGGTGACAAAATGTTCCAAACACACCCCATGCACAACTCCACCGGGGAAGGTGCCAGACAGGAGTTCTCCTGGTAGTTTTTACACTACCTTGATAGGCATCTGAAAGACACCACAAAAGTTGTTCTACCTGCTTTCTGGGCTGAGATGGGGAATCGCTGAATTTTGGACTCGGCTGGTGACAAAATGTTCCAAACACACCCCCTGCACAACTCCACCGGGGAAGGTGCCAGACAGGAGTTCTCTTAGTAGTTTTTACACTACCTTGGTAGGCATCTGAAAGGCACCACAAAAGTTGTTCTACCTGCTTTCTGGGCTGAGATGGGGAAACGCTGAATTTTGGAGTCGGCTGGTAACAAAATGTTCAAAACACACCCCATGCACAACTCCACCGGGGAAGGTGCCAGACAGGAGTTCTCCTGGTAGTTTTTACACTACCTTGGTAGGCATTTGAAAGACACCACAAAAGTTGTTCTACCTGCTTTCTGGGCTGAGATGGGGAATCGCTGAATTTTGGACTCGGCCGGTGACAAAATGTTCCAAACACACCCCATGCACAACTCCACCACGGAAGGTGCCAGACAGGAGTTCTCCTGGTAGTTTTTACACTACCTTGGTAGGCATCTGAAAGACACCACAAAAGTTGTTCTACCTGCTTTCTGGGCTGAGATGGGGAATCGCTGAATTTTGGACTCGGCCGGTGACAAAATGTTCCAAACACACCCCATGCACAACTCCACCGGGGAAGGTGCCAGACAGGAGTTCTCTTAGTAGTTTTTACACTACCTTGGTAGGCATCTGAAAGGCACCACAAAAGTTGTTCTACCTGCTTTGTGGGCTGAGATGGGGAACCGCTGAATTTTGGAGTCGGCTGGTGACAAAATGTTCCAAACACACCCCCTGCACAACTCCACCGGGGAAGGTGCCAGACAGGAGTTCTCCTGGTAGTTTTTACATTGCTCCGGTAGGCATCTGAAAGATACCACAAAAGATGTTCTACCTGCTTTCTGGGCTGAGATGGGGAACCACTGAATTTTGGACTCGGCCGGTGACAAAATGTTCCAAACACACCCCCTGCAAAACTCCACCGGGGAAGGTGCCAGACAGGAGTTCTCCTGGTAGTTTTTACATTGCTCCGGTAGGCATCTGAAAGACACCACAAAAGTTGTTCTACCTGCTTTCTGGGCTGAGATGGGGAACCGCTGAATTTTGGACTCGGCCGGTGACAAAATGTTCCAAACACACCCCATGCACAACACCACCGGGGAAGGTGCCAGACAGGAGTTCTCTTGGTAGTTTTTACACTACCTTGGTAGGCATCTGAAAGACACCACAAAAGTTGTTCTACCTGCTTTCTGGGCTGAGATAGGGAACCGCTGAATTTTGGACTCGGCTGGTGACAAAATGTTCCAAACACACCCCCTGCACAACTCCACCGGGGAAGGTGCCAGACAGGAGTTCTCCTGGTAGTTTTTACATTGCTCCGGTAGGCAGCTGAAAGGTACCACAAAAGTTGTTCTACCTGCTTTCTGGGCTGAGATAGGGAACCGCTGAATTTTGGACTCGGCCGGTGACAAAATGTTCCAAACACACCCCCTGCACAACTCCACCGGGGAAGGTGCCAGACAGGAGTTCTCCTGGTAGTTTTTACACTACCTTGGTAAGCATTTGAAAGGCACCAGAAAAGTTGTTCTTCTTGCTTTCTGGGCTGAGATGGGGAACCGCTGAATTTTGGACTCGGCCGGTGACAAAATGTTCCAATGACACCCCATGCACAACTCCACCGGGGAAGGTGCCAGGAACGAATTCTGTTGGTAGTTTTTACACTACCTTGGTAGGCAGCTGAAAGGCACCACAAAAGTTGTTGTACCTGCTTTGTGGGCTGAGATGGGGAACCGCTGAATTTTGGAGTCGGCTGGTGACAAAATGTTCCAAACACACCCCCTGCACAACTCCACCGGGGAAGGTGCCAGACAGGAGTTCTCCTGGTAGTTTTTACACTACCTTGGTAGGCATCTGAAAGACACCACAAAAGTTGTTCTACCTGCTTTCTGGGCTGAGATGGGGAATCGCTGAATTTTGGACTCGGCCGGTGACAAAATGTTCCAAACACACCCCATGCACAACTCCACCGGGGAAGGTGCCAGACAGGAGTTCTCTTAGTAGTTTTTACACTACCTTGGTAGGCAGCTGAAAGGCACAAGAAAAGTTGTTGTACCTGCTTTGTGGGCTGAGATGGGGAACCGCTGAATTTTGGACTCGGCTGGTGACAAAATGTTCCAAACACACCCCCTGCACAACTCCACCGGGGAAGGTGCCAGACAGGAGTTCTCCTGGTAGTTTTTAAATTGCTCCGGTAGGCATCTGAAAGACACCACAAAAGTTGTTCTACCTGCTTTCTGGTCTGAGATGGGGAACCGCTGAATTTTGGAGTCGGCCGGTGACAAAATGTTCCAAACACACCCCATGCACAACTCCACCGGGGAAGGTGCCAGGCAGGAGTTCTCTTAGTAGTTTTTACACTACCTTGGTAGGCAGCTGAAAGGCACCACAAAAGTTGTTCTTCCTGCTTTCTGGGCTGAGATGGGGAACCGCTGAATTTTGGACTCGGCCGGTGACAAAATGTTCCAAACACACCCCATGCACAACTCCACCGGGGAAGGTGCCAGGAACGAATTCTGTTGGTAGTTTTTACACTACCTTGGTAGGCAGCTGAAAGGCACCACAAAAGTTGTTGTACCTGCTTTGTGGGCTGAGATGGGGAAACGCTGAATTTTGGAGTCGGCTGGTGACAAAATGTTCCAAACACACCCCCTGCACAACTCCACCGGGGAAGGTGCCAGACAGGAGTTCTCCTGGTAGTTTTTACACTACCTTGGTAGGCATCTGAAAGACACCACAAAAGTTGTTCTACCTGCTTTCTGGGCTGAGATGGGGAATCGCTGAATTTTGGACTCGGCCGGTGACAAAATGTTCCAAACACACCCCATGCACAACTCCACCGGGGAAGGTGCCAGACAGGAGTTCTCTTAGTAGTTTTTACACTACCTTGGTAGGCAGCTGAAAGGCACAAGAAAAGTTGTTGTACCTGCTTTGTGGGCTGAGATGGGGAACCGCTGAATTTTGGAGTCGGCTGGTGACAAAATGTTCCAAACACACCCCATGCACAACTCCACCGGGGAAGGTGCCAGACAGGAGTTCTCCTGGTAGTTTTTACACTGCCTTTGTAGGCATCTGAAAGACACCACAAAAGTTGTTCTACCTGCTTTCTGGGCTGAGATGGGGAATCGCTGAATTTTGGACTCGGCCGGTGACAAAATGTTCCAAACACACCCCATGCACAACTCCACCGGGGAAGGTGCCAGACAGGAGTTCTCTTAGTAGTTTTTACACTACCTTGGTAGGCATCTGAAAGGTACCACAAAAGTTGTTCTACCTGCTTTCTGGGCTGAGATGGGGAAACGCTGAATTTTGGACTCGGCTGGTGACAAAATGTTCCAAACACACCCCATGCACAACTCCACCGGGGAAGGTGCCAGACAGGAGTTCTCTTGGTAGTTTTTACACTACCTTGGTAAGCATTTGAAAGGCACCACAAAAGTTGTTCTACCTGCTTTCTGGGCTGAGATGGGGAACCGCTGAATTTTGGACTCGGCTGGTGACAAAATGTTCCAAACACACCCCATGCACAACTCCACCGGGGAAGGTGCCAGACAGGAGTTCTCCTGGTAGTTTTTACACTACCTTGCTAGGCATCTGAAAGACACCACAAAAGTTGTTCTACCTGCTTTCTGGGCTGAGATGGGGAATCGCTGAATTTTGGACTCGGCTGGTGACAAAATGTTCCAAACACACCCCCTGCACAACTCCACCGGGGAAGGTGCCAGACAGGAGTTCTCTTAGTAGTTTTTACACTACCTTGGTAGGCATCTGAAAGGCACCACAAAAGTTGTTCTACCTGCTTTCTGGGCTGAGATGGGGAAACGCTGAATTTTGGAGTCGGCTGGTGACAAAATGTTCAAAACACACCCCATGCACAACTCCACCGGGGAAGGTGCCAGACAGGAGTTCTCCTGGTAGTTTTTACACTACCTTGGTAGGCATTTGAAAGACACCACAAAAGTTGTTCTACCTGCTTTCTGGGCTGAGATGGGGAATCGCTGAATTTTGGACTCGGCCGGTGACAAAATGTTCCAAACACACCCCATGCACAACTCCACCACGGAAGGTGCCAGACAGGAGTTCTCCTGGTAGTTTTTACACTACCTTGGTAGGCATCTGAAAGACACCACAAAAGTTGTTCTACCTGCTTTCTGGGCTGAGATGGGGAATCGCTGAATTTTGGACTCGGCCGGTGACAAAATGTTCCAAACACACCCCATGCACAACTCCACCGGGGAAGGTGCCAGACAGGAGTTCTCTTAGTAGTTTTTACACTACCTTGGTAGGCATCTGAAAGGCACCACAAAAGTTGTTCTACCTGCTTTGTGGGCTGAGATGGGGAACCGCTGAATTTTGGAGTCGGCTGGTGACAAAATGTTCCAAACACACCCCCTGCACAACTCCACCGGGGAAGGTGCCAGACAGGAGTTCTCCTGGTAGTTTTTACATTGCTCCGGTAGGCATCTGAAAGATACCACAAAAGATGTTCTACCTGCTTTCTGGGCTGAGATGGGGAACCACTGAATTTTGGACTCGGCCGGTGACAAAATGTTCCAAACACACCCCCTGCAAAACTCCACCGGGGAAGGTGCCAGACAGGAGTTCTCCTGGTAGTTTTTACATTGCTCCGGTAGGCATCTGAAAGACACCACAAAAGTTGTTCTACCTGCTTTCTGGGCTGAGATGGGGAACCGCTGAATTTTGGACTCGGCCGGTGACAAAATGTTCCAAACACACCCCATGCACAACACCACCGGGGAAGGTGCCAGACAGGAGTTCTCTTGGTAGTTTTTACACTACCTTGGTAGGCATCTGAAAGACACCACAAAAGTTGTTCTACCTGCTTTCTGGGCTGAGATAGGGAACCGCTGAATTTTGGACTCGGCTGGTGACAAAATGTTCCAAACACACCCCCTGCACAACTCCACCGGGGAAGGTGCCAGACAGGAGTTCTCCTGGTAGTTTTTACATTGCTCCGGTAGGCAGCTGAAAGGTACCACAAAAGTTGTTCTACCTGCTTTCTGGGCTGAGATAGGGAACCGCTGAATTTTGGACTCGGCCGGTGACAAAATGTTCCAAACACACCCCCTGCACAACTCCACCGGGGAAGGTGCCAGACAGGAGTTCTCCTGGTAGTTTTTACACTACCTTGGTAAGCATTTGAAAGGCACCAGAAAAGTTGTTCTTCTTGCTTTCTGGGCTGAGATTGGGAACCGCTGAATTTTGGACTCGGCCGGTGACAAAATGTTCCAATGACACCCCATGCACAACTCCACCGGGGAAGGTGCCAGGAACGAGTTCTGTTGGTAGTTTTTACACTACCTTGGTAGGCATCTGAAAGACACCACAAAAGTTGTTCTACCTGCTTTCTGGGCTGAGATGGGGAATCGCTGAATTTTGGACTCGGCCGGTGACAAAATGTTCCAAACACACCCCATGCACAACTCCACCGGGGAAGGTGCCAGACAGGAGTTCTCTTAGTAGTTTTTACACTACCTTGGTAGGCAGCTGAAAGGCACAAGAAAAGTTGTTGTACCTGCTTTGTGGGCTGAGATGGGGAACCGCTGAATTTTGGACTCGGCTGGTGACAAAATGTTCCAAACACACCCCCTGCACAACTCCACCGGGGAAGGTGCCAGACAGGAGTTCTCCTGGTAGTTTTTACATTGCTCCGCTAGGCATCTGAAAGATACCACAAAAGATGTTCTACCTGCTTTCTGGGCTGAGATGGGGAACCGCTGAATTTTGGACTCGGCCGGTGACAAAATGTTCCAAACACACCCCATGCACAACTCCACCGGGGAAGGTGCCAGGCAGGAGTTCTCTTAGTAGTTTTTACACTACCTTGGTAGGCAGCTGAAAGGCAGCACAAAAGTTGTTCTTCCTGCTTTCTGGGCTGAGATGGGGAACCGCTGAATTTTGGACTCGGCCGGTGACAAAATGTTCCAAACACACCCCATGCACAACTCCACTAGCGAAGGTGCCAGGGACGAGTTCTGTTGGTAGTTTTTACATTGCTCCGGTAGGCAGCAAAAGGACACCACAAAAGTTGTTCTTCCTGCTTTCTGGGCTGAGATGGGGAATCGCTGAATTTTGGACTCGGCCGGTGACAAAATGTTCCAAAGACACCCCATGCACAACTCCACCGGGGAAGGTGCCAGGCAGGAGTTCTCTTGGTAGTTTTTACACTACCTTGGTAGGCATCTGAAAGGCACCACAAAAGTTGTTCTACCTGCTTTCTGGGCTGAGATGGGGAACCGCTGAATTTTGGAGTCGGCTGGTGACAAAATGTTCCAAAGACACCCCCTGCACAACTCCACCGGGGAAGGTGCCAGACAGGAGTTCTCCTGGTAGTTTTTAAATTGCTCCGGTAGGCATCTGAAAGACACCACAAAAGTTGTTCTACCTGCTTTCTGGTCTGAGATGGGGAACCGCTGAATTTTGGAGTCGGCCGGTGACAAAATGTTCCAAACACACCCCATGCACAACTCCACCGGGGAAGGTGCCAGGCAGGAGTTCTCTTAGTAGTTTTTACACTACCTTGGTAGGCAGCTGAAAGGCACCACAAACGTTGTTCTTCCTGCTTTCTGGGCTGAGATGGGGAACCGCTGAATTTTGGACTCGGCCGGTGACAAAATGTTCCAAACACACCCCATGCACAACTCCACCGGGGAAGGTGCCAGGAACGAATTCTGTTGGTAGTTTTTACACTACCTTGGTAGGCATCTGAAAGACACCACAAAAGTTGTTCTACCTGCTTTCTGGGCTGAGATGGGGAAACGCTGAATTTTGGAGTCGGCCGGTGACAAAATGTTCCAAACACACCCCATGCACAACTCCACCGGGGAAGGTGCCAGGCAGGAGTTGTCTTGGTAGTTTTTACACTACCTTGGTAGGCATCTGAAAGGCACCACAAAAGTTGTTCTACCTGCTTTCTGGGCTGAGATGGGGAACCGCTGAATTTTGGACTCGGCTGGTGACAAAATGTTCCAAATACACCCCATGCACAACTCCACCGGGGAAGGTGCCAGACAGGAGTTCTCCTGGTAGTTTTTACATTGCTCCGGTAGGCATCTGAAAGACACCACAAAAGTTGTTCTACCTGCTTTCTGGGCTGAGATGGGGAACCGCTGAATTTTGGAGTCGGCCGGTGACAAAATGTTCCAAAGACACCCCATGCACAACTCCACCGGGGAAGGTGCCAGGCAGGAGTTCTCTTGGTAGTTTTTACACTACCTTGGTAGGCATTTGAAAGGCACCACAAAAGTTGTTCTTCCTGCTTTCTGGGCTGAGATGGGGAACCGCTGAATTTTGGACTCGGCCGGTGAAAAAATGTTCCAAACACACCCCATGCACAACTCCACTAGCGAAGGTGCCAGGGACGAGTTCTGTTGGTAGTTTTTACATTGCTCCGGTAGGCATCAAAAGGACACCACAAAAGTTGCTCTACCTGCTTTCTGGGCTGAGATGTGGAATCGCTGAATTTTGGACGTGGCCGGTGACAAAATGTTCCAAAGACACCCCATGCACAACTCCACCGGGGAAGGTGCCAGACAGGAGTTCTCTTAGTAGTTTTTACACTACCTTGGTAGGCATTTGAAAGGCACCACAAAAGTTGTTCTACCTGCTTTCTGGGCTGAGATGGGGAATCGCTGAATTTTGGAGTCGGCCGGTGAAAAAATGTTCCAAACACACCCCATGCACAACTCCACTAGCGAAGGTGCCAGGGACGAGTTCTGTTGGTAGTTTTTACATTGCTCCGGTAGGCATCAAAAGGACACCACAAAAGTTGTTCATCCTGTTTCTGGGCTGAGATGGGGAATCGCTGAATTTTGGAGTCGGCCGGTGACAAAATGTTCCAAACACACCCCATGCACAACTCCACTAGCGAAGGTGCCAGGGACGAGTTCTGTTGGTAGTTTTTACATTGCTCCGGTAGGCATCAAAAGGACACCACAAAAGTTCTTCTACCTGCTTTCTGGGCTGAGATGGGGATCGCTGAATTTTGGAGTCGGCCGGTGACAAAATGTTCCAAAGACACCCCATGCACAACTCCACCGGGGAAGGTGCCAGGCAGGAGTTCTCTTGGTAGTTTTTACACTACCTTGGTAGGCACCTGAAAGACACCACAAAAGTTGTTCTACCTGCTTTCTGGGCTGAGATGGGGAACCGCTGAATTTTGGAGTCGGCCGGTGACAAAATGTTCCAAAGACACCCCATGCACAACTCCACCGGGGAAGGTGCCAGGCAGGAGTTCTCTTAGGAGTTTTTACACTACCTTCGTAGGAATTTGAAAGGCACCACAAAAGTTGTTCTTCCTGCTTTCTGGGCTGAGATGGGGAACCGCAGAATTTTGGAGTCGGTTGGTGACAAAATGTTCCAAACACACCCCATGCACAACTCCACCGGGGAAGGTGCCAGACAGGAGTTCTCTTAGTAGTTTTTACACTACCTTGGTAGGCATTTGAAAGGCACCACAAAAGTTGTTCTTCCTGCTTTCTGGGCTGAGATGGGGAACCGCTGAATTTTGGACTCGGCCGGTGAAAAAATGTTCCAAACACACCCCATGCACAACTCCACTAGCGAAGGTGCCAGGGACGAGTTCTGTTGGTAGTTTTTACATTGCTCCGGTAGGCATCAAAAGGACACCACAAAAGTTGTTCTTCCTGCTTTCTGGGCTGAGATGGGGAACCGCTGAATTTTGGAGTCGGCCGGTGACAAAATGTTCCAAACACACCCCATGCACAACTCCACCGGGGAAGGTGCCAGACAGGAGTTCTCCTGGTAGTTTTTACATTGCTCCGGTAGGCATCTGAAAGACACCACAAAAGTTGTTCTACCTGCTTTCTGGGCTGAGATGGGGAACCGCTGAATTTTGGAGTCGGCCGGTGACAAAATGTTCCAAAGACACCCCATGCACAACTCCACCGGGGAAGGTGCCAGAAAGGAGTTCTCCTGGTAGTTTTTACATTGCTCCGGTAGGCATCAAAAGGACACCACAAAAGTTGTTCTTCCTGCTTTCTGGGCTGAGATGGGGAATCGCTGAATTTTGGACTCGGCCAGTGACAAAATGTTCCAAACACACCCCATGCACAACTCCACCGGGGAAGGTGCCAGGCAGGAGTTCTCTTAGTAGTTTTTACACTACCTTGGTAGGCACCTGAAAGGCACAAGAAAAGTTGTTCTACCTGCTTTCTGGGCTGAGATGGGGAACCGCTGAATTTTGGAGTCGGCCGGTGACAAAATGTTCCAAAGACACCCCATGCACAACTCCACCGGGGAAGGTGCCAGGCAGGACTTCTCTTAATAGTTTTTACACTACCTTGGTAGGCATCTGAAAGGCACCACAAAAGTTGTTGTACCTGCTTTCTGGGCTGAGATGGGGAACCGCTGAATTTTGGACTCGGCCGGTGACAAAATGTTCCAAACACACCCCATGCACAACTCCACCGGGGAAGGTGCCAGGGACGAGTTCTGTTGGTAGTTTTTACATTGCTCCGGTAGGCAGCAAAAGGACACCACAAAAGTTGTTCTTCCTGCTTTCTGGGCTGAGATGGGGAATCGCTGAATTTTGGACTCGGCTGGTGACAAAATGTTCCAAACACACCCCATGCACAACTCCACCGGGGAAGGTGCCAGACAGGAGTTCTCTTGATAGTTTTTACACTACCTTGGTAGGCATTTGAAAGGCACCACAAAAGTTGTTCTTCCTGCTTTCTGGGCTGAGATGGGGAACCGCTGAATTTTGGACTCGGCCGGTGAAAAAATGTTCCAAACACACCCCATGCACAACTCCACTAGCGAAGGTGCCAGGGACGAGTTCTGTTGGTAGTTTTTACATTGCTCCGGTAGGCATCAAAAGGACACCACAAAAGTTGTTCTTCCTGCTTTCTGTGCTGAGATGGGGCATCGCTGAATTTTGGACTCGGCTGGTGACAAAATGTTCCAAACACACCCCATGCACAACTCCACCGGGGAAGGTGCCAGGCAGGAGTTCTCTTGGTAGTGTTTACACTACCTTGGTAGGCAGCTGAAAGGCACCACAAAAGTTGTTCTACCTGCTTTCTGGGCTGAGATGGGGAACCGCTGAATTTTGGAGTCGGCCGGTGACAAAATGTTCCAAAGACACCCCATGCACAACTCCACCGGGGAAGGTGCCAGAAAGGAGTTCTCCTGGTAGTTTTTACATTGCTCCGGTAGGCATCTGAAAGACACCACAAAAGTTGTTCTACCTTCTTTCTGGGCTGAGATGGGGAACAGCTGAATTTTGGAGTCGGCCGGTGACAAAATGTTCCAAACACACCCCATGCACAACTCCACTAGCGAAGGTGCCAGGGACGAGTTCTGTTGGTAGTTTTTACATTGCTCCGGTAGGCATCAAAAAGACACTACAAAAGTTGTTCTACCTGCTTTCTGGGCTGAGATGGGGAACCGCTGAATTTTGGACTCGGCTGGTGACAAAATGTTCCAAACACACCCCATGCACAACTCCACCGGGGAAGGTGCCAGAAAGGAGTTCTCCTGGTAGTTTTTACATTGCTCCGGTAGGCATCTGAAAGACACCACAAAAGTTGTTCTACCTGCTTTCTGGGCTGAGATGGGGAACAGCTGAATTTTGGAGTCGGCCGGTGACAAAATGTTCCAAACACACCCCATGCACAACTCCACTAGCGAAGGTGCCAGGGACGAGTTCTGTTGGTAGTTTTTACATTGCTCCGGTAGGCAGCAAAAGGACACCACAAAAGTTGTTCTTCCTGCTTTCTGGGCTGAGATGGGGAACCGCTGAATTTTGGACTCGGCCGGTGACAAAATGTTCCAAACACACCCCATGCACAACTCCACCGGGGAAGGTGCCAGACAGGAGTTCTCTTGGTAGTTTTTACACTACCTTGGTAGGCAGCTGAAAGGCACAATAAAAGTTGTTCTACCTGCTTTCTGGGCTGAGATGGGGAACCGCTGAATTTTGGAGTCGGCCGGTGACAAAATGTTCCAAAGACACCCCATGCACAACTCCACCGGGGAAGGTGCCAGACAGGAGTTCTCCTGGTAGTTTTTACATTGCTCCGGTAGGTATCTGAAAGATACCACAAAAGATGTTCTACCTGCTTTCTGGGCTGAGATGGGGAACCGCTGAATTTTGGACTCGGCTGGTGACAAAATGTTCCAAACACACCCCATGCACAACTCCACCGGGGAAGGGGCCAGACAGGAGTTCTCCTGGTAGTTTTTACATTGCTCCGGTAGGCAGCAAAAGGACACCACAAAAGTTGTTCTACCTGCTTTCTGGGCTGAGATGGGGAACCGCTGAATTTTGGAGTCGGCCGGTGACAAAATGTTCCAAAGACACCCCATGCACAACTCCACCGGGGAAGGTGCCAGGCAGGAGTTCTCTTGGTAGTTTTTACACTACCTTCGTAGGCATTTGAAAGGCACAAGAAAAGTTGTTCTTCCTGCTTTCTGGGCTGAGATGGGGAACCGCTGAATTTTGGACTCGGCCGGTGAAAAAATGTTCCAAACACACCCCATGCACAACTCCACTAGCGAAGGTGCCAGGGACGAGTTCTGTTGGTAGTTTTTACATTGCTCCGGTAGGCATCAAAAGGACACCACAAAAGTTGTTCTACCTGCTTTCTGGGCTGAGATGTGGAATCGCTGAATTTTGGACTCAGCCGGTGACAAAATGTTCCAAAGACACCCCATGCACAACTCCACCGGGGAAGGTGCCAGACAGGAGTTCTCTTAGTAGTTTTTACACTACCTTGGTAGGCATTTGAAAGGCACCACAAAAGTTGTTCTACCTGCTTTCTGGGCTGAGATGGGGAACCGCTGAATTTTGGAGTCGGCCGGTGACAAAATGTTCCAAACACACCCCATGCACAACTCCACTAGCGAAGGTGCCAGGGACGAGTTCTGTTGGTAGTTTTTACATTGCTCCGGTAGGCATCAAAAGGACACCACAAAATTTGTTCTTCCTGCTTTCTGGGATGAGATGGGGAATCGCTGAATTTTGGAGTCGGCCGGTGACAAAATGTTCCAAACACACCCCATGCACAACTCCACTAGCGAAGGTGCCAGGGACGAGTTCTGTTGGTAGTTTTTACATTGCTCCGGTAGGCATCAAAAGGACACCACAAAAGTTGTTCTTCCTGCTTTCTCGGCTGAGATGGGGATCGCTGAATTTTGGAGTCGGCCGGTGAAAAAATGTTCCAAAGACACCCCATGCACAACTCCACTAGCGAAGGTGCCAGGCAGGAGTTCTCTTGGTAGTTTTTACACTACCTTGGTAGGCATTTGAAAGGCACCACAAAAGTTGTTCTTCCTGCTTTCTGGGCTGAGATGGGGAACCGCAGAATTTTGGAGTCGGCTGGTGACAAAATGTTCCAAACACACCCCATGCACAACTCCACCGGGGAAGGTGCCAGGCAGGAGTTCTCTTAGTAGTTTTTACACTACCTTGGTAGGCAGCTGAAAGGCACAAGAAAAGTTGTTGTACCTTCTTTCTGGGCTGAGATGGGGAACCGCTGAATTTTGGACTCGGCCGGTGAAAAAATGTTCCAAACACACCCCATGCACAACTCCACTAGCGAAGGTGCCAGGGACGAGTTCTGTTGGTAGTTTTTACATTGCTCCGGTAGGCATCTGAAAGACACCACAAAAGTTGTTCTTCCTGCTTTCTGGGCTGAGATGGGGCATCGCTGAATTTTGGACTCGGCTGGTGACAAAATGTTCCAAAGACACCCCATGCACAACTCCACCGGGGTAGGTGCCAGGCAGGAGTTCTCTTGGTAGTGTTTACACTACCTTGGTAGGCAGCTGAAAGGCACAAGAAAAGTTGTTGTACCTTCTTTCTGGGCTGAGATGGGGAACCGCTGAATTTTGGAGTCGGTCGGTGACAAAATGTTCCAAAGACACCCCATGCACAACTCCACCGGGGAAGGTGCCAGAAAGGAGTTCTCCTGGTAGTTTTTACATTGCTCCGGTAGGCATCAAAAGGACACCACAAAAGTTGTTCTTCCTGCTTTCTGGGCTGAGATGGGGAATCGCTGAATTTTGGACTCGGCCGGTGACAAAATGTTCCAAAGACACCCCATGCACAACTCCACCGGGGAAGGTGCCAGGCAGGAGTTCTCTTAGTAGTTTTTACACTACCTTGGTAGGCACCTGAAAGGCACAAGAAAAGTTGTTCTACCTGCTTTCTGGGCTGAGATGGGGAACCGCTGAATTTTGGAGTCGGCCGGTGACAAAATGTTCCAAAGACACCCCATGCACAACTCCACCGGGGAAGGTGCCAGGCAGGAGTTCTCTTGGTAGTTTTTACACTACCTTGGTAGGCAGCTGAAAGGCACCACAAAAGTTGTTCTTCCTGCTTTCTGGGCTGAGATGGGGAACCGCTGAATTCTGGAGTCGGCCGGTGACAAAATGTTCCAAACACACCCCATGCACAACTCCAATAGCGAAGGTGCCAGGGATGAGTTCTGTTGGTAGTTTTTACATTGCTCCGGTAGGCATCAAAAGGACACCACAAAAGTTGTTCTTCCTGCTTTCTGGGCTGAGATGGGGAATCGCTGAATTTTGGACTCGGCCGGTGACAAAATGTTCCAAAGACACCCCATGCACAACTCCACCGGGGAAGGTGCCAGGCAGGAGTTCTCTTGGTAGTTTTTACACTACCTTGGTAGGCATCTGAAAGGCACCACAAAAGTTGTTCTACCTGCTTTCTGGGCTGAGATGGGGAACCGCTGAATTTTGGAGTCGGCCGGTGACAAAATGTTCCAAATACACCCCATGCACAACTCCACCGGGGAAGGTGCCAGACAGGAGTTCTCCTGATAGTTTTTACATTGCTCCGGTAGGCATCTGAAAGACACCACAAAAGTTGTTGTACCTGCTTTCTGGGCTGAGATGGGGAACCGCTGAATTTTGGAGTCGGCCGGTGACAAAATGTTCCAAAGACACCCCCTGCACAACTCCACCGGGGAAGGTGCCAGACAGGAGTTCTCTTAGTAGTTTTTACACTACCTTGGTAGGCAGCTGAAAGGCAGCACAAAAGTTGTTCTACCTGCTTTCTGGGCTGAGATGGGGAACCGCTGAATTTTGGACTCGGCCGGTGACAAAATGTTCCAAACACACCCCATGCACAACTCCACCGGGGAAGGTGCCAGACAGGAGGTCTCCTGGTAGTTTTTACATTGCTCCGGTAGGCATCTGAAAGGCACCACAAAAGTTGTTCTACCTGCTTTCTGGGCTGAGATGGGGAACCGCTGAATTTTGGAGTCGGCCGGTGACAAAATGTTCCAAACACACCCCATGCACAACTCCACCGGGGAAGGTGCCAGACAGGAGTTCTCCTGGTAGTTTTTACATTGCTCCGGTAGGCATCTGAAAGACACCACAAAAGTTGTTCTACCTGCTTTCTGGGCTGAGATGGGGAACCGCTGAATTTTGGAGTCGGCCGGTGACAAAATGTTCCAAACACACCCCATGCACAACTCCACCGGGGAAGGTGCCAGACAGGAGTTCTCTTAATAGTTTTTACACTACCTTGGTAGGCAGCTGAAAGGCACCACAAAAGTTGTTCTACCTGCTTTCTGGGCTGAGATGGGGAACCGCTGAATTTTGGACTCGGCCGGTGACAAAATGTTCCAAACACACCCCATGCACAACTCCACCGGGGAAGGTGCCAGACAGGAGTTCTCTTGGTAGTTTTTACATTGCTCCGGTAGGCATCTGAAAGACACCACAAAAGTTGTTCTACCTGCTTTCTGGGCTGAGATGGGGAACCGCTGAATTTTGGAGTCGGCCGGTGACAAAATGTTCCAAACACACCCCATGCACAACTCCACCGGGGAAGGTGCCAGACAGGAGTTCTCTTAGTAGTTTTTACACTACCTTGGTAGGCATCTAAAAGACACCACAAAAGTTGTTCTACCTGCTTTCTGGGCTGAGATGGGGAACCGCTGAATTTTGGAGTCGGCCGGTGACAAAATGTTCCAAACACACCCCATGCACAACTCCACCGGGGAAGGTGCCAGACAGGAGTTCTCATGGTAGTTTTTACACTACCTTGGTAGGCACCTGAAAGGCACCACAAAAGTTGTTCCACCTGCTTTCTGGGCTGAGATGGGGAACCGCTGAATTTTGGAGTCGGCTGGTGACAAAATGTTCCAAACACACCCCATGCACAACTCCACCGGGGAAGGTGCCAGGCAGGAGTTCTCTTGGTAGTTTTTACACTACCTTGGTAGGCACCTGAAAGACACCACAAAAGTTGTTCTACCTGCTTTCTGGGCTGAGATGGGGAACCGCTGAATTTTGGAGTCGGCCGGTGACAAAATGTTCCAAACACATCCCATGCACAACTCCACCGGGGAAGGTGCCAGACAGGAGTTCTCCTGGTAGTTTTTACATTGCTCCGGTAGGCATCTGAAAGACACCACAAAAGTTGTTCTACCTGCTTTCTGGGCTGAGATGGGGAACCGCTGAATTTTGGAGTCGGCTGGTGACAAAATGTTCCAAACACACCCCATGCACAACTCCACCGGGGAAGGTGCCAGACAGGAGTTCTCCAGGTAGTTTTTACATTGCTCCGGTAGGCATCTGAAAGACACCACAAAAGTTGTTCTACCTGCTTTCTGGGCTGAGATGGGGAACCGCTGAATTTTGGAGTCGGCCGGTGACAAAATGTTCCAAACACACCCCATGCACAACTCCACCGGGGAAGGTGCCAGACAGGAGTTCTCCTGGTAGTTTTTACATTGCTCCGGTAGGCATCTGAAAGACACCACAAAAGTTGTTCTACCTGCTTTCTGGGCTGAGATGGGGAACCGCTGAATTTTGGACTCGGCTGGTGACAAAATGTTCCAAACACACCCCATGCACAACTCCACCGGGGAAGGTGCCAGACAGGAGTTCTCCTGGTAGTTTTTACATTGCTCCGGTAGGCATCTGAAAGACACCACAAAAGTTGTTCTACCTGCTTTCTGGGCTGAGATGGGGAACCGCTGAATTTTGGACTCGGCCGGTGACAAAATGTTCCAAACACACCCCATGCACAACTCCACCGGGGAAGGTGCCAGACAGGAGTTCTCCTGGTAGTTTTTACACTACCTTGGTAGGCAGCTGAAAGGCAGCACAAAAGTTGTTCTACCTGCTTTCTGGGCTGAGATGGGGAACCGCTGAATTTTGGAGTCGGCCGGTGACAAAATGTTCCAAAGACACCCCATGCACAACTCCACCGGGGAAGGTGCCAGACAGGAGTTCTCCTGGTAGTTTTTACATTGCTCCGGTAGGCATCTGAAAGACACCACAAAAGTTGTTCTACCTGCTTTCTGGGCTGAGATGGGGAACCGCTGAATTTTGGACTCGGCTGGTGACAAAATGTTCCAAACACACCCCATGCACAACTCCACCGGGGAAGGTGCCAGACAGGAGTTCTCCTGGTAGTTTTTACATTGCTCCGGTAGGCATCTGAAAGACACCACAAAAGTTGTTCCACCTGCTTTCTGGGCTGAGATGGGGAACCGCTGAATTTTGGAGTCGGCTGGTGACAAAATGTTCCAAACACACCCCATGCACAACTCCACCGGGGAAGGTGCCAGACAGGAGTTCTCTTAGTAGTTTTTACACTACCTTGGTAGGCAGCTGAAAGGCACCACAAAAGTTGTTCTACCTGCTTTCTGGGCTGAGATGGGGAACCGCTGAATTTTGGACTCGGCTGGTGACAAAATGTTCCAAACACACCCCCTGCACAACTCCACCGGGGAAGGTGCCAGACAGGAGTTCTCTTATTAGTTTTTACACTACCTTGGTAGGCACCTGAAAGACACCACAAAAGTTGTTTTACCTGCTTTCTGGGCTGAGATGGGGAACCGCTGAATTTTGGACTCGGCCGGTGACAAAATGTTCCAAACACACCCCATGCACAACTCCACCGGGGAAGGTGCCAGACAGGAGTTCTCCTGGTAGTTTTTACATTGCTCCGGTAGGCATCTGAAAGACACCACAAAAGTTGTTCTACCTGCTTTCTGGGCTGAGATGGGGAACCGCTGAATTTTGGACTCGGCCGGTGACAAAATGTTCCAAAGACACCCCCTGCACAACTCCACCGGGGAAGGTGCCAGACAGGAGTTCTCTTAATAGTTTTTACTCTACCTTGGTAGGCAGCTGAAAGGCACCACAAAAGTTGTTCTACCTGCTTTCTGGGCTGAGATGGGGAACCGCTGAATTTTGGAGTCGGCTGGTGACAAAATGTTCCAAACACACCCCATGCACAACTCCACCGGGGAAGGTGCCAGACAGGAGTTCTCCTGGTAGTTTTTACACTACCTTGGTAGGCAGCTGAAAGGCACCACAAAAGTTGTTCTACCTGCTTTCTGGGCTGAGATGGGGAACCGCTGAATTTTGGAGTCGGCCGGTGACAAAATGTTCCAAACACACCCCATGCACAACTCCACCGGGGAAGGTGCCAGACAGGAGTTCTCCTGGTAGTTTTTACATTGCTCCGGTAGGCATCTGAAAGACACCACAAAAGTTGTTCTACCTGCTTTCTGGGCTGAGATGGGGAACCGCTGAATTTTGGACTCGGCTGGTGACAAAATGTTCCAAAGACACCCCCTGCACAACTCCACCGGGGAAGGTGCCAGACAGGAGTTCTCTTGGTAGTTTTTACACTACCTTGGTAGGCAGCTGAAAGGCACCACAAAAGTTGTTCTACCTGCTTTCTGGGCTGAGATGGGGAACCGCTGAATTTTGGACTCGGCTGGTGACAAAATGTTCCAAACACACCCCATGCACAACTCCACCGGGGAAGGTGCCAGACAGGAGTTCTCCTGGTAGTTTTTACACTACCTTGGTAGGCAGCTGAAAGGCACCACAAAAGTTGTTCTACCTGCTTTCTGGGCTGAGATGGGGAACCGCTGAATTTTGGAGTCGGCCGGTGACAAAATGTTCCAAACACACCCCATGCACAACTCCACCGGGGAAGGTGCCAGACAGGAGTTCTCCTGGTAGTTTTTACACTACCTTGGTAGGCACCTGAAAGGCACCACAAAAGTTGTTCTACCTGCTTTCTGGGCTGAGATGGGGAACCGCTGAATTTTGGAGTCGGCCGGTGACAAAATGTTCCAAACACACCCCATGCACAACTCCACCGGGGAAGGTGCCAGACAGGAGTTCTCCTGGTAGTTTTTACATTGCTCCGGTAGGCATCTGAAAGACACCACAAAAGTTGTTCTACCTGCTTTCTGGGCTGAGATGGGGAACCGCTGAATTTTGGAGTCGGCCGGTGACAAAATGTTCCAAACACACCCCATGCACAACTCCACCGGGGAAGGTGCCAGACAGGAGTTCTCCTGGTAGTTTTTACATTGCTCCGGTAGGCATCTGAAAGACACCACAAAAGTTGTTCTACCTGCTTTCTGGGCTGAGATGGGGAACCGCTGAATTTTGGAGTCGGCTGGTGACAAAATGTTCCAAACACACCCCATGCACAACTCCACCGGGGAAGGTGCCAGACAGGAGTTCTCCAGGTAGTTTTTACATTGCTCCGGTAGGCATCTGAAAGACACCACAAAAGTTGTTCTACCTGCTTTCTGGGCTGAGATGGGGAACCGCTGAATTTTGGAGTCGGCCGGTGACAAAATGTTCCAAACACACCCCATGCACAACTCCACCGGGGAAGGTGCCAGACAGGAGTTCTCCTGGTAGTTTTTACATTGCTCCGGTAGGCATCTGAAAGACACCACAAAAGTTGTTCTACCTGCTTTCTGGGCTGAGATGGGGAACCGCTGAATTTTGGACTCGGCTGGTGACAAAATGTTCCAAACACACCCCATGCACAACTCCACCGGGGAAGGTGCCAGACAGGAGTTCTCCAGGTAGTTTTTACATTGCTCCGGTAGGCATCTGAAAGACACCACAAAAGTTGTTCTACCTGCTTTCTGGGCTGAGATGGGGAACCGCTGAATTTTGGAGTCGGCCGGTGACAAAATGTTCCAAACACACCCCATGCACAACTCCACCGGGGAAGGTGCCAGACAGGAGTTCTCCTGGTAGTTTTTACATTGCTCCGGTAGGCATCTGAAAGACACCACAAAAGTTGTTCTACCTGCTTTCTGGGCTGAGATGGGGAACCGCTGAATTTTGGACTCGGCTGGTGACAAAATGTTCCAAAGACACCCCCTGCACAACTCCACCGGGGAAGGTGCCAGACAGGAGTTCTCTTGGTAGTTTTTACACTACCTTGGTAGGCAGCTGAAAGGCACCACAAAAGTTGTTCTACCTGCTTTCTGGGCTGAGATGGGGAACCGCTGAATTTTGGAGTCGGCCGGTGACAAAATGTTCCAAACACACCCCATGCACAACTCCACCGGGGAAGGTGCCAGACAGGAGTTCTCTTGGTAGTTTTTACATTGCTCCGGTAGGCAGCTGAAAGACACCACAAAAGTTGTTCTACCTGCTTTCTGGGCTGAGATGGGGAACCGCTGAATTTTGGAGTCGGCCGGTGACAAAATGTTCCAAACACACCCCATGCACAACTCCACCGGGGAAGGTGCCAGACAGGAGTTCTCTTAGTAGTTTTTACACTACCTTGGTAGGCATCTAAAAGACACCACAAAAGTTGTTCTACCTGCTTTCTGGGCTGAGATGGGGAACCGCTGAATTTTGGACTCGGCTGGTGACAAAATGTTCCAAACACACCCCATGCACAACTCCACCGGGGAAGGTGCCAGACAGGAGTTCTCCTGGTAGTTTTTACACTACCTTGGTAGGCACCTGAAAGGCACCACAAAAGTTGTTCCACCTGCTTTCTGGGCTGAGATGGGGAACCGCTGAATTTTGGACTCGGCCGGTGACAAAATGTTCCAAACACACCCCATGCACAACTCCACCGGGGAAGGTGCCAGACAGGAGTTCTCCTGGTAGTTTTTACACTACCTTGGTAGGCAGCTGAAAGGCAGCACAAAAGTTGTTCTACCTGCTTTCTGGGCTGAGATGGGGAACCGCTGAATTTTGGAGTCGGCCGGTGACAAAATGTTCCAAACACACCCCATGCACAACTCCACCGGGGAAGGTGCCAGACAGGAGTTCTCCTGGTAGTTTTTACATTGCTCCGGTAGGCATCTGAAAGACACCACAAAAGTTGTTCTACCTGCTTTCTGGGCTGAGATGGGGAACCGCTGAATTTTGGAGTCGGCCGGTGACAAAATGTTCCAAACACATCCCATGCACAACTCCACCGGGGAAGGTGCCAGACAGGAGTTCTCCTGGTAGTTTTTACATTGCTCCGGTAGGCATCTGAAAGACACCACAAAAGTTGTTCTACCTGCTTTCTGGGCTGAGATGGGGAACCGCTGAATTTTGGAGTCGGCTGGTGACAAAATGTTCCAAACACACCCCATGCACAACTCCACCGGGGAAGGTGCCAGACAGGAGTTCTCCAGGTAGTTTTTACATTGCTCCGGTAGGCATCTGAAAGACAGCACAAAAGTTGTTCTACCTGCTTTCTGGGCTGAGATGGGGAACCGCTGAATTTTGGAGTCGGCCGGTGACAAAATGTTCCAAACACACCCCATGCACAACTCCACCGGGGAAGGTGCCAGACAGGAGTTCTCCTGGTAGTTTTTACATTGCTCCGGTAGGCATCTGAAAGACACCACAAAAGTTGTTCTACCTGCTTTCTGGGCTGAGATGGGGAACCGCTGAATTTTGGACTCGGCTGGTGACAAAATGTTCCAAACACACCCCATGCACAACTCCACCGGGGAAGGTGCCAGACAGGAGTTCTCCTGGTAGTTTTTACATTGCTCCGGTAGGCATCTGAAAGACACCACAAAAGTTGTTCTACCTGCTTTCTGGGCTGAGATGGGGAACCGCTGAATTTTGGAGTCGGCTGGTGACAAAATGTTCCAAACACACCCCATGCACAACTCCACCGGGGAAGGTGCCAGACAGGAGTTCTCCTGGTAGTTTTTACACTACCTTGGTAGGCAGCTGAAAGGCAGCACAAAAGTTGTTCTACCTGCTTTCTGGGCTGAGATGGGGAACCGCTGAATTTTGGAGTCGGCCGGTGACAAAATGTTCCAAAGACACCCCATGCACAACTCCACCGGGGAAGGTGCCAGACAGGAGTTCTCCTGGTAGTTTTTACATTGCTCCGGTAGGCATCTGAAAGACACCACAAAAGTTGTTCTACCTGCTTTCTGGGCTGAGATGGGGAACCGCTGAATTTTGGACTCGGCTGGTGACAAAATGTTCCAAACACACCCCATGCACAACTCCACCGGGGAAGGTGCCAGACAGGAGTTCTCCTGGTAGTTTTTACATTGCTCCGGTAGGCATCTGAAAGACACCACAAAAGTTGTTCCACCTGCTTTCTGGGCTGAGATGGGGAACCGCTGAATTTTGGAGTCGGCTGGTGACAAAATGTTCCAAACACACCCCATGCACAACTCCACCGGGGAAGGTGCCAGACAGGAGTTCTCTTAGTAGTTTTTACACTACCTTGGTAGGCAGCTGAAAGGCACCACAAAAGTTGTTCTACCTGCTTTCTGGGCTGAGATGGGGAACCGCTGAATTTTGGACTCGGCTGGTGACAAAATGTTCCAAACACACCCCCTGCACAACTCCACCGGGGAAGGTGCCAGACAGGAGTTCTCTTATTAGTTTTTACACTACCTTGGTAGGCACCTGAAAGACACCACAAAAGTTGTTTTACCTGCTTTCTGGGCTGAGATGGGGAACCGCTGAATTTTGGACTCGGCCGGTGACAAAATGTTCCAAACACACCCCATGCACAACTCCACCGGGGAAGGTGCCAGACAGGAGTTCTCCTGGTAGTTTTTACATTGCTCCGGTAGGCATCTGAAAGACACCACAAAAGTTGTTCTACCTGCTTTCTGGGCTGAGATGGGGAACCGCTGAATTTTGGACTCGGCCGGTGACAAAATGTTCCAAAGACACCCCCTGCACAACTCCACCGGGGAAGGTGCCAGACAGGAGTTCTCTTAATAGTTTTTACTCTACCTTGGTAGGCAGCTGAAAGGCACCACAAAAGTTGTTCTACCTGCTTTCTGGGCTGAGATGGGGAACCGCTGAATTTTGGACTCGGCTGGTGACAAAATGTTCCAAACACACCCCATGCACAACTCCACCGGGGAAGGTGCCAGACAGGAGTTCTCCTGGTAGTTTTTACACTACCTTGGTAGGCAGCTGAAAGGCACCACAAAAGTTGTTCTACCTGCTTTCTGGGCTGAGATGGGGAATCGCTGAATTTTGGAGTCGGCCGGTGACAAAATGTTCCAAACACACCCCATGCACAACTCCACCGGGGAAGGTGCCAGACAGGAGTTCTCCTGGTAGTTTTTACACTACCTTGGTAGGCACCTGAAAGGCACCACAAAAGTTGTTCTACCTGCTTTCTGGGCTGAGATGGGGAACCGCTGAATTTTGGAGTCGGCCGGTGACAAAATGTTCCAAACACACCCCATGCACAACTCCACCGGGGAAGGTGCCAGACAGGAGTTCTCCTGGTAGTTTTTACATTGCTCCGGTAGGCATCTGAAAGACACCACAAAAGTTGTTCTACCTGCTTTCTGGGCTGAGATGGGGAACCGCTGAATTTTGGAGTCGGCCGGTGACAAAATGTTCCAAACACACCCCATGCACAACTCCACCGGGGAAGGTGCCAGACAGGAGTTCTCCTGGTAGTTTTTACATTGCTCCGGTAGGCATCTGAAAGACACCACAAAAGTTGTTCTACCTGCTTTCTGGGCTGAGATGGGGAACCGCTGAATTTTGGAGTCGGCTGGTGACAAAATGTTCCAAACACACCCCATGCACAACTCCACCGGGGAAGGTGCCAGACAGGAGTTCTCCAGGTAGTTTTTACATTGCTCCGGTAGGCATCTGAAAGACACCACAAAAGTTGTTCTACCTGCTTTCTGGGCTGAGATGGGGAACCGCTGAATTTTGGAGTCGGCCGGTGACAAAATGTTCCAAACACACCCCATGCACAACTCCACCGGGGAAGGTGCCAGACAGGAGTTCTCCTGGTAGTTTTTACATTGCTCCGGTAGGCATCTGAAAGACACCACAAAAGTTGTTCTACCTGCTTTCTGGGCTGAGATGGGGAACCGCTGAATTTTGGACTCGGCTGGTGACAAAATGTTCCAAAGACACCCCATGCACAACTCCACCGGGGAAGGTGCCAGACAGGAGTTCTCTTGGTAGTTTTTACACTACCTTGGTAGGCAGCTGAAAGGCACCACAAAAGTTGTTCTACCTGCTTTCTGGGCTGAGATGGGGAACCGCTGACTTTTGGAGTCGGCCGGTGACAAAATGTTCCAAACACACCCCATGCACAACTCCACCGGGGAAGGTGCCAGACAGGAGTTCTCTTGGTAGTTTTTACATTGCTCCGGTAGGCATCTGAAAGACACCACAAAAGTTGTTCTACCTGCTTTCTGGGCTGAGATGGGGAACCGCTGAATTTTGGAGTCGGCCGGTGACAAAATGTTCCAAACACACCCCATGCACAACTCCACCGGGGAAGGTGCCAGACAGGAGTTCTCTTAGTAGTTTTTACACTACCTTGGTAGGCATCTAAAAGACACCACAAAAGTTGTTCTACCTGCTTTCTGGGCTGAGATGGGGAACCGCTGAATTTTGGACTCGGCTGGTGACAAAATGTTCCAAACACACCCCATGCACAACTCCACCGGGGAAGGTGCCAGACAGGAGTTCTCCTGGTAGTTTTTACACTACCTTGGTAGGCACCTGAAAGGCACCACAAAAGTTGTTCCACCTGCTTTCTGGGCTGAGATGGGGAACCGCTGAATTTTGGAGTCGGCCGGTGACAAAATGTTCCAAACACACCCCATGCACAACTCCACCGGGGAAGGTGCCAGACAGGAGTTCTCCTGGTAGTTTTTACACTACCTTGGTAGGCAGCTGAAAGGCAGCACAAAAGTTGTTCTACCTGCTTTCTGGGCTGAGATGGGGAACCGCTGAATTTTGGAGTCGGCCAGTGACAAAATGTTCCAAACACACCCCATGCACAACTCCACCGGGGAAGGTGCCAGACAGGAGTTCTCCTGGTAGTTTTTACATTGCTCCGGTAGGCATCTGAAAGACACCACAAAAGTTGTTCTACCTGCTTTCTGGGCTGAGATGGGGAACCGCTGAATTTTGGAGTCGGCCGGTGACAAAATGTTCCAAACACATCCCATGCACAACTCCACCGGGGAAGGTGCCAGACAGGAGTTCTCCTGGTAGTTTTTACATTGCTCCGGTAGGCATCTGAAAGACACCACAAAAGTTGTTCTACCTGCTTTCTGGGCTGAGATGGGGAACCGCTGAATTTTGGAGTCGGCTGGTGACAAAATGTTCCAAACACACCCCATGCACAACTCCACCGGGGAAGGTGCCAGACAGGAGTTCTCCAGGTAGTTTTTACATTGCTCCGGTAGGCATCTGAAAGACACCACAAAAGTTGTTCTACCTGCTTTCTGGGCTGAGATGGGGAAACGCTGAATTTTGGAGTCGGCCGGTGTCAAAATGTTCCAAACACACCCCATGCACAACTCCACCGGGGAAGGTGCCAGACAGGAGTTCTCCTGGTAGTTTTTACATTGCTCCGGTAGGCATCTGAAAGACACCACAAAAGTTGTTCTACCTGCTTTCTGGGCTGAGATGGGGAACCGCTGAATTTTGGACTCGGCTGGTGACAAAATGTTCCAAACACACCCCATGCACAACTCCACCGGGGAAGGTGCCAGACAGGAGTTCTCCTGGTAGTTTTTACATTGCTCCGGTAGGCATCTGAAAGACACCACAAAAATTGTTCTACCTGCTTTCTGGGCTGAGATGGGGAACCGCTGAATTTTGGAGTCGGCTGGTGACAAAATGTTCCAAACACACCCCATGCACAACTCCACCGGGGAAGGTGCCAGACAGGAGTTCTCCTGGTAGTTTTTACACTACCTTGGTAGGCAGCTGAAAGGCAGCACAAAAGTTGTTCTACCTGCTTTCTGGGCTGAGATGGGGAACCGCTGAATTTTGGAGTCGGCCGGTGACAAAATGTTCCAAAGACACCCCATGCACAACTCCACCGGGGAAGGTGCCAGACAGGAGTTCTCCTGGTAGTTTTTACATTGCTCCGGTAGGCATCTGAAAGACACCACAAAAGTTGTTCTACCTGCTTTCTGGGCTGAGATGGGGAACCGCTGAATTTTGGACTCGGCTGGTGACAAAATGTTCCAAACACACCCCATGCACAACTCCACCGGGGAAGGTGCCAGACAGGAGTTCTCCTGGTAGTTTTTACATTGCTCCGGTAGGCATCTGAAAGACACCACAAAAGTTGTTCCACCTGCTTTCTGGGCTGAGATGGGGAACCGCTGAATTTTGGACTCGGCTGGTGACAAAATGTTCCAAACACACCCCATGCACAACTCCACCGGGGAAGGTGCCAGACAGGAGTTCTCTTAGTAGTTTTTACACTACCTTGGTAGGCAGCTGAAAGGCACCACAAAAGTTGTTCTACCTGCTTTCTGGGCTGAGATGGGGAACCGCTGAATTTTGGACTCGGCTGGTGACAAAATGTTCCAAACACACCCCATGCACAACTCCACCGGGGAAGGTGCCAGACAGGAGTTCTCTTATTAGTTTTTACACTACCTTGGTAGGCACCTGAAAGACACCACAAAAGTTGTTCTACCTGCTTTCTGGGCTGAGATGGGGAACCGCTGAATTTTGGAGTCGGCCAGTGACAAAATGTTCCAAACACACCCCATGCACAACTCCACCGGGGAAGGTGCCAGACAGGAGTTCTCCTGGTAGTTTTTACATTGCTCCGGTAGGCATCTGAAAGACACCACAAAAGTTGTTCTACCTGCTTTCTGGGCTGAGATGGGGAACCGCTGAATTTTGGAGTCGGCCGGTGACAAAATGTTCCAAACACATCCCATGCACAACTCCACCGGGGAAGGTGCCAGACAGGAGTTCTCCTGGTAGTTTTTACATTGCTCCGGTAGGCATCTGAAAGACACCACAAAAGTTGTTCTACCTGCTTTCTGGGCTGAGATGGGGAACCGCTGAATTTTGGAGTCGGCTGGTGACAAAATGTTCCAAAGACACCCCATGCACAACTCCACCGGGGAAGGTGCCAGACAGGAGTTCTCCAGGTAGTTTTTACATTGCTCCGGTAGGCATCTGAAAGACACCACAAAAGTTGTTCTACCTGCTTTCTGGGCTGAGATGGGGAACCGCTGAATTTTGGAGTCGGCCGGTGACAAAATGTTCCAAAGACACCCCATGCACAACTCCACCGGGGAAGGTGCCAGACAGGAGTTCTCCTGGTAGTTTTTACATTGCTCCGGTAGGCATCTGAAAGACACCACAAAAGTTGTTCTACCTGCTTTCTGGGCTGAGATGGGGAACCGCTGAATTTTGGACTCGGCTGGTGACAAAATGTTCCAAACACACCCCATGCACAACTCCACCGGGGAAGGTGCCAGACAGGAGTTCTCCTGGTAGTTTTTACATTGCTCCGGTAGGCATCTGAAAGACACCACAAAAGTTGTTCTACCTGCTTTCTGGGCTGAGATGGGGAACCGCTGAATTTTGGAGTCGGCTGGTGACAAAATGTTCCAAACACACCCCATGCACAACTCCACCGGGGAAGGTGCCAGACAGGAGTTCTCCTGGTAGTTTTTACACTACCTTGGTAGGCAGCTGAAAGGCAGCACAAAAGTTGTTCTACCTGCTTTCTGGGCTGAGATGGGGAACCGCTGAATTTTGGACTCGGCTGGTGACAAAATGTTCCAAACACACCCCATGCACAACTCCACCGGGGAAGGTGCCAGACAGGAGTTCTCTTATTAGTTTTTACACTACCTTGGTAGGCACCTGAAAGACACCACAAAAGTTGTTCTACCTGCTTTCTGGGCTGAGATGGGGAACCGCTGAATTTTGGAGTCGGCCAGTGACAAAATGTTCCAAACACACCCCATGCACAACTCCACCGGGGAAGGTGCCAGACAGGAGTTCTCCTGGTAGTTTTTACATTGCTCCGGTAGGCATCTGAAAGACACCACAAAAGTTGTTCTACCTGCTTTCTGGGCTGAGATGGGGAACCGCTGAATTTTGGAGTCGGCCGGTGACAAAATGTTCCAAACACATCCCATGCACAACTCCACCGGGGAAGGTGCCAGACAGGAGTTCTCCTGGTAGTTTTTACATTGCTCCGGTAGGCATCTGAAAGACACCACAAAAGTTGTTCTACCTGCTTTCTGGGCTGAGATGGGGAACCGCTGAATTTTGGAGTCGGCTGGTGACAAAATGTTCCAAACACACCCCATGCACAACTCCACCGGGGAAGGTGCCAGACAGGAGTTCTCCAGGTAGTTTTTACATTGCTCCGGTAGGCATCTGAAAGACACCACAAAAGTTGTTCTACCTGCTTTCTGGGCTGAGATGGGGAACCGCTGAATTTTGGAGTCGGCCGGTGACAAAATGTTCCAAAGACACCCCATGCACAACTCCACCGGGGAAGGTGCCAGACAGGAGTTCTCCTGGTAGTTTTTACATTGCTCCGGTAGGCATCTGAAAGACACCACAAAAGTTGTTCTACCTGCTTTCTGGGCTGAGATGGGGAACCGCTGAATTTTGGACTCGGCTGGTGACAAAATGTTCCAAACACACCCCATGCACAACTCCACCGGGGAAGGTGCCAGACAGGAGTTCTCCTGGTAGTTTTTACATTGCTCCGGTAGGCATCTGAAAGACACCACAAAAGTTGTTGTACCTGCTTTCTGGGCTGAGATGGGGAACCGCTGAATTTTGGAGTCGGCTGGTGACAAAATGTTCCAAAGACACCCCATGCACAACTCCACCGGGGAAGGTGCCAGACAGGAGTTCTCCTGGTAGTTTTTACACTACCTTGGTAGGCAGCTGAAAGGCAGCACAAAAGTTGTTCTACCTGCTTTCTGGGCTGAGATGGGGAACCGCTGAATTTTGGAGTCGGCCGGTGACAAAATGTTCCAAAGACACCCCATGCACAACTCCACCGGGGAAGGTGCCAGACAGGAGTTCTCCTGGTAGTTTTTACATTGCTCCGGTAGGCATCTGAAAGACACCACAAAAGTTGTTCTACCTGCTTTCTGGGCTGAGATGGGGAACCGCTGAATTTTGGACTCGGCTGGTGACAAAATGTTCCAAACACACCCCATGCACAACTCCACCGGGGAAGGTGCCAGACAGGAGTTCTCCTGGTAGTTTTTACATTGCTCCGGTAGGCATCTGAAAGACACCACAAAAGTTGTTCCACCTGCTTTCTGGGCTGAGATGGGGAACCGCTGAATTTTGGAGTCGGCTGGTGACAAAATGTTCCAAACACACCCCATGCACAACTCCACCGGGGAAGGTGCCAGACAGGAGTTCTCTTAGTAGTTTTTACACTACCTTGGTAGGCAGCTGAAAGGCACCACAAAAGTTGTTCTACCTGCTTTCTGGGCTGAGATGGGGAACCGCTGAATTTTGGACTCGGCTGGTGACAAAATGTTCCAAACACACCCCCTGCACAACTCCACCGGGGAAGGTGCCAGACAGGAGTTCTCTTATTAGTTTTTACACTACCTTGGTAGGCACCTGAAAGACACCACAAAAGTTGTTTTACCTGCTTTCTGGGCTGAGATGGGGAACCGCTGAATTTTGGACTCGGCCGGTGACAAAATGTTCCAAACACACCCCATGCACAACTCCACCGGGGAAGGTGCCAGACAGGAGTTCTCCTGGTAGTTTTTACATTGCTCCGGTAGGCATCTGAAAGACACCACAAAAGTTGTTCTACCTGCTTTCTGGGCTGAGATGGGGAACCGCTGAATTTTGGACTCGGCCGGTGACAAAATGTTCCAAACACACCCCATGCACAACTCCACCGGGGAAGGTGCCAGACAGGAGTTCTCTTAATAGTTTTTACTCTACCTTGGTAGGCAGCTGAAAGGCACCACAAAAGTTGTTCTACCTGCTTTCTGGGCTGAGATGGGGAACCGCTGAATTTTGGACTCGGCTGGTGACAAAATGTTCCAAACACACCCCATGCACAACTCCACCGGGGAAGGTGCCAGACAGGAGTTCTCCTGGTAGTTTTTACACTACCTTGGTAGGCAGCTGAAAGGCACCACAAAAGTTGTTCTACCTGCTTTCTGGGCTGAGATGGGGAACCGCTGAATTTTGGAGTCGGCCGGTGACAAAATGTTCCAAACACACCCCATGCACAACTCCACCGGGGAAGGTGCCAGACAGGAGTTCTCCTGGTAGTTTTTACACTACCTTGGTAGGCACCTGAAAGGCACCACAAAAGTTGTTCTACCTGCTTTCTGGGCTGAGATGGGGAACCGCTGAATTTTGGAGTCGGCCGGTGACAAAATGTTCCAAACACACCCCATGCACAACTCCACCGGGGAAGGTGCCAGACAGGAGTTCTCCTGGTAGTTTTTACATTGCTCCGGTAGGCATCTGAAAGACACCACAAAAGTTGTCCTACCTGCTTTCTGGGCTGAGATGGGGAACCGCTGAATTTTGGAGTCGGCTGGTGACAAAATGTTCCAAACACACCCCATGCACAACTCCACCGGGGAAGGTGCCAGACAGGAGTTCTCCTGGTAGTTTTTACACTACCTTGGTAGGCAGCTGAAAGGCAGCACAAAAGTTGTTCTACCTGCTTTCTGGGCTGAGATGGGGAACCGCTGAATTTTGGAGTCGGCCGGTGACAAAATGTTCCAAAGACACCCCATGCACAACTCCACCGGGGAAGGTGCCAGACAGGAGTTCTCCTGGTAGTTTTTACATTGCTCCGGTAGGCATCTGAAAGACACCACAAAAGTTGTTCTACCTGCTTTCTGGGCTGAGATGGGGAACCGCTGAATTTTGGACTCGGCTGGTGACAAAATGTTCCAAACACACCCCGTGCACAACTCCACCGGGGAAGGTGCCAGACAGGAGTTCTCCTGGTAGTTTTTACATTGCTCCGGTAGGCATCTGAAAGACACCACAAAAGTTGTTCCACCTGCTTTCTGGGCTGAGATGGGGAACCGCTGAATTTTGGAGTCGGCTGGTGACAAAATGTTCCAAACACACCCCATGCACAACTCCACCGGGGAAGGTGCCAGACAGGAGTTCTCTTAGTAGTTTTTACACTACCTTGGTAGGCAGCTGAAAGGCACCACAAAAGTTGTTCTACCTGCTTTCTGGGCTGAGATGGGGAACCGCTGAATTTTGGACTCGGCTGGTGACAAAATGTTCCAAACACACCCCCTGCACAACTCCACCGGGGAAGGTGCCAGACAGGAGTTCTCTTATTAGTTTTTACACTACCTTGGTAGGCACCTGAAAGACACCACAAAAGTTGTTCTACCTGCTTTCTGGGCTGAGATGGGGAACCGCTGAATTTTGGACTCGGCCAGTGACAAAATGTTCCAAACACACCCCATGCACAACTCCACCGGGGAAGGTGCCAGACAGGAGTTCTCCTGGTAGTTTTTACATTGCTCCGGTAGGCATCTGAAAGACACCACAAAAGTTGTTCTACCTGCTTTCTGGGCTGAGATGGGGAACCGCTGAATTTTGGAGTCGGCTGGTGACAAAATGTTCCAAACACACCCCATGCACAACTCCACCGGGGAAGGTGCCAGACAGGAGTTCTCCTGGTAGTTTTTACACTACCTTGGTAGGCAGCTGAAAGGCAGCACAAAAGTTGTTCTACCTGCTTTCTGGGCTGAGATGGGGAACCGCTGAATTTTGGAGTCGGCCGGTGACAAAATGTTCCAAAGACACCCCATGCACAACTCCACCGGGGAAGGTGCCAGACAGGAGTTCTCCTGGTAGTTTTTACATTGCTCCGGTAGGCATCTGAAAGACACCACAAAAGTTGTTCTACCTGCTTTCTGGGCTGAGATGGGGAACCGCTGAATTTTGGACTCGGCTGGTGACAAAATGTTCCAAAGACACCCCATGCACAACTCCACCGGGGAAGGTGCCAGACAGGAGTTCTCCTGGTAGTTTTTACATTGCTCCGGTAGGCATCTGAAAGACACCACAAAAGTTGTTCTACCTGCTTTCTGGGCTGAGATGGGGAACCGCTGAATTTTGGACTCGGCTGGTGACAAAATGTTCCAAACACACCCCATGCACAACTCCACCGGGGAAGGTGCCAGACAGGAGTTCTCCTGGTAGTTTTTACATTGCTCCGGTAGGCATCTGAAAGACACCACAAAAGTTGTTCTACCTGCTTTCTGGGCTGAGATGGGGAACCGCTGAATTTTGGAGTCGGCTGGTGACAAAATGTTCCAAACACACCCCATGCACAACTCCACCGGGGAAGGTGCCAGACAGGAGTTCTCCTGGTAGTTTTTACACTACCTTGGTAGGCAGCTGAAAGGCAGCACAAAAGTTGTTCTACCTGCTTTCTGGGCTGAGATGGGGAACCGCTGAATTTTGGAGTCGGCCGGTGACAAAATGTTCCAAAGACACCCCATGCACAACTCCACCGGGGAAGGTGCCAGACAGGAGTTCTCCTGGTAGTTTTTACATTGCTCCGGTAGGCATCTGAAAGACACCACAAAAGTTGTTCTACCTGCTTTCTGGGCTGAGATGGGGAACCGCTGAATTTTGGACTCGGCTGGTGACAAAATGTTCCAAACACACCCCATGCACAACTCCACCGGGGAAGGTGCCAGACAGGAGTTCTCCTGGTAGTTTTTACATTGCTCCGGTAGGCATCTGAAAGACACCACAAAAGTTGTTCCACCTGCTTTCTGGGCTGAGATGGGGAACCGCTGAATTTTGGAGTCGGCTGGTGACAAAATGTTCCAAACACACCCCATGCACAACTCCACCGGGGAAGGTGCCAGACAGGAGTTCTCTTAGTAGTTTTTACACTACCTTGGTAGGCAGCTGAAAGGCACCACAAAAGTTGTTCTACCTGCTTTCTGGGCTGAGATGGGGAACCGCTGAATTTTGGACTCGGCTGGTGACAAAATGTTCCAAACACACCCCCTGCACAACTCCACCGGGGAAGGTGCCAGACAGGAGTTCTCTTATTAGTTTTTACACTACCTTGGTAGGCACCTGAAAGACACCACAAAAGTTGTTTTACCTGCTTTCTGGGCTGAGATGGGGAACCGCTGAATTTTGGACTCGGCCGGTGACAAAATGTTCCAAACACACCCCATGCACAACTCCACCGGGGAAGGTGCCAGACAGGAGTTCTCCTGGTAGTTTTTACATTGCTCCGGTAGGCATCTGAAAGACACCACAAAAGTTGTTCTACCTGCTTTCTGGGCTGAGATGGGGAACCGCTGAATTTTGGACTCGGCCGGTGACAAAATGTTCCAAACACACCCCATGCACAACTCCACCGGGGAAGGTGCCAGACAGGAGTTCTCTTAATAGTTTTTACTCTACCTTGGTAGGCAGCTGAAAGGCACCACAAAAGTTGTTCTACCTGCTTTCTGGGCTGAGATGGGGAACCGCTGAATTTTGGACTCGGCTGGTGACAAAATGTTCCAAACACACCCCATGCACAACTCCACCGGGGAAGGTGCCAGACAGGAGTTCTCCTGGTAGTTTTTACACTACCTTGGTAGGCAGCTGAAAGGCACCACAAAAGTTGTTCTACCTGCTTTCTGGGCTGAGATGGGGAACCGCTGAATTTTGGAGTCGGCCGGTGACAAAATGTTCCAAACACACCCCATGCACAACTCCACCGGGGAAGGTGCCAGACAGGAGTTCTCCTGGTAGTTTTTACACTACCTTGGTAGGCACCTGAAAGGCACCACAAAAGTTGTTCTACCTGCTTTCTGGGCTGAGATGGGGAACCGCTGAATTTTGGAGTCGGCCGGTGACAAAATGTTCCAAACACACCCCATGCACAACTCCACCGGGGAAGGTGCCAGACAGGAGTTCTCCTGGTAGTTTTTACATTGCTCCGGTAGGCATCTGAAAGACACCACAAAAGTTGTCCTACCTGCTTTCTGGGCTGAGATGGGGAACCGCTGAATTTTGGAGTCGGCTGGTGACAAAATGTTCCAAACACACCCCATGCACAACTCCACCGGGGAAGGTGCCAGACAGGAGTTCTCCTGGTAGTTTTTACACTACCTTGGTAGGCAGCTGAAAGGCAGCACAAAAGTTGTTCTACCTGCTTTCTGGGCTGAGATGGGGAACCGCTGAATTTTGGAGTCGGCCGGTGACAAAATGTTCCAAAGACACCCCATGCACAACTCCACCGGGGAAGGTGCCAGACAGGAGTTCTCCTGGTAGTTTTTACATTGCTCCGGTAGGCATCTGAAAGACACCACAAAAGTTGTTCTACCTGCTTTCTGGGCTGAGATGGGGAACCGCTGAATTTTGGACTCGGCTGGTGACAAAATGTTCCAAAGACACCCCCTGCACAACTCCACCGGGGAAGGTGCCAGACAGGAGTTCTCCTGGTAGTTTTTACATTGCTCCGGTAGGCATCTGAAAGACACCACAAAAGTTGTTCCACCTGCTTTCTGGGCTGAGATGGGGAACCGCTGAATTTTGGAGTCGGCTGGTGACAAAATGTTCCAAACACACCCCATGCACAACTCCACCGGGGAAGGTGCCAGACAGGAGTTCTCTTAGTAGTTTTTACACTACCTTGGTAGGCAGCTGAAAGGCACCACAAAAGTTGTTCTACCTGCTTTCTGGGCTGAGATGGGGAACCGCTGAATTTTGGAGTCGGCTGGTGACAAAATGTTCCAAACACACCCCCTGCACAACTCCACCGGGGAAGGTGCCAGACAGGAGTTCTCTTATTAGTTTTTACACTACCTTGGTAGGCACCTGAAAGACACCACAAAAGATGTTCTACCTGCTTTCTGGGCTGAGATGGGGAACCGCTGAATTTTGGACTCGGCCAGTGACAAAATGTTCCAAACACACCCCATGCACAACTCCACCGGGGAAGGTGCCAGACAGGAGTTCTCTTGGTAGTTTTTACATTGCTCCGGTAGGCATCTGAAAGACACCACAAAAGTTGTTCTACCTGCTTTCTGGGCTGAGATGGGGAACCGCTGAATTTTGGACTCGGCCGGTGACAAAATGTTCCAAACACACCCCATGCACAACTCCACCGGGGAAGGTGCCAGACAGGAGTTCTCTTAATAGTTTTTACTCTACCTTGGTAGGCAGCTGAAAGGCACCACAAAAGTTGTTCTACCTGCTTTCTGGGCTGAGATGGGGAACCGCTGAATTTTGGACTCGGCTGGTGACAAAATGTTCCAAACACACCCCATGCACAACTCCACCGGGGAAGGTGCCAGACAGGAGTTCTCCTGGTAGTTTTTACACTACCTTGGTAGGCAGCTGAAAGGCACCACAAAAGTTGTTCTACCTGCTTTCTGGGCTGAGATGGGGAACCGCTGAATTTTGGAGTCGGCCGGTGACAAAATGTTCCAAACACACCCCATGCACAACTCCACCGGGGAAGGTGCCAGACAGGAGTTCTCCTGGTAGTTTTTACGCTACCTTGGTAGGCACCTGAAAGGCACCACAAAAGTTGTTCTACCTGCTTTCTGGGCTGAGATGGGGAACCGCTGAATTTTGGAGTCGGCCGGTGACAAAATGTTCCAAACACACCCCATGCACAACTCCACCGGGGAAGGTGCCAGACAGGAGTTCTCCTGGTAGTTTTTACATTGCTCCGGTAGGCATCTGAAAGACACCACAAAAGTTGTCCTACCTGCTTTCTGGGCTGAGATGGGGAACCGCTGAATTTTGGAGTCGGCTGGTGACAAAATGTTCCAAACACACCCCATGCACAACTCCACCGGGGAAGGTGCCAGACAGGAGTTCTCCTGGTAGTTTTTACACTACCTTGGTAGGCAGCTGAAAGGCAGCACAAAAGTTGTTCTACCTGCTTTCTGGGCTGAGATGGGGAACCGCTGAATTTTGGAGTCGGCCGGTGACAAAATGTTCCAAAGACACCCCCTGCACAACTCCACCGGGGAAGGTGCCAGACAGGAGTTCTCCTGGTAGTTTTTACATTGCTCCGGTAGGCATCTGAAAGACACCACAAAAGTTGTTCTACCTGCTTTCTGGGCTGAGATGGGGAACCGCTGAATTTTGGACTCGGCTGGTGACAAAATGTTCCAAACACACCCCATGCACAACTCCACCGGGGAAGGTGCCAGACAGGAGTTCTCCTGGTAGTTTTTACATTGCTCCGGTAGGCATCTGAAAGACACCACAAAAGTTGTTCCACCTGCTTTCTGGGCTGAGATGGGGAACCGCTGAATTTTGGACTCGGCTGGTGACAAAATGTTCCAAACACACCCCATGCACAACTCCACCACGGAAGGTGCCAGACAGGAGTTCTCTTAGTAGTTTTTACACTACCTTGGTAGGCAGCTGAAAGGCAGCACAAAAGTTGTTCTACCTGCTTTCTGGGCTGAGATGGGGAACCGCTGAATTTTGGACTCGGCTGGTGACAAAATGTTCCAAACACACCCCCTGCACAACTCCACCGGGGAAGGTGCCAGACAGGAGTTCTCTTATTAGTTTTTACACTACCTTGGTAGGCACCTGAAAGACACCACAAAAGTTGTTTTACCTGCTTTGTGGGCTGAGATGGGGAACCGCTGAATTTTGGAGTCGGCCGGTGACAAAATGTTCCAAACACACACCATGCACAACTCCACCGGGGAAGGTGCCAGACAGGAGTTCTCCTGGTAGTTTTTACATTGCTCCGGTAGGCATCTGAAAGACACCACAAAAGTTGTTCTACCTGCTTTCTGGGCTGAGATGGGGAACCGCTGAATTTTGGAGTCGGCCGGTGACAAAATGTTCCAAACACACCCCATGCACAACTCCACCGGGGAAGGTGCCAGACAGGAGTTCTCTTAATAGTTTTTACTCTACCTTGGTAGGCAGCTGAAAGGCACCACAAAAGTTGTTCTACCTGCTTTCTGGGCTGAGATGGGGAACCGCTGAATTTTGGACTCGGCTGGTGACAAAATGTTCCAAACACACCCCATGCACAACTCCACCGGGGAAGGTGCCAGACAGGAGTTCTCCTGGTAGTTTTTACATTGCTCCGGTAGGCATCTGAAAGACACCACAAAAGTTGTTCTACCTGCTTTCTGGGCTGAGATGGGGAACCGCTGAATTTTGGAGTCGGCTGGTGACAAAATGTTCCAAACACACCCCATGCACAACTCCACCGGGGAAGGTGCCAGACAGGAGTTCTCCTGGTAGTTTTTACACTACCTTGGTAGGCAGCTGAAAGGCAGCACAAAAGTTGTTCTACCTGCTTTCTGGGCTGAGATGGGGAACCGCTGAATTTTGGAGTCGGCCGGTGACAAAATGTTCCAAAGACACCCCATGCACAACTCCACCGGGGAAGGTGCCAGACAGGAGTTCTCCTGGTAGTTTTTACATTGCTCCGGTAGGCATCTGAAAGACACCACAAAAGTTGTTCTACCTGCTTTCTGGGCTGAGATGGGGAACCGCTGAATTTTGGACTCGGCTGGTGACAAAATGTTCCAAACACACCCCATGCACAACTCCACCGGGGAAGGTGCCAGACAGGAGTTCTCCTGGTAGTTTTTACATTGCTCCGGTAGGCATCTGAAAGACACCACAAAAGTTGTTCCACCTGCTTTCTGGGCTGAGATGGGGAACCGCTGAATTTTGGAGTCGGCTGGTGACAAAATGTTCCAAACACACCCCATGCACAACTCCACCGGGGAAGGTGCCAGACAGGAGTTCTCTTAGTAGTTTTTACACTACCTTGGTAGGCAGCTGAAAGGCACCACAAAAGTTGTTCTACCTGCTTTCTGGGCTGAGATGGGGAACCGCTGAATTTTGGACTCGGCTGGTGACAAAATGTTCCAAACACACCCCCTGCACAACTCCACCGGGGAAGGTGCCAGACAGGAGTTCTCTTATTAGTTTTTACACTACCTTGGTAGGCACCTGAAAGACACCACAAAAGTTGTTTTACCTGCTTTCTGGGCTGAGATGGGGAACCGCTGAATTTTGGACTCGGCCGGTGACAAAATGTTCCAAACACACCCCATGCACAACTCCACCGGGGAAGGTGCCAGACAGGAGTTCTCCTGGTAGTTTTTACATTGCTCCGGTAGGCATCTGAAAGACACCACAAAAGTTGTTCTACCTGCTTTCTGGGCTGAGATGGGGAACCGCTGAATTTTGGACTCGGCCGGTGACAAAATGTTCCAAACACACCCCATGCACAACTCCACCGGGGAAGGTGCCAGACAGGAGTTCTCTTAATAGTTTTTACTCTACCTTGGTAGGCAGCTGAAAGGCACCACAAAAGTTGTTCTACCTGCTTTCTGGGCTGAGATGGGGAACCGCTGAATTTTGGACTCGGCTGGTGACAAAATGTTCCAAACACACCCCATGCACAACTCCACCGGGGAAGGTGCCAGACAGGAGTTCTCCTGGTAGTTTTTACACTACCTTGGTAGGCAGCTGAAAGGCACCACAAAAGTTGTTCTACCTGCTTTCTGGGCTGAGATGGGGAACCGCTGAATTTTGGAGTCGGCCGGTGACAAAATGTTCCAAACACACCCCATGCACAACTCCACCGGGGAAGGTGCCAGACAGGAGTTCTCTTAGTAGTTTTTACACTACCTTGGTAGGCACCTGAAAGGCACCACAAAAGTTGTTCTACCTGCTTTCTGGGCTGAGATGGGGAACCGCTGAATTTTGGAGTCGGCCGGTGACAAAATGTTCCAAACACACCCCATGCACAACTCCACCGGGGAAGGTGCCAGACAGGAGTTCTCCTGGTAGTTTTTACATTGCTCCGGTAGGCATCTGAAAGACACCACAAAAGTTGTCCTACCTGCTTTCTGGGCTGAGATGGGGAACCGCTGAATTTTGGAGTCGGCTGGTGACAAAATGTTCCAAACACACCCCATGCACAACTCCACCGGGGAAGGTGCCAGACAGGAGTTCTCCTGGTAGTTTTTACACTACCTTGGTAGGCAGCTGAAAGGCAGCACAAAAGTTGTTCTACCTGCTTTCTGGGCTGAGATGGGGAACCGCTGAATTTTGGAGTCGGCCGGTGACAAAATGTTCCAAAGACACCCCATGCACAACTCCACCGGGGAAGGTGCCAGACAGGAGTTCTCCTGGTAGTTTTTACATTGCTCCGGTAGGCATCTGAAAGACACCACAAAAGTTGTTCTACCTGCTTTCTGGGCTGAGATGGGGAACCGCTGAATTTTGGACTCGGCTGGTGACAAAATGTTCCAAACACACCCCGTGCACAACTCCACCGGGGAAGGTGCCAGACAGGAGTTCTCCTGGTAGTTTTTACATTGCTCCGGTAGGCATCTGAAAGACACCACAAAAGTTGTTCCACCTTCTTTCTGGGCTGAGATGGGGAACCGCTGAATTTTGGAGTCGGCTGGTGACAAAATGTTCCAAACACACCCCATGCACAACTCCACCGGGGAAGGTGCCAGACAGGAGTTCTCTTAGTAGTTTTTACACTACCTTGGTAGGCAGCTGAAAGGCACCACAAAAGTTGTTCTACCTGCTTTCTGGGCTGAGATGGGGAACCGCTGAATTTTGGACTCGGCTGGTGACAAAATGTTCCAAACACACCCCCTGCACAACTCCACCGGGGAAGGTGCCAGACAGGAGTTCTCTTATTAGTTTTTACACTACCTTGGTAGGCACCTGAAAGACACCACAAAAGTTGTTCTACCTGCTTTCTGGGCTGAGATGGGGAAACGCTGAATTTTGGAGTCGGCCGGTGACAAAATGTTCCAAACACACCCCATGCACAACTCCACCGGGGAAGGTGCCAGACAGGAGTTCTCTTGGTAGTTTTTACATTGCTCCGGTAGGCATCTGAAAGACACCACAAAAGTTGTTCTACCTGCTTTCTGGGCTGAGATGGGGAACCGCTGAATTTTGGACTCGGCCGGTGACAAAATGTTCCAAACACACCCCATGCACAACTCCACCGGGGAAGGTGCCAGACAGGAGTTCTCTTAATAGTTTTTACTCTACCTTGGTAGGCAGCTGAAAGGCACCACAAAAGTTGTTCTACCTGCTTTCTGGGCTGAGATGGGGAACCGCTGAATTTTGGACTCGGCTGGTGACAAAATGTTCCAAACACACCCCATGCACAACTCCACCGGGGAAGGTGCCAGACAGGAGTTCTCCTGGTAGTTTTTACACTACCTTGGTAGGCAGCTGAAAGGCACCACAAAAGTTGTTCTACCTGCTTTCTGGGCTGAGATGGGGAATCGCTGAATTTTGGAGTCGGCCGGTGACAAAATGTTCCAAACACACCCCATGCACAACTCCACCGGGGAAGGTGCCAGACAGGAGTTCTCCTGGTAGTTTTTACGCTACCTTGGTAGGCACCTGAAAGGCACCACAAAAGTTGTTCTACCTGCTTTCTGGGCTGAGATGGGGAACCGCTGAATTTTGGACTCGGCCGGTGACAAAATGTTCCAAACACACCCCATGCACAACTCCACCGGGGAAGGTGCCAGACAGGAGTTCTCCTGGTAGTTTTTACATTGCTCCGGTAGGCATCTGAAAGACACCACAAAAGTTGTCCTACCTGCTTTCTGGGCTGAGATGGGGAACCGCTGAATTTTGGAGTCGGCTGGTGACAAAATGTTCCAAACACACCCCATGCACAACTCCACCGGGGAAGGTGCCAGACAGGAGTTCTCCTGGTAGTTTTTACACTACCTTGGTAGGCAGCTGAAAGGCAGCACAAAAGTTGTTCTACCTGCTTTCTGGGCTGAGATGGGGAACCGCTGAATTTTGGAGTCGGCCGGTGACAAAATGTTCCAAAGACACCCCCTGCACAACTCCACCGGGGAAGGTGCCAGACAGGAGTTCTCCTGGTAGTTTTTACATTGCTCCGGTAGGCATCTGAAAGACACCACAAAAGTTGTTCTACCTGCTTTCTGGGCTGAGATGGGGAACCGCTGAATTTTGGACTCGGCTGGTGACAAAATGTTCCAAACACACCCCATGCACAACTCCACCGGGGAAGGTGCCAGACAGGAGTTCTCCTGGTAGTTTTTACATTGCTCCGGTAGGCATCTGAAAGACACCACAAAAGTTGTTCCACCTGCTTTCTGGGCTGAGATGGGGAACCGCTGAATTTTGGACTCGGCTGGTGACAAAATGTTCCAAACACACCCCATGCACAACTCCACCACGGAAGGTGCCAGACAGGAGTTCTCTTAGTAGTTTTTACACTACCTTGGTAGGCAGCTGAAAGGCAGCACAAAAGTTGTTCTACCTGCTTTCTGGGCTGAGATGGGGAACCGCTGAATTTTGGACTCGGCTGGTGACAAAATGTTCCAAACACACCCCCTGCACAACTCCACCGGGGAAGGTGCCAGACAGGAGTTCTCTTATTAGTTTTTACACTACCTTGGTAGGCACCTGAAAGACACCACAAAAGTTGTTTTACCTGCTTTGTGGGCTGAGATGGGGAACCGCTGAATTTTGGAGTCGGCCGGTGACAAAATGTTCCAAACACACCCCATGCACAACTCCACCGGGGAAGGTGCCAGACAGGAGTTCTCCTGGTAGTTTTTACATTGCTCCGGTAGGCATCTGAAAGACACCACAAAAGTTGTTCTACCTGCTTTCTGGGCTGAGATGGGGAACCGCTGAATTTTGGAGTCGGCCGGTGACAAAATGTTCCAAACACACCCCATGCACAACTCCACCGGGGAAGGTGCCAGACAGGAGTTCTCTTAATAGTTTTTACTCTACCTTGGTAGGCAGCTGAAAGGCACCACAAAAGTTGTTCTACCTGCTTTCTGGGCTGAGATGGGGAACCGCTGAATTTTGGACTCGGCAGGTGACAAAATGTTCCAAACACACCCCATGCACAACTCCACCGGGGAAGGTGCCAGACAGGAGTTCTCCTGGTAGTTTTTACACTACCTTGGTAGGCATCTGAAAGACACCACAAAAGTTGTTCTACCTGCTTTCTGGGCTGAGATGGGGAACCGCTGAATTTTGGACTCGGCCGGTGACAAAATGTTCCAAACACACCCCATGCACAACTCCACCGGGGAAGGTGCCAGACAGGAGTTCTCCTGGTAGTTTTTACACTACCTTGGTAGGCACCTGAAAGGCACCACAAAAGTTGTTCTACCTGCTTTCTGGGCTGAGATGGGGAACCGCTGAATTTTGGAGTCGGCCGGTGACAAAATGTTCCAAACACACCCCATGCACAACTCCACCGGGGAAGGTGCCAGACAGGAGTTCTCCTGGTAGTTTTTACATTGCTCCGGTAGGCATCTGAAAGACACCACAAAAGTTGTCCTACCTGCTTTCTGGGCTGAGATGGGGAACCGCTGAATTTTGGAGTCGGCCGGTGACAAAATGTTCCAAACACACCCCATGCACAACTCCACCGGGGAAGGTGCCAGACAGGAGTTCTCTTAATAGTTTTTACACTACCTTGGTAGGCATCTGAAAGGCACCACAAAAGTTGTTCTACCTGCTTTCTGGGCTGAGATGGGGAACCGCTGAATTTTGGAGTCGGCTGGTGACAAAATGTTCCAAACACACCCCCTGCACAACTCCACCGGGGAAGGTGCCAGACAGGAGTTCTCCTGGTAGTTTTTACACTACCTTGGTAGGCACCTGAATGGCACCACAAAAGTTGTTCTACCTGCTTTCTGGGCTGAGATGGGGAACCGCTGAATTTTGGAGTCGGCCGGTGACAAAATGTTCCAAACACACCCCATGCACAACTCCACCGGGGAAGGTGCCAGACAGGAGTTCTCCTGGTAGTTTTTACATTGCTCCGGTAGGCATCTGAAAGACACCACAAAAGTTGTTCCACCTGCTTTCTGGGCTGAGATGGGGAACCGCTGAATTTTGGAGTCGGCCGGTGACAAAATGTTCCAAACACACCCCCTGCACAACTCCACCGGGGAAGGTGCCAGACAGGAGTTCTCTTGATAGTTTTTACACTACCTTGGTAGGCATCTGAAAGACACCACAAAAGTTGTTCTACCTGCTTTCTGGGCTGAGATGGGGAACCGCTGAATTTTGGAGTCGGCCGGTGACAAAATGTTCCAAAGACACCCCATGCACAACTCCACCGGGGAAGGTGCCAGACAGGAGTTCTCCTGGTAGTTTTTACATTGCTCCGGTAGGCATCTGAAAGACACCACAAAAGTTGTTCTACCTGCTTTCTGGGCTGAGATGGGGAACCGCTGAATTTTGGACTCGGCCGGTGACAAAATGTTCCAAACACACCCCATGCACAACTCCACCGGGGAAGGTGCCAGACAGGAGTTCTCTTGGTAGTTTTTACACTACCTTGGTAGGCAGCTGAAAGGCACCACAAAAGTTGTTCTACCTGCTTTCTCGGCTGAGATGGGGAACCGCTGAATTTTGGAGTCGGCCGGTGACAAAATGTTCCAAACACACCCCATGCACAACTCCACCGGGGAAGGTGCCAGACAGGAGTTCTCCTGGTAGTTTTTACACTACCTTGGTAGGCATCTGAAAGGCACCACAGAAGTTGTTCTACCTGCTTTCTGGGCTGAGATGGGGAACCGCTGAATTTTGGAGTCGGCCGGTGACAAAATGTTCCAAACACACCCCATGCACAACTCCACCGGGGAAGGTGCCAGACAGGAGTTCTCCTGGTAGTTTTTACATTGCTCCGGTAGGCATCTGAAAGACACCACAAAAGTTGTTCTACCTGCTTTCTGGGCTGAGATGGGGAACCGCTGAATTTTGGAGTCGGCCGGTGACAAAATGTTCCAAACACACCCCATGCACAACTCCACCGGGGAAGGTGCCAGACAGGAGTTCTCCTGGTAGTTTTTACATTGCTCCGGTAGGCATCTGAAAGACACCACAAAAGTTGTTCTACCTGCTTTCTGGGCTGAGATGGGGAACCGCTGAATTTTGGACTCGGCCGGTGACAAAATGTTCCAAACACACCCCATGCACAACTCCACCGGGGAAGGTGCCAGACAGGAGTTCTCCTGGTAGTTTTTACACTACCTTGGTAGGCATCTGAAAGGCACCACAAAAGTTGTTCTACCTGCTTTCTGGGCTGAGATGGGGAACCGCTGAATTTTGGAGTCGGCCGGTGACAAAATGTTCCAAACACACCCCATGCACAACTCCACCGGGGAAGGTGCCAGACAGGAGTTCTCCTGGTAGTTTTTACACTACCTTGGTAGGCATCTGAAAGGCACCACAAAAGTTGTTCTACCTGCTTTCTGGGCTGAGATGGGGAACCGCTGAATTTTGGAGTCGGCCGGTGACAAAATGTTCCAAAGACACCCCCTGCACAACGCCACCGGGGAAGGTGCCAGACAGGAGTTCTCCTGGTAGTTTTTACATTGCTCCGGTAGGCATCTGAAAGACACCACAAAAGTTGTTCTTCCTGCTTTCTGGGCTGAGATGGGGAACCGCTGAATTTTGGAGTCGGCCGGTGACAAAATGTTCCAAACACACCCCATGCACAACTCCACCGGGGAAGGTGCCAGACAGGAGTTCTCTTAGTAGTTTTTACACTACCTTGGTAGGCATCTGAAAGGCACCACAAAAGTTGTTCTACCTGCTTTCTGGGCTGAGATGGGGAACCGCTGAATTTTGGAGTCGGCTGGTGACAAAATGTTCCAAAGACACCCCATGCACAACTCCACCGGGGAAGGTGCCAGACAGGAGTTCTCCTGGTAGTTTTTACATTGGTCCGGTAGGCATCTGAAAGACACCACAAAAGTTGTTCCACCTGCTTTCTGGGCTGAGATGGGGAACCGCTGAATTTTGGAGTCAGCTGGTGACAAATGTTCCAAACACACCCCATGCACAACTCCACCGGGGAAGGTGCCAGACAGGAGTTCTCCTGGTAGTTTTTACACTACCTTGGTAGGCAGCTGAAAGGCACCACAAAAGTTGTTCTACCTGCTTTCTGGGCTGAGATGGGGAACCGCTGAATTTTGGACTCGGCCGGTGACAAAATGTTCCAAACACACCCCATGCACAACTCCACCGGGGTAGGTGCCAGACAGGAGTTCTCCTGGTAGTTTTTACATTGCTCCGGTAGGCATCTGAAAGACACCACAAAAGTTGTTCTACCTGCTTTCTGGGCTGAGATGGGGAACCGCTGAATTTTGGAGTCGGCCGGTGACAAAATGTTCCAAACACACCCCATGCACAACTCCACCGGGGAAGGTGCCAGACAGGAGTTCTCCTGGTAGTTTTTACATTGCTCCGGTAGGCATCTGAAAGACACCACAAAAGTTGTTCCACCTGCTTTCTGGGCTGAGATGGGGAACCGCTGAATTTTGGAGTCGGCCGGTGACAAAATGTTCCAAACACACCCCCTGCACAACTCCACCGGGGAAGGTGCCAGACAGGAGTTCTCTTGATAGTTTTTACACTACCTTGGTAGGCATCTGAAAGACACCACAAAAGTTGTTCTACCTGCTTTCTGGGCTGAGATGGGGAACCGCTGAATTTTGGAGTCGGCCGGTGACAAAATGTTCCAAAGACACCCCATGCACAACTCCACCGGGGAAGGTGCCAGACAGGAGTTCTCCTGGTAGTTTTTACATTGCTCCGGTAGGCATCTGAAAGACACCACAAAAGTTGTTCTACCTGCTTTCTGGGCTGAGATGGGGAACCGCTGAATTTTGGACTCGGCCGGTGACAAAATGTTCCAAACACACCCCATGCACAACTCCACCGGGGAAGGTGCCAGACAGGAGTTCTCTTGGTAGTTTTTACACTACCTTGGTAGGCAGCTGAAAGGCACCACAAAAGTTGTTCTACCTGCTTTCTCGGCTGAGATGGGGAACCGCTGAATTTTGGAGTCGGCCGGTGACAAAATGTTCCAAACACACCCCATGCACAACTCCACCGGGGAAGGTGCCAGACAGGAGTTCTCCTGGTAGTTTTTACACTACCTTGGTAGGCATCTGAAAGGCACCACAAAAGTTGTTCTACCTGCTTTCTGGGCTGAGATGGGGAACCGCTGAATTTTGGAGTCGGCCGGTGACAAAATGTTCCAAACACACCCCATGCACAACTCCACCGGGGAAGGTGCCAGACAGGAGTTCTCCTGGTAGTTTTTACATTGCTCCGGTAGGCATCTGAAAGACACCACAAAAGTTGTTCTACCTGCTTTCTGGGCTGAGATGGGGAACCGCTGAATTTTGGAGTCGGCCGGTGACAAAATGTTCCAAACACACCCCATGCACAACTCCACCGGGGAAGGTGCCAGACAGGAGTTCTCCTGGTAGTTTTTACATTGCTCCGGTAGGCATCTGAAAGACACCACAAAAGTTGTTCTACCTGCTTTCTGGGCTGAGATGGGGAACCGCTGAATTTTGGAGTCGGCCGGTGACAAAATGTTCCAAACACACCCCATGCACAACTCCACCGGGGAAGGTGCCAGACAGGAGTTCTCCTGGTAGTTTTTCCATTGCTCCGGTAGGCATCTGAAAGACACCACAAAAGTTGTTCTACCTGCTTTCTGGGCTGAGATGGGGAACCGCTGAATTTTGGAGTCGGCCGGTGACAAAATGTTCCAAAGACACCCCCTGCACAACTCCACCGGGGAAGGTGCCAGACAGGAGTTCTCCTGGTAGTTTTTACATTGCTCCGGTAGGCATCTGAAAGACACCACAAAAGTTGTTCCACCTGCTTTCTGGGCTGAGATGGGGAACCGCTGAATTTTGGAGTCGGCCGGTGACAAAATGTTCCAAACACACCCCATGCACAACTCCACCGGGGAAGGTGCCAGACAGGAGTTCTCCTGGTAGTTTTTACACTACCTTGGTAGGCATCTGAAAGACACCACAAAAGTTGTTCCACCTGCTTTCTGGGCTGAGATGGGGAATCGCTGAATTTTGGAGTCGGCTGGTGACAAATGTTCCAAACACACCCCATGCACAACTCCACCGGGGAAGGTGCCAGACAGGAGTTCTCCTGGTAGTTTTTACATTGCTCCGGTAGGCATCTGAAAGACACCACAAAAGTTGTTCTACCTGCTTTCTGGGCTGAGATGGGGAACAGCTGAATTTTGGACTCGGCTGGTGACAAAATGTTCCAAACACACCCCATACACAACTCCACCGGGGAAGGTGCCAGACAGGAGTTCTCTTAATAGTTTTTACACTACCTTGGTAGGCAGCTGAAAGGCACCACAAAAGTTGTTCTACCTGCTTTCTGGGCTGAGATGGGGAACCGCTGAATTTTGGACTCGGCCGGTGACAAAATGTTCCAAACACACCCCATGCACAACTCCACCGGGGAAGGTGCCAGACAGGAGTTCTCCTGGTAGTTTTTACACTACCTTGGTAGGCATCTGAAAGACACCACAAAAGTTGTTCTACCTGCTTTCTGGGCTGAGATGGGGAACCGCTGAATTTTGGAGTCGGCCGGTGACAAAATGTTCCAAACACACCCCATGCACAACTCCACCGGGGAAGGTGCCAGACAGGAGTTCTCCTGGTAGTTTTTACATTGCTCCGGTAGGCATCTGAAAGACACCACAAAAGTTGTTCTACCTGCTTTCTGGGCTGAGATGGGGAACCGTTGAATTTTGGACTCGGCTGGTGACAAAATGTTCCAAACACACCCCATGCACAACTCCACCGGGGAAGGGGCCAGACAGGAGTTCTCCTGGTAGTTTTTACACTACCTTGGTAGGCATCTGAAAGACACCACAAAAGTTGTTCTACCTGCTTTCTGGGCTGAGATGGGGAACCGCTGAATTTTGGAGTCGGCCGGTGACAAAATGTTCCAAACACACCCCATGCACAACTCCACCGGGGAAGGTGCCAGACAGGAGTTCTCCTGGTAGTTTTTACATTGCTCCGGTAGGCATCTGAAAGACACCACAAAAGTTGTTCTACCTGCTTTCTGGGCTGAGATGGGGAACCGCTGAATTTTGGAGTCGGCCGGTGACAAAATGTTCCAAAGACACCCCCTGCACAACTCCACCGGGGAAGGTGCCAGACAGGAGTTCTCCTGGTAGTTTTTACATTGCTCCGGTAGGCATCTGAAAGACACCACAAAAGTTGTTCTTCCTGCTTTCTGGTCTGAGATGGGGAACCGCTGAATTTTGGAGTCGGCCGGTGACAAAATGTTCCAAACACACCCCATGCACAACTCCACCGGGGAAGGTGCCAGACAGGAGTTCTCTTAGTAGTTTTTACACTACCTTGGTAGGCATCTGAAAGGCACCACAAAAGTTGTTCTACCTGCTTTCTGGGCTGAGATGGGGAACCGCTGAATTTTGGAGTCGGCTGGTGACAAAATGTTCCAAAGACACCCCATGCACAACTCCACCGGGGAAGGTGCCAGACAGGAGTTCTCCTGGTAGTTTTTACATTGCTCCGGTAGGCATCTGAAAGACACCACAAAAGTTGTTCCACCTGCTTTCTGGGCTGAGACGGGGAAACGCTGAATTTTGGAGTCGGCTGGTGACAAATGTTCCAAACACACCCCATGCACAACTCCACCGGGGAAGGTGCCAGACAGGAGTTCTCCTGGTAGTTTTTACACTACCTTGGTAGGCAGCTGAAAGGCACCACAAAAGTTGTTCTACCTGCTTTCTGGGCTGAGATGGGGAACCGCTGAATTTTGGAGTCGGCCGGTGACAAAATGTTCCAAAGACACCCCATGCACAACTCCACCGGGGAAGGTGCCAGACAGGAGTTCTCCTGGTAGTTTTTACACTACCTTGGTAGGCAGCTGAAAGGCACCACAAAAGTTGTTCTACCTGCTTTCTGGGCTGAGATGGGGAACCGCTGAATTTTGGACTCGGCTGGTAACAAAATGTTCCAAACACACCCCATGCACAACTCCACCGGGGAAGGTGCCAGACAGGAGTTCTCCTGGTAGTTTTTACACTACCTTGGTAGGCAGCTGAAAGGCACCACAAAAGTTGTTCTACCTGCTTTCTGGGCTGAGATGGGGAACCGCTGAATTTTGGACTCGGCCGGTGACAAAATGTTCCAAACACACCCCATGCACAACTCCACCGGGGAAGGCGCCAGACAGGAGTTCTCCTGGTAGTTTTTACACTACCTTGGTAGGCATCTGAAAGACACCACAAAAGTTGTTCTACCTGCTTTCTGGGCTGAGATGGGGAACCGCTGAATTTTGGACTCGGCCGGTGACAAAATGTTCCAAACACACCCCATGCACAACTCCACCGGGGTAGGTGCCAGACAGGAGTTCTCCTGGTAGTTTTTACATTGCTCCGGTAGGCATCTGAAAGACACCACAAAAGTTGTTCTACCTGCTTTCTGGGCTGAGATGGGGAACCGCTGAATTTTGGAGTCGGCCGGTGACAAAATGTTCCAAAGACACCCCCTGCACAACTCCACCGGGGAAGGTGCCAGACAGGAGTTCTCCTGGTAGTTTTTACATTGCTCCGGTAGGCATCTGAAAGACACCACAAAAGTTGTTCTACCTGCTTTCTGGGCTGAGATGGGGAACCGCTGAATTTTGGACTCGGCTGGTGACAAAATGTTCCAAACACACCCCATGCACAACTCCACCGGGGAAGGTGCCAGACAGGAGTTCTCCTGGTAGTTTTTACACTACCTTGGTAGGCATCTGAAAGGCACCACAAAAGTTGTTCTACCTGCTTTCTGGGCTGAGATGGGGAACCGCTGAATTTTGGACTCGGCCGGTGACAAAATGTTCCAAACACACCCCATGCACAACTCCACCGGGGAAGGTGCCAGACAGGAGTTCTCCTGGTAGTTTTTACATTGCTCCGGTAGGCATCTGAAAGACACCACAAAAGTTGTTCTACCTGCTTTCTGGGCTGAGATGGGGAACCGCTGAATTTTGGACTCGGCCGGTGACAAAATGTTCCAAACACACCCCATGCACAACTCCACCGGGGAAGGTGCCAGACAGGAGTTCTCCTGGTAGTTTTTACATTGCTCCGGTAGGCATCTGAAAGACACCACAAAAGTTGTTCTACCTGCTTTCTGGGCTGAGATGGGGAACCGCTGAATTTTGGAGTCGGCTGGTGACAAAATGTTCCAAACACACCCCATGCACAACTCCACCGGGGAAGGTGCCAGACAGGAGTTCTCCTGGTAGTTTTTACACTACCTTGGTAGGCATCTGAAAGGCACCACAAAAGTTGTTCTACCTGCTTTCTGGGCTGAGATGGGGAACCGCTGAATTTTGGAGTCGGCTGGTGACAAAATGTTCCAAACACACCCCATGCACAACTCCACCGGGGAAGGTGCCAGACAGGAGTTCTCCTGGTAGTTTTTACATTGCTCCGGTAGGCATCTGAAAGACACCACAAAAGTTGTTCCACCTGCTTTCTGGGCTGAGATGGGGAACCGCTGAATTTTGGAGTCGGCTGGTGACAAATGTTCCAAACACACCCCATGCACAACTCCACCGGGGAAGGTGCCAGACAGGAGTTCTCCTGGTAGTTTTTACACTACCTTGGTAGGCAGCTGAAAGGCACCACAAAAGTTGTTCTACCTGCTTTCTGGGCTGAGATGGGGAACCGCTGAATTTTGGACTCGGCCGGTGACAAAATGTTCCAAACACACCCCATGCACAACTCCACCGGGGAAGGTGCCAGACAGGAGTTCTCCTGGTAGTTTTTACATTGCTCCGGTAGGCATCTGAAAGACACCACAAAAGTTGTTCCACCTGCTTTCTGGGCTGAGATGGGGAACCGCTGAATTTTGGAGTCGGCTGGTGACAAAATGTTCCAAACACACCCCATGCACAACTCCACCGGGGAAGGGGCCAGACAGGAGTTCTCCTGGTAGTTTTTACACTACCTTGGTAGGCAGCTGAAAGGCACCACAAAAGTTGTTCTACCTGCTTTCTGGGCTGAGATGGGGAACCGCTGAATTTTGGACTCGGCCGGTGACAAAATGTTCCAAACACACCCCATGCACAACTCCACCGGGGAAGGTGCCAGACAGGAGTTCTCCTGGTAGTTTTTACACTACCTTGGTAGGCATCTGAAAGGCACCACAAAAGTTGTTCTACCTGCTTTCTGGGCTGAGATGGGGAACCGCTGAATTTTGGAGTCGGCCGGTGACAAAATGTTCCAAACACACCCCATGCACAACTCCACCGGGGAAGGTGCCAGACAGGAGTTCTCCTGGTAGTTTTTACACTACCTTGGTAGGCATCTGAAAGGCACCACAAAAGTTGTTCTACCTGCTTTCTGGGCTGAGATGGGGAACCGCTGAATTTTGGAGTCGGCCGGTGACAAAATGTTCCAAAGACACCCCCTGCACAACGCCACCGGGGAAGGTGCCAGACAGGAGTTCTCCTGGTAGTTTTTACATTGCTCCGGTAGGCATCTGAAAGACACCACAAAAGTTGTTCTTCCTGCTTTCTGGTCTGAGATGGGGAACCGCTGAATTTTGGAGTCGGCCGGTGACAAAATGTTCCAAACACACCCCATGCACAACTCCACCGGGGAAGGTGCCAGACAGGAGTTCTCTTAGTAGTTTTTACACTACCTTGGTAGGCATCTGAAAGGCACCACAAAAGTTGTTCTACCTGCTTTCTGGGCTGAGATGGGGAACCGCTGAATTTTGGAGTCGGCTGGTGACAAAATGTTCCAAAGACACCCCATGCACAACTCCACCGGGGAAGGTGCCAGACAGGAGTTCTCCTGGTAGTTTTTACATTGGTCCGGTAGGCATCTGAAAGACACCACAAAAGTTGTTCCACCTGCTTTCTGGGCTGAGATGGGGAACCGCTGAATTTTGGAGTCAGCTGGTGACAAATGTTCCAAACACACCCCATGCACAACTCCACCGGGGAAGGTGCCAGACAGGAGTTCTCCTGGTAGTTTTTACACTACCTTGGTAGGCAGCTGAAAGGCACCACAAAAGTTGTTCTACCTGCTTTCTGGGCTGAGATGGGGAACCGCTGAATTTTGGACTCGGCCGGTGACAAAATGTTCCAAACACACCCCATGCACAACTCCACCGGGGTAGGTGCCAGACAGGAGTTCTCCTGGTAGTTTTTACATTGCTCCGGTAGGCATCTGAAAGACACCACAAAAGTTGTTCTACCTGCTTTCTGGGCTGAGATGGGGAACCGCTGAATTTTGGAGTCGGCCGGTGACAAAATGTTCCAAACACACCCCATGCACAACTCCACCGGGGAAGGTGCCAGACAGGAGTTCTCCTGGTAGTTTTTACATTGCTCCGGTAGGCATCTGAAAGACACCACAAAAGTTGTTCTACCTGCTTTCTGGGCTGAGATGGGGAACCGCTGAATTTTGGACTCGGCCGGTGACAAAATGTTCCAAACACACCCCATGCACAACTCCACCGGGGAAGGTGCCAGACAGGAGTTCTCCTGGTAGTTTTTACACTACCATGGTAGGCATCTGAAAGGCACCACAAAAGTTGTTCTACCTGCTTTCTGGGCTGAGATGGGGAAACGCTGAATTTTGGACTCGGCCGGTGACAAAATGTTCCAAACACACCCCATGCACAACTCCACCGGGGTAGGTGCCAGACAGGAGTTCTCCTGGTAGTTTTTACATTGCTCCGGTAGGCATCTGAAAGACACCACAAAAGTTGTTCTACCTGCTTTCTGGGCTGAGATGGGGAACCGCTGAATTTTGGAGTCGGCCGGTGACAAAATGTTCCAAACACACCCCATGCACAACTCCACCGGGGAAGGTGCCAGACAGGAGTTCTCCTGGTAGTTTTTACATTGCTCCGGTAGGCATCTGAAAGACACCACAAAAGTTGTTCTACCTGCTTTCTGGGCTGAGATGGGGAACCGCTGAATTTTGGACTCGGCCGGTGACAAAATGTTCCAAACACACCCCATGCACAACTCCACCGGGGAAGGTGCCAGACAGGAGTTCTCCTGGTAGTTTTTACACTACCTTGGTAGGCATTTGAAAGGCACCACAAAAGTTGTTCTACCTGCTTTCTGGGCTGAGATGGGGAACCGCTGAATTTTGGACTCGGCTGGTGACAAAATGTTCCAAAGACACCCCATGCACAACTCCACCGGGGAAGGTGCCAGACAGGAGTTCTCCTGGTAGTTTTTACATTGCTCCGGTAGGCATCTGAAAGACACCACAAAAGTTGTTCCACCTGCTTTCTGGGCTGAGATGGGGAACCGCTGAATTTTGGAGTCGGCTGGTGACAAATGTTCCAAACACACCCCATGCACAACTCCACCGGGGAAGGTGCCAGACAGGAGTTCTCCTTGTAGTTTTTACACTACCTTGGTAGGCAGCTGAAAGGCAGCACAAAAGTTGTTCTACCTGCTTTCTGGGCTGAGATGGGGAACCGCTGAATTTTGGAGTCGGCCGGTGACAAAATGTTCCAAAGACACCCCATGCACAACTCCACCGGGGAAGGTGCCAGACAGGAGTTCTCCTGGTAGTTTTTACATTGCTCCGGTAGGCATCTGAAAGACACCACAAAAGTTGTTCCACCTGCTTTCTGGGCTGAGATGGGGAACCGCTGAATTTTGGAGTCGGCTGGTGACAAAATGTTCCAAACACACCCCATGCACAACTCCACCGGGGAAGGTGCCAGACAGGAGTTCTCCTGGTAGTTTTTACACTACCTTGGTAGGCAGCTGAAAGGCACCACAAAAGTTGTTCTACCTGCTTTCTGGGCTGAGATGGGGAACCGCTGAATTTTGGACTCGGCCGGTGACAAAATGTTCCAAACACACCCCATGCACAACTCCACCGGGGAAGGTGCCAGACAGGAGTTCTCCTGGTAGTTTTTACACTACCTTGGTAGGCATCTGAAAGGCACCACAAAAGTTGTTCTACCTGCTTTCTGGGCTGAGATGGGGAACCGCTGAATTTTGGAGTCGGCCGGTGACAAAATGTTCCAAACACACCCCATGCACAACTCCACCGGGGAAGGTGCCAGACAGGTGTTCTCTTATTAGTTTTTACATTGCTCCGGTAGGCACCTGAATGGCACCACAAAAGTTGTTCTACCTGCTTTCTGGGCTGAGATGGGGAACCGCTGAATTTTGGAGTCGGCCGGTGACAAAATGTTCCAAAGACACCCCCTGCACAACGCCACCGGGGAAGGTGCCAGACAGGAGTTCTCCTGGTAGTTTTTACATTGCTCCGGTAGGCATCTGAAAGACACCACAAAAGTTGTTCTACCTGCTTTCTGGGCTGAGATGGGGAACCGCTGAATTTTGGAGTCGGCCGGTGACAAAATGTTCCAAACACACCCCATGCACAACTCCACCGGGGAAGGTGCCAGACAGGAGTTCTCTTGGTAGTTTTTACACTACCTTGGTAGGCATCTGAAAGGCACCACAAAAGTTGTTCTACCTGCTTTCTGGGCTGAGATGGGGAACCGCTGAATTTTGGAGTCGGCTGGTGACAAAATGTTCCAAAGACACCCCATGCACAACTCCACCGGGGAAGGTGCCAGACAGGAGTTCTCCTGGTAGTTTTTACATTGCTCCGGTAGGCATCTGAAAGACACCACAAAAGTTGTTCCACCTGCTTTCTGGGCTGAGATGGGGAACCGCTGAATTTTGGAGTCGGCTGGTGACAAAATGTTCCAAACACACCCCATGCACAACTCCACCGGGGAAGGTGCCAGACAGGAGTTCTCCTGGTAGTTTTTACACTACCTTGGTAGGCAGCTGAAAGGCACCACAAAAGTTGTTCTACCTGCTTTCTGGGCTGAGATGGGGAACCGCTGAATTTTGGAGTCGGCCGGTGACAAAATGTTCCAAACACACCCCATGCACAACTCCACCGGGGAAGGTGCCAGACAGGTGTTCTCTTATTAGTTTTTACATTGCTCCGGTAGGCACCTGAATGGCACCACAAAAGTTGTTCTACCTGCTTTCTGGGCTGAGATGGGGAACCGCTGAATTTTGGACTCGGCCGGTGACAAAATGTTCCAAACACACCCCATGCACAACTCCACCGGGGAAGGTGCCAGACAGGAGTTCTCCTGGTAGTTTTTACATTGCTCCGGTAGGCATCTGAAAGACACCACAAAAGTTGTCCTACCTGCTTTCTGGGCTGAGATGGGGAACCGCTGAATTTTGGACTCGGCCGGTGACAAAATGTTCCAAACACACCCCATGCACAACTCCACCGGGGAAGGTGCCAGACAGGAGTTCTCTTAATAGTTTTTACACTACCTTGGTAGGCATCTGAAAGGCACCACAAAAGTTGTTCTACCTGCTTTCTGGGCTGAGATGGGGAACCGCTGAATTTTGGAGTCGGCTGGTGACAAAATGTTCCAAACACACCCCATGCACAACTCCACCGGGGAAGGTGCCAGACAGGAGTTCTCCTGGTAATTTTTACATTGCTCCGGTAGGCATCTGAAAGACACCACAAAAGTTGTTCTATCTGCTTTCTGGGCTGAGATGGGGAACCGCTGAATTTTGGAGTCGGCCGGTGACAAAATGTTCCAAACACACCCCATGCACAACTCCACCGGGGAAGGTGCCAGACAGGAGTTCTCTTAATAGTTTTTACACTACCTTGGTAGGCATCTGAAAGACACCACAAAAGTTGTTCTACCTGCTTTCTGGGCTGAGATGGGGAACCGCTGAATTTTGGAGTCGGCCGGTGACAAAATGTTCCAAACACACCCCATGCACAACTCCACCGGGGAAGGTGCCAGACAGGAGTTCTCTTAATAGTTTTTACACTACCTTGGTAGGCATCTGAAAGACACCACAAAAGTTGTTCTACCTGCTTTCTGGGCTGAGATGGGGAACCGCTGAATTTTGGAGTCGGCCGGTGACAAAATGTTCCAAAGACACCCCATGCACAACTCCACCGGGGAAGGTGCCAGACAGGAGTTCTCCTGGTAGTTTTTACATTGCTCCGGTAGGCATCTGAAAGACACCACAAAAGTTGTTCTACCTGCTTTCTGGGCTGAGATGGGGAACCGCTGAATTTTGGACTCGGCCGGTGACAAAATGTTCCAAACACACCCCCTGCACAACTCCACCGGGGAAGGTGCCAGACAGGAGTTCTCTCAGTAGTTTTTACACTACCTTGGTAGGCAGCTGAAAGGCAGCAGAAAAGTTGTTCTACCTGCTTTCTGGGCTGAGATGGGGAACCGCTGAATTTTGGACTCGGCTGGTGACAAAATGTTCCAAACACACCCCATGCACAACTCCACCGGGGAAGGTGCCAGACAGGAGTTCTCTTGGTAGTTTTTTACACTACCTTGGTTGGCAGCTGAAAGGCACCACAAAAGTTGTTCTACCTGCTTTCTGGGCTGAGATGGGGAACCGCTGAATTTTGGAGTCGGCCGGTGACAAAATGTTCCAAAGACACCCCATGCACAACTCCACCGGGGAAGGTGCCAGACAGGAGTTCTCCTGGTAGTTTTTACATTGCTCCGGTAGGCATCTGAAAGACACCACAAAAGTTGTTCTACCTGCTTTCTGGGCTGAGATGGGGAACCGCTGAATTTTGGAGTCGGCTGGTGACAAATGTTCCAAGCACACCCCATGCACAACTCCACCGGGGAAGGTGCCAGACAGGAGTTCTCCTGGTAGTTTTTACACTACCTTGGTAGGCAGCTGAAAGGCACCACAAAAGTTGTTCTACCTGCTTTCTGGGCTGAGATGGGGAACCGCTGAATTTTGGAGTCGGCCGGTGACAAAATGTTCCAAAGACACCCCATGCACAACTCCACCGGGGAAGGTGCCAGACAGGAGTTCTCCTGGTAGTTTTTACATTGCTCCGGTAGGCATCTGAAAGACAGCACAAAAGTTGTTCTACCTGCTTTCTGGGCTGAGATGGGGAACCGCTGAATTTTGGACTCGGCCGGTGACAAATGTTCCAAACACACCCCATGCACAACTCCACCGGGGAAGGTGCCAGACAGGAGTTCTCCTGGTAGTTTTTACACTACCTTGGTAGGCAGCTGAAAGGCACCACAAAAGTTGTTCTACCTGCTTTCTGGGCTGAGATGGGGAACCGCTGAATTTTGGAGTCGGCCGGTGACAAAATGTTCCAAACACACCCCATGCACAACTCCACCGGGGTAGGTGCCAGACAGGAGTTCTCCTGGTAGTTTTTACATTGCTCCGGTAGGCATCTGAAAGACACCACAAAAGTTGTTCTACCTGCTTTCTGGGCTGAGATGGGGAACCGCTGAATTTTGGACTCGGCCGGTGACAAAATGTTCCAAACACACCCCATGCACAACTCCACCGGGGAAGGTGCCAGACAGGAGTTCTCCTGGTAGTTTTTACATTGCTCCGGTAGGCATCTGAAAGACACCACAAAAGTTGTCTACCTGCTTTCTGGGCTGAGATGGGGAACCGCTGAATTTTGGACTCGGCCGGTGACAAAATGTTCCAAACACACCCCATGCACAACTCCACCGGGGAAGGTGCCAGACAGGAGTTCTCTTAATAGTTTTTACACTACCTTGGTAGGCATCTGAAAGGCACCACAAAAGTTGTTCTACCTGCTTTCTGGGCTGAGATGGGGAACCGCTGAATTTTGGAGTCGGCTGGTGACAAAATGTTCCAAACACACCCCCATGCACAACTCCACCGGGGAAGGTGCCAGACAGGAGTTCTCCTGGTAGTTTTTTACATTGCTCCGGTAGGCATCTGAAAGACACCACAAAAGTTGTTCTATCTGCTTTCTGGGCTGAGATGGGGAACCGCTGAATTTTGGAGTCGGCCGGTGACAAAATGTTCCAAACACACCCCATGCCACAACTCCACCGGGGAAGGTGCCAGACAGGAGTTCTCTTAATAGTTTTTACACTACCTTGGTAGGCATCTGAAAGACACCACAAAAGTTGTTCTACCTGCTTTCTGGGCTGAGATGGGGAACCGCTGAATTTTGGAGTCGGCCGGTGACAAAATGTTCCAAACACACCCCATGCACAACTCCACCGGGGAAGGTGCCAGACAGGAGTTCTCTTAATAGTTTTTACACTACCTTGGTAGGCATCTGAAAGACACCACAAAAGTTGTTCTACCTGCTTTCTGGGCTGAGATGGGGAACCGCTGAATTTTGGAGTCGGCCGGTGACAAAATGTTCCAAAGACACCCCATGCACAACTCCACCGGGGAAGGTGCCAGACAGGAGTTCTCCTGGTAGTTTTTACATTGCTCCGGTAGGCATCTGAAAGACACCACAAAAGTTGTTCTACCTGCTTTCTGGGCTGAGATGGGGAACCGCTGAATTTGGAGTCGGCCGGTGACAAAATGTTCCAAACACACCCCATGCACAACTCCACCGGGGAAGGTGCCAGACAGGAGTTCTCTCAGTAGTTTTTACACTACCTTGGTAGGACAGCTGAAAGGCAGCAGAAAAGTTGTTCTACCTGCTTTCTGGGCTGAGATGGGGAACCGCTGAATTTTGGACTCGGCCGTTGACAAAAATGTTCCAAACACACCCCCATGCACAACTCCACCGGGGAAGGTGCCAGACAGGAGTTCTCTTGGTAGTTTTTACACTACCTTGGTTGGCAGCTGAAAGGCACCACAAAAGTTGTTCTACCTGCTTTCTGGGCTGAGATGGGGAACCGCTGAATTTTGGAGTCGGCCGTGACAAAGTGTTCCAAAGACACCCCATGCACAACTCCACCGGGGAAGGTGCCAGACAGGAGTTCTCCTGGTAGTTTTTTACATTGCTCCGGTAGGCATCTGAAAAGACACCACAAAAGTTGTTCTACCTGCTTTCTGGGCTGAGATGGGGAACCGCTGAATTTTGGAGTCGGCTGGTGACAAATGTTCCAAGCACACCCCATGCACAACTCCACCGGGGAAGGTGCCAGACAGGAGTTCTCCTGGTAGTTTTTACACTACCTTGGTAGGCAGCTGAAAGGCACCACAAAAGTTGTTCTACCTGCTTTCTGGCTGAGATGGGGAACCGCTGAATTTTGGACTCGGGCCGGTGACAAAATGTTCAAAGACACCCCATGCACAACTCCACCGGGGAAGGTGCCAGACAGGAGTTCTCCTGGTAGTTTTTACATTGCTCCGGTAGGCATCTGAAAGACACCACAAAAGTTGTTCTACCTGCCTTTCTGGGCTGAGATGGGGAACCGCTGAATTTTGGAGTCGGCCGTTGACAAAATGTTCCAAACACACCCCATGCACAACTCCACCGGGGAAGGTGCCAGACAGGAGTTTCTCTTAATAGTTTTTACACTACCTTGGTAGGCATCTGAAAGACACCACAAAAGTTGTTCTACCTGCTTTCTGGGCTGAGATGGGGAACCGCTGAATTTGGAGTCGGCCGGTGACAAAATGTTCCAAACACACCCCATGCACAACTCCACCGGGGAAGGTGCCAGACAGGAGTTCTCTTAATAGTTTTTACACTACCTTGGTAGGCATCTGAAAGACACCACAAAAGTTGTTCTACCTGCTTTCTGGGCTGAGATGGGGAACCGCTGAATTTTGGAGTCGGCCGGTGACAAAATGTTTCCAAAGACACCCCATGCACAACTCCACCGGGGAAGGTGCCAGACAGGAGTTCTCCTGGTAGTTTTTACATTGCTCCGGTAGGCATCTGAAAGACACCACAAAAGTTGTTCTACCTGCTTTCTGGGCTGAGATGGGGAACCGCTGAATTTTGGACTCGGCCGGTGACAAAATGTTCCAAACACACCCCATGCACAACTCCACCGGGGAAGGTGCCAGACAGGAGTTCTCCTGGTAGTTTTTACACTACCTTGGTAGGCAGCTGAAAGGCAGCACAAAAGTTGTTCTACCTGCTTTCTGGGCTGAGATGGGGAACCGCTGAATTTTGGACTCGGCCGTTGACAAAATGTTCCAAACACACCCCATGCACAACTCCACCGGGGAAGGTGGCCAGACAGGAATTCTCTTGGTAGTTTTTACACTACCTTGGTTGGCAGCTGAAAGGCACCCACAAAAGTTGTTTCTACCTGCTTTCTGGGCTGAGATGGGGAACCGCTGAATTTTGGAGTCGGCCGGTGACAAAATGTTCCAAAGACACCCCATGCACAACTCCACCGGGGAAGGTGCCAGACAGGAGTTCTCCTGGTAGTTTTTACATTGCTCCGGTAGGCATCTGAAAGACACCACAAAAGTTGTTCTACACCTGCTTTCTGGGCTGAGATGGGGAACCGCTGAATTTGGAGTCGGCTGGTGACAAATGTTCCAAGCACACCCCATGCACAACTCCACCGGGGAAGGTGCCAGACAGGAGTTCTCCTGGTAGTTTTTACACTACCTTGGTAGGCAGCTGAAAGGCACCACAAAAGTTGTTCTACCTGCTTTCTGGGCTGAGATGGGGAACCGCTGAATTTTGGAGTCGGCCGGTGACAAAATGTTCCAAAGACACCCCATGCACAACTCCACCGGGGAAGGTGCCAGACAGGAGTTCTCCTGGTAGTTTTTACATTGCTCCGGTAGGCATCTGAAAGACACCACAAAAGTTGTTCTACCTGCTTTCTGGGCTGAGATGGGGAACCGCTGAATTTTGGACTCGGCCGGTGACAAAATGTTCCAAACACACCCCATGCACAACTCCACCGGGAAGGTGCCAGACAGGAGTTCTCCTGGTAGTTTTTACACTACCTTGGTAGGCAGCTGAAAGACACCACAAAAGTTGTTCTACCTGCTTTCTGGCTGAGATGGGGAACCGCTGAATTTTGGAGTCGGCCGGTGACAAAATGTTCCAAACACACCCCATGCACAACTCCACCACGGAAGGTGCCAGACAGGAGTTCTCCTGGTAGTTTTTACATTGCTCCGGTAGGCATCTGAAAGACACCACAAAAGTTGTTCTACCTGCTTTCTGGGCTGAGATGGGGAACCGCTGAATTTTGGACTCGGCCGGTGACAAAATGTTCCAAACACACCACCCCATGCACAACTCCACCGGGGAAGGTGCCAGACAGGAGTTCTCTTAATAGTTTTTACACTACCTTGGTAGGCATCTGAAAGGCACCACAAAAGTTGTTCTACCTGCTTTCTGGGCTGAGATGGGGAACCGCTGAATTTTGGAGTCGGCTGGTGACAAAATGTTCCAAAGAACACCCCATGCACAACTCCACCGGGGAAGGTGCCAGACAGGAGTTCTCCTGGTAGTTTTTACATTGCTCCGGTAGGCATCTGAAAGACACCACAAAAGTTGTTCTACCTGCTTTCTGGGCTGAGATGGGGAACCGCTGAATTTTGGACTCGGCCGGTGACCAAACACACCCCATGCACAACTCCACCGGGGAAGGTGCCAGACAGGAGTTCTCTTAATAGTTTTTACACTACCTTGGTAGGCATCTGAAAGACACCACAAAAGTTGTTCTACCTGCTTTCTGGGCTGAGATGGGGAACCGCTGAATTTTGGACTCGGCTGGTGACAAAATGTTCCAAACACACCCCATGCACAACTCCACCGGGGAAGGTGCCAGACAGGAGTTCTCTTAATAGTTTTTACACTACCTTGGTAGGCATCTGAAAGACACCACAAAAGTTGTTCTACCTGCTTTCTGGGCTGAGATGGGGAACCGCTGAATTTTGGAGTCGGCCGGTGACAAAATGTTCCAAAGACACCCCATGCACAACTCCACCGGGGAAGGTGCCAGACACGAGTTCTCCTGGTAGTTTTTACATTGCTCCGGTAGGCATCTGAAAGACACCACAAAAGTTGTTCTACCTGCTTTCTGGGCTGAGATGGGGAACCGCTGAATTTTGGACTCGGCCGGTGACAAAATGTTCCAAACACACCCCATGCACAACTCCACCGGGGAAGGTGCCAGACAGGAGTTCTCTTAGTAGTTTTTACACTACCTTGGTAGGCATCTGAAAGACACCACAAAAGTTGTTCTACCTGCTTTCTGGGCTGAGATGGGGAACCGCTGAATTTTGGACTCGGCTGGTGACAAAATGTTCCAAAGACACCCCATGCACAACTCCACCGGGGAAGGTGCCAGACAGGAGTTCTCCTGGTAGTTTTTACATTGCTCCGGTAGGCATCTGAAAGACACCACAAAAGTTGTTCTACCTGCTTTCTGGGCTGAGATGGGGAACCGCTGAATTTTGGAGTCGGCTGGTGACAAATGTTCCAAGCACACCCCATGCACAACTCCACCGGGGAAGGTGCCAGACAGGAGTTCTCCTGGTAGTTTTTACACTACCTTGGTAGGCAGCTGAAAGGCACCACAAAAGTTGTTCTACCTGCTTTCTGGGCTGAGATGGGGAACCGCTGAATTTTGGAGTCGGCCGGTGACAAAATGTTCCAAAGACACCCCATGCACAACTCCACCGGGGAAGGTGCCAGACAGGAGTTCTCCTGGTAGTTTTTACATTGCTCCGGTAGGCATCTGAAAGACACCACAAAAGTTGTTCTACCTGCTTTCTGGGCTGAGATGGGGAACCGCTGAATTTTGGAGTCGGCCGGTGACAAAATGTTCCAAACACACCCCATGCACAACTCCACCGGGGAAGGTGCCAGACAGGAGTTCTCCTGGTAGTTTTTACACTACCTTGGTAGGCAGCTGAAAGGCACCACAAAAGTTGTTCTACCTGCTTTCTGGGCTGAGATGGGGAACCGCTGAATTTTGGAGTCGGCCGGTGACAAAATGTTCCAAAGACACCCCATGCACAACTCCACCGGGGTAGGTGCCAGACAGGAGTTCTCCTGGTAGTTTTTACATTGCTCCGGTAGGCATCTGAAAGACACCACAAAAGTTGTTCTACCTGCTTTCTGGGCTGAGATGGGGAACCGCTGAATTTTGGAGTCGGCCGGTGACAAAATGTTCCAAAGACACCCCATGCACAACTCCACCGGGGAAGGTGCCAGACAGGAGTTCTCTTAATAGTTTTTACACTACCTTGCTAGGCATCTGAAAGACACCACAAAAGTTGTTCTACCTGCTTTCTGGGCTGAGATGGGGAACCGCTGAATTTTGGAGTCGGCTGGTGACAAAATGTTCCAAAAACACCCCCTGCACAACTCCACCGGGGAAGGTGCCAGACAGGAGTTCTCCTGGTAGTTTTTACATTGCTCTGGTAGGCATCTGAAAGACACCACAAAAGTTGTTCTACCTGCTTTCTGGGCTGAGATGGGGAACCGCTGAATTTTGGACTCGGCCGGTGACAAAATGTTCCAAACACACCCCATGCACAACTCCACCGGGGAAGGTGCCAGACAGGAGTTCTCTTAGTAGTTTTTACACTACCTTGGTAGGCAGCTGAAAGGCACCACAAAAGTTGTTCTACCTGCTTTCTGGGCTGAGATGGGGAACCGCTGAATTTTGGACTCGGCTGGTGACAAAATGTTCCAAACACACCCCATGCACAACTCCACCGGGGAAGGTGCCAGACAGGAGTTCTCCTGGTAGTTTTTACATTGCTCCGGTAGGCATCTGAAAGACACCACAAAAGTTGTTCTACCTGCTTTCTGGGCTGAGATGGGGAACCGCTGAATTTTGGAGTCGGCCGGTGACAAAATGTTCCAAACACACCCCATGCACAACTCCACCGGGGAAGGTGCCAGACAGGAGTTCTCTTGGTAGTTTTTACACTACCTTGGTAGGCAGCTGAAAGACACCACAAAAGTTGTTCTACCTGCTTTCTGGGCTGAGATGAGGAACCGCTGAATTTTGGAGTCGGCCGGTGACAAAATGTTCCAAACACACCCCATGCACAACTCCACCGGGGAAGGTGCCAGACAGGAGTTCTCTTAATAGTTTTTACACTACCTTGGTAGGCATCTGAAAGACACCACAAAAGTTGTTCTACCTGCTTTCTGGGCTGAGATGGGGAACCGCTGAATTTTGGAGTCGGCCGGTGACAAAATGTTCCAAACACACCCCATGCACAACTCCACCGGGGAAGGTGCCAGACAGGAGTTCTCCTGGTAGTTTTTACATTGCTCCGGTAGGCATCTGAAAGACACCACAAAAGTTGTTCTACCTGCTTTCTGGGCTGAGATGGGGAACCGCTGAATTTTGGAGTCGGCCGGTGACAAAATGTTCCAAACACACCCCATGCACAACTCCACCGGGGAAGGTGCCAGACAGGAGTTCTCCTGGTAGTTTTTACATTGCTCCGGTAGGCATCTGAAAGACACCACAAAAGTTGTTCTACCTGCTTTCTGGGCTGAGATGGGGAACCGCTGAATTTTGGACTCGGCTGGTGACAAAATGTTCCAAACACACCCCATGCACAACTCCACCGGGGAAGGTGCCAGACAGGAGTTCTCCTGGTAGTTTTTACACTACCTTGGTAGGCATCTGAAAGACACCACAAAAGTTGTTCTACCTGCTTTCTGGGCTGAGATGGGGAACCGCTGAATTTTGGAGTCGGCCGGTGACAAAATGTTCCAAACACACCCCCTGCACAACTCCACCGGGGAAGGTGCCAGACAGGAGTTCTCCTGGTAGTTTTTACATTGCTCCGGTAGGCATCTGAAAGACACCACAAAAGTTGTTCTACCTGCTTTCTGGGCTGAGATGGGGAACCGCTGAATTTTGGAGTCGGCCGGTGACAAAATGTTCCAAACACACCCCATGCACAACTCCACCGGGGAAGGTGCCAGACAGGAGTTCTCTTAGTAGTTTTTACACTACCTTGGTAGGCAGCTGAAAGGCAGCACAAAACTTGTTCTACCTGCTTTCTGGGCTGAGATGGGGAACCGCTGAATTTTGGACTCGGCTGGTGACAAAATGTTCCAAACACACCCCATGCACAACTCCACCGGGGAAGGTGCCAGACAGGAGTTCTCCTGGTAGTTTTTACATTGCTCCGGTAGGCATCTGAAAGACACCACAAAAGTTGTTCTACCTGCTTTCTGGGCTGAGATGGGGAACCGCTGAATTTTGGAGTCGGCCGGTGACAAAATGTTCCAAACACACCCCATGCACAACTCCACCGGGGAAGGTGCCAGACAGGAGTTCTCTTGGTAGTTTTTACACTACCTTGGTAGGCAGCTGAAAGACACCACAAAAGTTGTTCTACCTGCTTTCTGGGCTGAGATGGGGAACCGCTGAATTTTGGAGTCGGCCGGTGACAAAATGTTCCAAACACACCCCATGCACAACTCCACCGGGGAAGGTGCCAGACAGGAGTTCTCTTAATAGTTTTTACACTACCTTGGTAGGCATCTGAAAGACACCACAAAAGTTGTTCTACCTGCTTTCTGGGCTGAGATGGGGAACCGCTGAATTTTGGAGTCGGCCGGTGACAAAATGTTCCAAACACACCCCATGCACAACTCCACCGGGGAAGGTGCCAGACAGGAGTTCTCCTGGTAGTTTTTACATTGCTCCGGTAGGCATCTGAAAGACACCACAAAAGTTGTTCTACCTGCTTTCTGGGCTGAGATGGGGAACCGCTGAATTTTGGAGTCGGCCGGTGACAAAATGTTCCAAAGACACCCCATGCACAACTCCACCGGGGAAGGTGCCAGACAGGAGTTCTCCAGGTAGTTTTTACATTGCTCCGGTAGGCATCTGAAAGACACCACAAAAGTTGTTCTACCTGCTTTCTGGGCTGAGATGGGGAACCGCTGAATTTTGGAGTCGGCTGGTGACAAAATGTTCCAAACACACCCCATGCACAACTCCACCGGGGAAGGTGCCAGACAGGAGTTCTCCTGGTAGTTTTTACATTGCTCCGGTAGGCATCTGAAAGACACCACAAAAGTTGTTCTACCTGCTTTCTGGGCTGAGATGGGGAACCGCTGAATTTTGGACTCGGCTGGTGACAAAATGTTCCAAATACACCCCATGCACAACTCCACCGGGGAAGGTGCCAGACAGGAGTTCTCCTGGTAGTTTTTACATTGCTCCGGTAGGCATCTGAAAGACACCACAAAAGTTGTTCTACCTGCTTTCTGGGCTGAGATGGGGAACCGCTGAATTTTGGACTCGGCCGGTGACAAAATGTTCCAAACACACCCCATGCACAACTCCACCGGGGAAGGTGCCAGACAGGAGTTCTCTTAATAGTTTTTACACTACCTTGGTAGGCACCTGAAAGACACCACAAAAGTTGTTCTACCTGCTTTCTGGGCTGAGATGGGGAACCGCTGAATTTTGGAGTCGGCCAGTGACAAAATGTTCCAAACACACCCCATGCACAACTCCACCGGGGAAGGTGCCAGACAGGAGTTCTCTTAGTAGTTTTTACACTACCTTGGTAGGCAGCTGAAAGGCAGCACAAAAGTTGTTCTACCTGCTTTCTGGGCTGAGATGGGGAACCGCTGAATTTTGGACTCGGCTGGTGACAAAATGTTCCAAAGACACCCCATGCACAACTCCACCGGGGAAGGTGCCAGACAGGAGTTCTCCTGGTAGTTTTTACATTGCTCCGGTAGGCATCTGAAAGACACCACAAAAGTTGTTCTACCTGCTTTCTGGGCTGAGATGGGGAACCGCTGAATTTTGGAGTCGGCCGGTGACAAAATGTTCCAAACACACCCCATGCACAACTCCACCGGGGAAGGTGCCAGACAGGAGTTCTCCAGGTAGTTTTTACATTGCTCCGGTAGGCATCTGAAAGACACCACAAAAGTTGTTCTACCTGCTTTCTGGGCTGAGATGGGGAACCGCTGAATTTTGGACTCGGCTGGTGACAAAATGTTCCAAACACACCCCATGCACAACTCCACCGGGGAAGGTGCCAGACAGGAGTTCTCCTGGTAGTTTTTACATTGCTCCGGTAGGCATCTGAAAGACACCACAAAAGTTGTTCTACCTGCTTTCTGGGCTGAGATGGGGAACCGCTGAATTTTGGAGTCGGCCGGTGACAAAATGTTCCAAACACACCCCATGCACAACTCCACCGGGGAAGGTGCCAGACAGGAGTTCTCTTAGTAGTTTTTACACTACCTTGGTAGGCAGCTGAAAGGCACCACAAAAGTTGTTCTACCTGCTTTCTGGGCTGAGATGGGGAACAGCTGAATTTTGGACTCGGCCGGTGACAAAATGTTCCAAAGACACCCCATGCACAACTCCACCGGGGAAGGTGCCAGACAGGAGTTCTCCTGGTAGTTTTTACATTGCTCCGGTAGGCATCTGAAAGACACCACAAAAGTTGTTCTACCTGCTTTCTGGGCTGAGATGGGGAACCGCTGAATTTTGGAGTCGGCCGGTGACAAAATGTTCCAAACACACCCCATGCACAACTCCACCGGGGAAGGTGCCAGACAGGAGTTCTCCTGGTAGTTTTTACATTGCTCCGGTAGGCATCTGAAAGTCACCACAAAAGTTGTTCTACCTGCTTTCTGGGCTGAGATGGGGAACCGCTGAATTTTGGACTCGGCCGGTGACAAAATGTTCCAAACACACCCCATGCACAACTCCACCGGGGAAGGTGCCAGACAGGAGTTCTCCTGGTAGTTTTTACATTGCTCCGGTAGGCAGCTGAAAGACACCACAAAAGTTGTTCTACCTGCTTTCTGGGCTGAGATGGGGAACCGCTGAATTTTGGACTCGGCCGGTGACAAAATGTTCCAAACACACCCCATGCACAACTCCACCGGGGAAGGTGCCAGACAGGAGTTCTCCTGGTAGTTTTTACATTGCTCCGGTAGGCATCTGAAAGACACCACAAAAGTTGTTCTACCTGCTTTCTGGGCTGAGATGGGGAACCGCTGAATTTTGGAGTCGGCCGGTGACAAAATGTTCCAAACACACCCCATGCACAACTCCACCGGGGAAGGTGCCAGACAGGAGTTCTCTAAATAGTTTTTACACTACCTTGGTAGGCATCTGAAAGACACCACAAAAGTTGTTCTACCTGCTTTCTGGGCTGAGATGGGGAACCGCTGAATTTTGGAGTCGGCTGGTGACAAAATGTTCCAAACACACCCCATGCACAACTCCACCGGGGAAGGTGCCAGACAGGAGTTCTCCTGGTAGTTTTTACATTGCTCCGGTAGGCATCTGAAAGACACCACAAAAGTTGTTCTACCTGCTTTCTGGGCTGAGATGGGGAACCGCTGAATTTTGGACTCGGCTGGTGACAAAATGTTCCAAACACACCCCATGCACAACTCCACCGGGGAAGGTGCCAGACAGGAGTTCTCTTGGTAGTTTTTACACTACCTTGGTAGGCATCTGAAAGACACCACAAAAGTTGTTCTACCTGCTTTCTGGGCTGAGATGGGGAACCGCTGAATTTTGGAGTCGGCTGGTGACAAAATGTTCCAAACACACCCCATGCACAACTCCACCGGGGAAGGTGCCAGACAGGAGTTCTCCTGGTAGTTTTTACATTGCTCCGGTAGGCATCTGAAAGACACCACAAAAGTTGTTCTACCTGCTTTCTGGGCTGAGATGGGGAACCGCTGAATTTTGGACTCGGCTGGTGACAAAATGTTCCAAACACACCCCATGCACAACTCCACCGGGGAAGGTGCCAGACAGGAGTTCTCCTGGTAGTTTTTACATTGCTCCGGTAGGCAGCTGAAAGACACCACAAAAGTTGTTCTACCTGCTTTCTGGGCTGAGATGGGGAACCGCTGAATTTTGGAGTCGGCTGGTGACAAAATGTTCCAAACACACCCCATGCACAACTCCACCGGGGAAGGTGCCAGACAGGAGTTCTCTTAATAGTTTTTACACTACCTTGGTAGGCATCTGAAAGACACCACAAAAGTTGTTCTACCTGCTTTCTGGGCTGAGATGGGGAACCGCTGAATTTTGGAGTCGGCCGGTGACAAAATGTTCCAAACACACCCCATGCACAACTCCACCGGGGAAGGTGCCAGACAGGAGTTCTCCTGGTAGTTTTTACATTGCTCCGGTAGGCATCTGAAAGACACCACAAAAGTTGTTCTACCTGCTTTCTGGGCTGAGATGGGGAACCGCTGAATTTTGGAGTCGGCTGGTGACAAAATGTTCCAAACACACCCCATGCACAACTCCACCGGGGAAGGTGCCAGACAGGAGTTCTCTTGGTAGTTTTTACACTACCTTGGTAGGCAGCTGAAAGGCACCACAAAAGTTGTTCTACCTGCTTTCTGGGCTGAGATGGGGAACCGCTGAATTTTGGAGTCGGCCGGTGACAAAATGTTCCAAACACACCCCCTGCACAACTCCACCGGGGAAGGTGCCAGACAGGAGTTCTCCTGGTAGTTTTTACATTGCTCCGGTAGGCATCTGAAAGACACCACAAAAGTTGTTCTACCTGCTTTCTGGGCTGAGATGGGGAACCGCTGAATTTTGGACTCGGCTGGTGACAAAATGTTCCAAACACACCCCATGCACAACTCCACCGGGGAAGGTGCCAGACAGGAGTTCTCTTGGTAGTTTTTACACTACCTTGGTAGGCAGCTGAAAGGCAGCACAAAAGTTGTTCTACCTGCTTTCTGGGCTGAGATGGGGAACCGCTGAATTTTGGACTCGGCTGGTGACAAAATGTTCCAAACACACCCCATGCACAACTCCACCGGGGAAGGTGCCAGACAGGAGTTCTCCTGGTAGTTTTTACATTGCTCCGGTAGGCATCTGAAAGACACCACAAAAGTTGTTCTACCTGCTTTCAAGGCTGAGATGGGGAACCGCTGAATTTTGGACTCGGCCGGTGACAAAATGTTCCAAACACACCCCATGCACAACTCCACCGGGGAAGGTGCCAGACAGGAGTTCTCTTGGTAGTTTTTACACTACCTTGGTAGGCATCTGAAAGGCACCACAAAAGTTGTTCTACCTGCTTTCTGGGCTGAGATGGGGAACCGCTGAATTTTGGACTCGGCTGGTGACAAAATGTTCCAAACACACCCCATGCACAACTCCACCGGGGAAGGTGCCAGACAGGAGTTCTCCTGGTAGTTTTTACATTGCTCCGGTAGGCATCTGAAAGACACCACAAAAGTTGTTCTACCTGCTTTCTGGGCTGAGATGGGGAACCGCTGAATTTTGGACTCGGCCGGTGACAAAATGTTCCAAAGACACCCCATGCACAACTCCACCGGGGAAGGTGCCAGACAGGAGTTCTCCTGGTAGTTTTTACATTGCTCCGGTAGGCATCTGAAAGACACCACAAAAGTTGTTCTACCTGCTTTCTGGGCTGAGATGGGGAACCGCTGAATTTTGGACTCGGCCAGTGACAAAATGTTCCAAACACACCCCATGCACAACTCCACCGGGGAAGGTGCCAGAGAGGAGTTCTCTTAATAGTTTTTACACTACCTTGGTAGGCAGCTGAAAGGCACCACAAAAGTTGTTCTACCTGCTTTCTGGGCTGAGATGGGGAACCGCTGAATTTTGGACTCGGCCGGTGACAAAATGTTCCAAACACACCCCATGCACAACTCCACCGGGGAAGGTGCCAGACAGGAGTTCTCCTGGTAGTTTTTACATTGCTCCGGTAGGCATCTGAAAGACACCACAAAAGTTGTTCTACCTGCTTTCTGGACTGAGATGGGGAACCGCTGAATTTTGGACTCGGCTCGTGACAAAATGTTCCAAACACACCCCATGCACAACTCCACCGGGGAAGGTGCCAGACAGGAGTTCTCTTGGTAGTTTTTACACTACCTTGGTAGGCAGCTGAAAGGCACCACAAAAGTTGTTCTACCTGCTTTCTGGGCTGAGATGGGGAACCGCTGAATTTTGGACTCGGCCGGTGACAAAATGTTCCAAACACACCCCATGCACAACTCCACCGGGGTAGGTGCCAGACAGGAGTTCTCCTGGTAGTTTTTACATTGCTCCGGTAGGCATCTGAAAGACACCACAAAAGTTGTTCTACCTGCTTTCTGGGCTGAGATGGGGAACCGCTGAATTTTGGAGTCGGCCGGTGACAAAATGTTCCAAACACACCCCATGCACAACTCCACCGGGGAAGGTGCCAGACAGGAGTTCTCTTAATAGTTTTTACACTACCTTGGTAGGCATCTGAAAGACACCACAAAAGTTGTTCTACCTGCTTTCTGGGCTGAGATGGGGAACCGCTGAATTTTGGAGTCGGCTGGTGACAAAATGTTCCAAACACACCCCATGCACAACTCCACCGGGGAAGGTGCCAGACAGGAGTTCTCCTGGTAGTTTTTACATTGCTCCGGTAGGCATCTGAAAGACACCACAAAAGTTGTTCTACCTGCTTTCTGGGCTGAGATGGGGAACCGCTGAATTTTGGACTCGGCCGGTGACAAAATGTTCCAAACACACCCCATGCACAACTCCACCGGGGAAGGTGTCAGACAGGAGTTCTCTTAGTAGTTTTTACACTACCTTGGTAGGCAGCTGAAAGGCACCACAAAAGTTGTTCTACCTGCTTTCTGGGCTGCGATGGGGAACAGCTGAATTTTGGAGTCGGCCGGTGACAAAATGTTCCAAAGACACCCCATGCACAACTCCACCACGGAAGGTGCCAGACAGGAGTTCTCCTGGTAGTTTTTACACTACCTTGGTAGGCATCTGAAAGACACCACAAAAGTTGTTCTACCTGCTTTCTGGGCTGAGATGGGGAACCGCTGAATTTTGGACTCGGCCGGTGACAAAATGTTCCAAACACACCCCATGCACAACTCCACCGGGGAAGGTGCCAGACAGGAGTTCTCCTGGTAGTTTTTACACTACCTTGGTAGGCATCTGAAAGACACCACAAAAGTTGTTCTACCTGCTTTCTGGGCTGAGATGGGGAACTGCTGAATTTTGGACTCGGCCGGTGACAAAATGTTCCAAACACACCCCATGCACAACTCCACCGGGGAAGGTGCCAGACAGGAGTTCTCTTAATAGTTTTTACACTACCTTGGTAGGCATCTGAAAGACACCACAAAAGTTGTTCTACCTGCTTTCTGGGCTGAGATGGGGAACCGCTGAATTTTGGAGTCGGCTGGTGACAAATGTTCCAAACACACCCCATGCACAACTCCACCGGGGAAGGTGCCAGACAGGAGTTCTCTTAGTAGTTTTTACACTACCTTGGTAGGCAGCTGAAAGGCACCACAAAAGTTGTTCTACCTGCTTTCTGGGCTGAGATGGGGAACCGCTGAATTTTGGAGTCGGCCAGTGACAAAATGTTCCAAACACACCCCATGCACAACTCCACCGGGGAAGGTGCCAGACAGGAGTTCTCTTAGTAGTTTTTACACTACCTTGGTAGGCAGCTGAAAGGCAGCACAAAAGTTGTTCTACCTGCTTTCTGGGCTGAGATGGGGAACCGCTGAATTTTGGACTCGGCTGGTGACAAAATGTTCCAAAGACACCCCATGCACAACTCCACCGGGGAAGGTGCCAGACAGGAGTTCTCCTGGTAGTTTTTACATTGCTCCGGTAGGCATCTGAAAGACACCACAAAAGTTGTTCTACCTGCTTTCTGGGCTGAGATGGGGAACCGCTGAATTTTGGACTCGGCTGGTGACAAAATGTTCCAAACACACCCCATGCACAACTCCACCGGGGAAGGTGCCAGACAGGAGTTCTCCTGGTAGTTTTTACATTGCTCCGGTAGGCATCTGAAAGACACCACAAAAGTTGTTCTACCTGCTTTCTGGGCTGAGATGGGGAACCGCTGAATTTTGGAGTCGGCCGGTGACAAAATGTTCCAAACACACCCCATGCACAACTCCACCGGGGAAGGTGCCAGACAGGAGTTCTCTTAGTAGTTTTTACACTACCTTGGTAGGCAGCTGAAAGGCACCACAAAAGTTGTTCTACCTGCTTTCTGGGCTGAGATGGGGAACAGCTGAATTTTGGACTCGGCCGGTGACAAAATGTTCCAAAGACACCCCATGCACAACTCCACCGGGGAAGGTGCCAGACAGGAGTTCTCCTGGTAGTTTTTACATTGCTCCGGTAGGCATCTGAAAGACACCACAAAAGTTGTTCTACCTGCTTTCTGGGCTGAGATGGGGAACCGCTGAATTTTGGAGTCGGCCGGTGACAAAATGTTCCAAACACACCCCATGCACAACTCCACCGGGGAAGGTGCCAGACAGGAGTTCTCCTGGTAGTTTTTACATTGCTCCGGTAGGCATCTGAAAGTCACCACAAAAGTTGTTCTACCTGCTTTCTGGGCTGAGATGGGGAACCGCTGAATTTTGGACTCGGCCGGTGACAAAATGTTCCAAACACACCCCATGCACAACTCCACCGGGGAAGGTGCCAGACAGGAGTTCTCCTGGTAGTTTTTACATTGCTCCGGTAGGCAGCTGAAAGACACCACAAAAGTTGTTCTACCTGCTTTCTGGGCTGAGATGGGGAACCGCTGAATTTTGGACTCGGCCGGTGACAAAATGTTCCAAACACACCCCATGCACAACTCCACCGGGGAAGGTGCCAGACAGGAGTTCTCCTGGTAGTTTTTACATTGCTCCGGTAGGCATCTGAAAGACACCACAAAAGTTGTTCTACCTGCTTTCTGGGCTGAGATGGGGAACCGCTGAATTTTGGAGTCGGCCGGTGACAAAATGTTCCAAACACACCCCATGCACAACTCCACCGGGGAAGGTGCCAGACAGGAGTTCTCTAAATAGTTTTTACACTACCTTGGTAGGCATCTGAAAGACACCACAAAAGTTGTTCTACCTGCTTTCTGGGCTGAGATGGGGAACCGCTGAATTTTGGAGTCGGCTGGTGACAAAATGTTCCAAACACACCCCATGCACAACTCCACCGGGGAAGGTGCCAGACAGGAGTTCTCCTGGTAGTTTTTACATTGCTCCGGTAGGCATCTGAAAGACACCACAAAAGTTGTTCTACCTGCTTTCTGGGCTGAGATGGGGAACCGCTGAATTTTGGACTCGGCTGGTGACAAAATGTTCCAAACACACCCCATGCACAACTCCACCGGGGAAGGTGCCAGACAGGAGTTCTCTTGGTAGTTTTTACACTACCTTGGTAGGCATCTGAAAGACACCACAAAAGTTGTTCTACCTGCTTTCTGGGCTGAGATGGGGAACCGCTGAATTTTGGAGTCGGCTGGTGACAAAATGTTCCAAACACACCCCATGCACAACTCCACCGGGGAAGGTGCCAGACAGGAGTTCTCCTGGTAGTTTTTACATTGCTCCGGTAGGCATCTGAAAGACACCACAAAAGTTGTTCTACCTGCTTTCTGGGCTGAGATGGGGAACCGCTGAATTTTGGACTCGGCTGGTGACAAAATGTTCCAAACACACCCCATGCACAACTCCACCGGGGAAGGTGCCAGACAGGAGTTCTCCTGGTAGTTTTTACATTGCTCCGGTAGGCAGCTGAAAGACACCACAAAAGTTGTTCTACCTGCTTTCTGGGCTGAGATGGGGAACCGCTGAATTTTGGAGTCGGCTGGTGACAAAATGTTCCAAACACACCCCATGCACAACTCCACCGGGGAAGGTGCCAGACAGGAGTTCTCTTAATAGTTTTTACACTACCTTGGTAGGCATCTGAAAGACACCACAAAAGTTGTTCTACCTGCTTTCTGGGCTGAGATGGGGAACCGCTGAATTTTGGAGTCGGCCGGTGACAAAATGTTCCAAACACACCCCATGCACAACTCCACCGGGGAAGGTGCCAGACAGGAGTTCTCCTGGTAGTTTTTACATTGCTCCGGTAGGCATCTGAAAGACACCACAAAAGTTGTTCTACCTGCTTTCTGGGCTGAGATGGGGAACCGCTGAATTTTGGAGTCGGCTGGTGACAAAATGTTCCAAACACACCCCATGCACAACTCCACCGGGGAAGGTGCCAGACAGGAGTTCTCTTGGTAGTTTTTACACTACCTTGGTAGGCAGCTGAAAGGCACCACAAAAGTTGTTCTACCTGCTTTCTGGGCTGAGATGGGGAACCGCTGAATTTTGGAGTCGGCCGGTGACAAAATGTTCCAAACACACCCCCTGCACAACTCCACCGGGGAAGGTGCCAGACAGGAGTTCTCCTGGTAGTTTTTACATTGCTCCGGTAGGCATCTGAAAGACACCACAAAAGTTGTTCTACCTGCTTTCTGGGCTGAGATGGGGAACCGCTGAATTTTGGACTCGGCTGGTGACAAAATGTTCCAAACACACCCCATGCACAACTCCACCGGGGAAGGTGCCAGACAGGAGTTCTCTTGGTAGTTTTTACACTACCTTGGTAGGCAGCTGAAAGGCAGCACAAAAGTTGTTCTACCTGCTTTCTGGGCTGAGATGGGGAACCGCTGAATTTTGGACTCGGCTGGTGACAAAATGTTCCAAACACACCCCATGCACAACTCCACCGGGGAAGGTGCCAGACAGGAGTTCTCCTGGTAGTTTTTACATTGCTCCGGTAGGCATCTGAAAGACACCACAAAAGTTGTTCTACCTGCTTTCAAGGCTGAGATGGGGAACCGCTGAATTTTGGACTCGGCCGGTGACAAAATGTTCCAAACACACCCCATGCACAACTCCACCGGGGAAGGTGCCAGACAGGAGTTCTCTTGGTAGTTTTTACACTACCTTGGTAGGCATCTGAAAGGCACCACAAAAGTTGTTCTACCTGCTTTCTGGGCTGAGATGGGGAACCGCTGAATTTTGGACTCGGCTGGTGACAAAATGTTCCAAACACACCCCATGCACAACTCCACCGGGGAAGGTGCCAGACAGGAGTTCTCCTGGTAGTTTTTACATTGCTCCGGTAGGCATCTGAAAGACACCACAAAAGTTGTTCTACCTGCTTTCTGGGCTGAGATGGGGAACCGCTGAATTTTGGACTCGGCCGGTGACAAAATGTTCCAAAGACACCCCATGCACAACTCCACCGGGGAAGGTGCCAGACAGGAGTTCTCCTGGTAGTTTTTACATTGCTCCGGTAGGCATCTGAAAGACACCACAAAAGTTGTTCTACCTGCTTTCTGGGCTGAGATGGGGAACCGCTGAATTTTGGACTCGGCCAGTGACAAAATGTTCCAAACACACCCCATGCACAACTCCACCGGGGAAGGTGCCAGAGAGGAGTTCTCTTAATAGTTTTTACACTACCTTGGTAGGCAGCTGAAAGGCACCACAAAAGTTGTTCTACCTGCTTTCTGGGCTGAGATGGGGAACCGCTGAATTTTGGACTCGGCCGGTGACAAAATGTTCCAAACACACCCCATGCACAACTCCACCGGGGAAGGTGCCAGACAGGAGTTCTCCTGGTAGTTTTTACACTACCTTGGTAGGCAGCTGAAAGACACCACAAAAGTTGTTCTACCTGCTTTCTGGGCTGAGATGGGGAACCGCTGAATTTTGGAGTCGGCCGGTGACAAAATGTTCCAAACACACCCCATGCACAACTCCACCGGGGAAGGTGCCAGACAGGAGTTCTCCTGGTAGTTTTTACATTGCTCCGGTAGGCATCTGAAAGACACCACAAAAGTTGTTCTACCTGCTTTCTGGACTGAGATGGGGAACCGCTGAATTTTGGACTCGGCTGGTGACAAAATGTTCCAAACACACCCCATGCACAACTCCACCGGGGAAGGTGCCAGACAGGAGTTCTCTTGGTAGTTTTTACACTACCTTGGTAGGCAGCTGAAAGGCACCACAAAAGTTGTTCTACCTGCTTTCTGGGCTGAGATGGGGAACCGCTGAATTTTGGAGTCGGCCGGTGACAAAATGTTCCAAACACACCCCATGCACAACTCCACCGGGGTAGGTGCCAGACAGGAGTTCTCCTGGTAGTTTTTACATTGCTCCGGTAGGCATCTGAAAGACACCACAAAAGTTGTTCTACCTGCTTTCTGGGCTGAGATGGGGAACCGCTGAATTTTGGAGTCGGCCGGTGACAAAATGTTCCAAACACACCCCATGCACAACTCCACCGGGGAAGGTGCCAGACAGGAGTTCTCTTAATAGTTTTTACACTACCTTGGTAGGCATCTGAAAGACACCACAAAAGTTGTTCTACCTGCTTTCTGGGCTGAGATGGGGAACCGCTGAATTTTGGAGTCGGCCGGTGACAAAATGTTCCAAACACACCCCATGCACAACTCCACCGGGGAAGGTGCCAGACAGGAGTTCTCCTGGTAGTTTTTACATTGCTCCGGTAGGCATCTGAAAGACACCACAAAAGTTGTTCTACCTGCTTTCTGGGCTGAGATGGGGAACCGCTGAATTTTGGACTCGGCCGGTGACAAAATGTTCCAAACACACCCCATGCACAACTCCACCGGGGAAGGTGTCAGACAGGAGTTCTCTTAGTAGTTTTTACACTACCTTGGTAGGCAGCTGAAAGGCACCACAAAAGTTGTTCTACCTGCTTTCTGGGCTGCGATGGGGAACAGCTGAATTTTGGAGTCGGCCGGTGACAAAATGTTCCAAAGACACCCCATGCACAACTCCACCACGGAAGGTGCCAGACAGGAGTTCTCTTAGTAGTTTTTACACTACCTTGGTAGGCATCTGAAAGACACCACAAAAGTTGTTCTACCTGCTTTCTGGGCTGAGATGGGGAACCGCTGAATTTTGGACTCGGCCGGTGACAAAATGTTCCAAACACACCCCATGCACAACTCCACCGGGGAAGGTGCCAGACAGGAGTTCTCCTGGTAGTTTTTACACTACCTTGGTAGGCATCTGAAAGACACCACAAAAGTTGTTCTACCTGCTTTCTGGGCTGAGATGGGGAACTGCTGAATTTTGGACTCGGCCGGTGACAAAATGTTCCAAACACACCCCATGCACAACTCCACCGGGGAAGGTGCCAGACAGGAGTTCTCTTAATAGTTTTTACACTACCTTGGTAGGCATCTGAAAGACACCACAAAAGTTGTTCTACCTGCTTTCTGGGCTGAGATGGGGAACCGCTGAATTTTGGAGTCGGCTGGTGACAAATGTTCCAAACACACCCCATGCACAACTCCACCGGGGAAGGTGCCAGACAGGAGTTCTCTTAGTAGTTTTTACACTACCTTGGTAGGCAGCTGAAAGGCACCACAAAAGTTGTTCTACCTGCTTTCTGGGCTGAGATGGGGAACCGCTGAATTTTGGACTCGGCTGGTGACAAAATGTTCCAAAGACACCCCATGCACAACTCCACCGGGGAAGGTGCCAGACAGGAGTTCTCCTGGTAGTTTTTACATTGCTCCGGTAGGCAGCTGAAAGACACCACAAAAGTTGTTCTACCAGCTTTCTGGGCTGAGATGGGGAACCGCTGAATTTTGGACTCGGCCGGTGACAAAATGTTCCAAACACACCCCATGCACAACTCCACCGGGGAAGGTGCCAGACAGGAGTTCTCCTGGTAGTTTTTACATTGCTCCGGTAGGCATCTGAAGGACACCACAAAAGTTGTTCTACCTGCTTTCTGGGCTGAGATGGGGAACCGCTGAATTTTGGACTCGGCTGGTGACAAAATGTTCCAAACACACCCCATGCACAACTCCACCGGGGAAGGTGCCAGACAGGAGTTCTCCTGGTAGTTTTTACATTGCTCCGGTAGGCATCTGAAAGACACCACAAAAGTTGTTCTACCTGCTTTCTGGGCTGAGATGGGGAACCGCTGAATTTTGGAGTCGGCTGGTGACAAAATGTTCCAAAGACACCCCATGCACAACTCCACCGGGGAAGGTGCCAGACAGGAGTTCTCCTGGTAGTTTTTACATTGCTCCGGTAGGCATCTGAAAGACACCACAAAAGTTGTTCTACCTGCTTTCTGGGCTGAGATGGGGAACCGCTGAATTTTGGAGTCGGCCGGTGACAAAATGTTCCAAACACACCCCATGCACAACTCCACCGGGGAAGGTGCCAGACAGGAGTTCTCCTGGTAGTTTTTACACTACCTTGGTAGGCACCTGAATGGCACCACAAAAGTTGTTCTACCTGCTTTCTGGGCTGAGATGGGGAACCGCTGAATTTTGGAGTCGGCCGGTGACAAAATGTTCCAAAGACACCCCATGCACAACTCCACTGGGGAAGGTGCCAGACAGGAGTTCTCCTGGTAGTTTTTACATTGCTCCGGTAGGCATCTGAAAGACACCACAAAAGTTGTTCTACCTGCTTTCTGGGCTGAGATGGGGAACCGCTGAATTTTGGAGTCGGCTGGTGACAAAATGTTCCAAACACACCCCATGCACAACTCCATCGGGGAAGGTGCCAGACAGGAGTTCTCCTGGTAGTTTTTACATTGCTCTGGTAGGCATCTGAAAGACACCACAAAAGTTGTTCTACCTGCTTTCTGGGCTGAGATGGGGAACCGCTGAATTTTGGAGTCGGCCGGTGACAAAATGTTCCAAACACACCCCATGCACAACTCCACCGGGGAAGGTGTCAGACAGGAGTTCTCTTAGTAGTTTTTACACTACCTTGGTAGGCAGCTGAAAGGCACCACAAAAGTTGTTCTACCTGCTTTCTGGGCTGAGATGGGGAACCGCTGAATTTTGCAGTCGGCCGGTGACAAAATGTTCCAAAGACACCCCATGCACAACTCCACCGGGGAAGGTGCCAGACAGGAGTTCTCCTGGTAGTTTTTACATTGCTCCGGTAGGCATCTGAAAGACACCACAAAAGTTGTTCTACCTGCTTTCTGGGCTGAGATGGGGAACCGCTGAATTTTGGAGTCGGCTGGTGACAAAATGTTCCAAACACACCCCATGCACAACTCCACCGGGGAAGGTGCCAGACAGGAGTTCTCTTAGTAGTTTTTACACTACCTTGGTAGGCATCTGAAAGGCACCACAAAAGTTGTTCTACCTGCTTTCTGGGCTGAGATGGGGAACCGCTGAATTTTGGAGTCGGCCGGTGACAAAATGTTCCAAAGACACCCCATGCACAACTCCACCGGGGAAGGTGCCAGACAGGAGTTCTCCTGGTAGTTTTTACATTGCTCCGGTAGGCATCTGAAAGACACCACAAAAGTTGTTCCACCTGCTTTCTGGGCTGAGATGGGGAACCGCTGAATTTTGGAGTCGGCTGGTGACAAAATGTTCCAAACACACCCCATGCACAACTCCACCGGGGAAGGTGCCAGACAGGAGTTCTCTTAATAGTTTTTACACTACCTTGGTAGGCATCTGAAAGACACCACAAAAGTTGTTCTACCTGCTTTCTGGGCTGAGATGGGGAACCGCTGAATTTTGGAGTCGGCCGGTGACAAAATGTTCCAAACACACCCCATGCACAACTCCACCGGGGAAGGTGCCAGACAGGAGTTCTCTTAATAGTTTTTACACTACCTTGGTAGGCATCTGAAAGACACCACAAAAGTTGTTCTACCTGCTTTCTGGGCTGAGATGGGGAACCGCTGAATTTTGGAGTCGGCCGGTGAAAAAATGTTCCAAAGACACCCCATGCACAACTCCACCGGGGAAGGTGCCAGACAGGAGTTCTCTTAGTAGTTTTTACACTACCTTGGTAGGCATCTGAAAGACACCACAAAAGTTGTTCTTCCTGCTTTCTGGGCTGAGATGGGGAACCGCTGAATTTTGGACTCGGCCGGTGACAAAATGTTCCAAACACACCCCATGCACAACTCCACCGGGGAAGGTGCCAGACAGGAGTTCTCCTGGTAGTTTTTACAGTTTTTACATTGCTCCGGTAGGCATCTGAAAGACACCACAAAAGTTGTTCTACCTGCTTTCTGGGCTGAGATGGGGAACCGCTGAATTTTGGAGTCGGCTGGTGACAAATGTTCCAAACACACCCCATGCACAACTCCACCGGGGAAGGTGCCAGACAGGAGTTCTCTTAGTAGTTTTTACACTACCTTGGTAGGCATCTGAAAGACACCACAAAAGTTGTTCTACCTGCTTTCTGGGCTGAGATGGGGAACCGCTGAATTTTGGAGTCGGCCGGTGACAAAATGTTCCAAACACACCCCATGCACAACTCCACCGGGGAAGGTGCCAGACAGGAGTTCTCTTAATAGTTTTTACACTACCTTGGTAGGCAGCTGAAAGGCACCACAAAAGTTGTTCTACCTGCTTTCTGGGCTGAGATGGGGAACCGCTGAATTTTGGAGTCGGCCGGTGACAAAATGTTCCAAACACACCCCATGCACAACTCCACCGGGGAAGGTGCCAGACAGGAGTTCTCCTGGTAGTTTTTACATTGCTCCGGTAGGCATCTGAAAGACACCACAAAAGTTGTTCTACCTGCTTTCTGGGCTGAGATGGGGAACCGCTGAATTTTGGACTCGGCCGGTGACAAAATGTTCCAAACACACCCCATGCACAACTCCACCGGGGAAGGTGCCAGACAGGAGTTCTCTTAATAGTTTTTACATTACCTTGGTAGGCATCTGAAAGACACCACAAAAGTTGTTCTACCTGCTTTCTGGGCTGAGATGGGGAACCGCTGAATTTTGGAGTCGGCTGGTGACAAAATGTTCCAAACACACCCCCTGCACAACTCCACCGGGGAAGGTGCCAGACAGGAGTTCTCCTGGTAGTTTTTACATTGCTCCGGTAGGCATCTGAAAGACACCACAAAAGTTGTTCTACCTGCTTTCTGGGCTGAGATGGGGAACCGCTGAATTTTGGAGTCGGCCGGTGACAAAATGTTCCAAGCACACCCCATGCACAACTCCACCGGGGAAGGTGCCAGACAGGAGTTCTCCTGGTAGTTTTTACACTACCTTGGTAGGCACCTGAATGGCACAACAAAAGTTGTTCTACCTGCTTTCTGGGCTGAGATGGGGAACCGCTGAATTTTGGAGTCGGCCGGTGACAAATGTTCCAAACACACCCCCTGCACAACTCCACCGGGGAAGGTGCCAGACAGGAGTTCTCCTGGTAGTTTTTACACTACCTTGGTAGGCAGCTGAAAGGCACCACAAAAGTTGTTCTACCTGCTTTCTGGGCTGAGATGGGGAACCGCTGAATTTTGGACTCGGCTGGTGACAAAATGTTCCAAAGACACCCCATGCACAACTCCACCGGGGAAGGTGCCAGACAGGAGTTCTCCTGGTAGTTTTTACATTGCTCCGGTAGGCAGCTGAAAGACACCACAAAAGTTGTTCTACCAGCTTTCTGGGCTGAGATGGGGAACCGCTGAATTTTGGACTCGGCCGGTGACAAAATGTTCCAAACACACCCCATGCACAACTCCACCGGGGAAGGTGCCAGACAGGAGTTCTCCTGGTAGTTTTTACATTGCTCCGGTAGGCATCTGAAGGACACCACAAAAGTTGTTCTACCTGCTTTCTGGGCTGAGATGGGGAACCGCTGAATTTTGGACTCGGCTGGTGACAAAATGTTCCAAACACACCCCATGCACAACTCCACCGGGGAAGGTGCCAGACAGGAGTTCTCCTGGTAGTTTTTACATTGCTCCGGTAGGCATCTGAAAGACACCACAAAAGTTGTTCTACCTGCTTTCTGGGCTGAGATGGGGAACCGCTGAATTTTGGAGTCGGCTGGTGACAAAATGTTCCAAAGACACCCCATGCACAACTCCACCGGGGAAGGTGCCAGACAGGAGTTCTCCTGGTAGTTTTTACATTGCTCCGGTAGGCATCTGAAAGACACCACAAAAGTTGTTCTACCTGCTTTCTGGGCTGAGATGGGGAACCGCTGAATTTTGGAGTCGGCCGGTGACAAAATGTTCCAAACACACCCCATGCACAACTCCACCGGGGAAGGTGCCAGACAGGAGTTCTCCTGGTAGTTTTTACACTACCTTGGTAGGCACCTGAATGGCACCACAAAAGTTGTTCTACCTGCTTTCTGGGCTGAGATGGGGAACCGCTGAATTTTGGACTCGGCCGGTGACAAAATGTTCCAAAGACACCCCATGCACAACTCCACTGGGGAAGGTGCCAGACAGGAGTTCTCCTGGTAGTTTTTACATTGCTCCGGTAGGCATCTGAAAGACACCACAAAAGTTGTTCTACCTGCTTTCTGGGCTGAGATGGGGAACCGCTGAATTTTGGAGTCGGCTGGTGACAAAATGTTCCAAACACACCCCATGCACAACTCCATCGGGGAAGGTGCCAGACAGGAGTTCTCCTGGTAGTTTTTACATTGCTCTGGTAGGCATCTGAAAGACACCACAAAAGTTGTTCTACCTGCTTTCTGGGCTGAGATGGGGAACCGCTGAATTTTGGAGTCGGCCGGTGACAAAATGTTCCAAACACACCCCATGCACAACTCCACCGGGGAAGGTGTCAGACAGGAGTTCTCTTAGTAGTTTTTACACTACCTTGGTAGGCAGCTGAAAGGCACCACAAAAGTTGTTCTACCTGCTTTCTGGGCTGAGATGGGGAACCGCTGAATTTTGCAGTCGGCCGGTGACAAAATGTTCCAAAGACACCCCATGCACAACTCCACCGGGGAAGGTGCCAGACAGGAGTTCTCCTGGTAGTTTTTACATTGCTCCGGTAGGCATCTGAAAGACACCACAAAAGTTGTTCTACCTGCTTTCTGGGCTGAGATGGGGAACCGCTGAATTTTGGAGTCGGCTGGTGACAAAATGTTCCAAACACACCCCATGCACAACTCCACCGGGGAAGGTGCCAGACAGGAGTTCTCTTAGTAGTTTTTACACTACCTTGGTAGGCATCTGAAAGGCACCACAAAAGTTGTTCTACCTGCTTTCTGGGCTGAGATGGGGAACCGCTGAATTTTGGAGTCGGCCGGTGACAAAATGTTCCAAAGACACCCCATGCACAACTCCACCGGGGAAGGTGCCAGACAGGAGTTCTCCTGGTAGTTTTTACATTGCTCCGGTAGGCATCTGAAAGACACCACAAAAGTTGTTCCACCTGCTTTCTGGGCTGAGATGGGGAACCGCTGAATTTTGGAGTCGGCTGGTGACAAAATGTTCCAAACACACCCCATGCACAACTCCACCGGGGAAGGTGCCAGACAGGAGTTCTCTTAATAGTTTTTACACTACCTTGGTAGGCATCTGAAAGACACCACAAAAGTTGTTCTACCTGCTTTCTGGGCTGAGATGGGGAACCGCTGAATTTTGGAGTCGGCCGGTGACAAAATGTTCCAAACACACCCCATGCACAACTCCACCGGGGAAGGTGCCAGACAGGAGTTCTCTTAATAGTTTTTACACTACCTTGGTAGGCATCTGAAAGACACCACAAAAGTTGTTCTACCTGCTTTCTGGGCTGAGATGGGGAACCGCTGAATTTTGGAGTCGGCCGGTGAAAAAATGTTCCAAAGACACCCCATGCACAACTCCACCGGGGAAGGTGCCAGACAGGAGTTCTCTTAGTAGTTTTTACACTACCTTGGTAGGCATCTGAAAGACACCACAAAAGTTGTTCTTCCTGCTTTCTGGGCTGAGATGGGGAACCGCTGAATTTTGGACTCGGCCGGTGACAAAATGTTCCAAACACACCCCATGCACAACTCCACCGGGGAAGGTGCCAGACAGGAGGTCTCCTGGTAGTTTTTACAGTTTTTACATTGCTCCGGTAGGCATCTGAAAGACACCACAAAAGTTGTTCTACCTGCTTTCTGGGCTGAGATGGGGAACCGCTGAATTTTGGAGTCGGCTGGTGACAAATGTTCCAAACACACCCCATGCACAACTCCACCGGGGAAGGTGCCAGACAGGAGTTCTCTTAGTAGTTTTTACACTACCTTGGTAGGCATCTGAAAGACACCACAAAAGTTGTTCTACCTGCTTTCTGGGCTGAGATGGGGAACCGCTGAATTTTGGAGTCGGCCGGTGACAAAATGTTCCAAACACACCCCATGCACAACTCCACCGGGGAAGGTGCCAGACAGGAGTTCTCTTAATAGTTTTTACACTACCTTGGTAGGCAGCTGAAAGGCACCACAAAAGTTGTTCTACCTGCTTTCTGGGCTGAGATGGGGAACCGCTGAATTTTGGAGTCGGCCGGTGACAAAATGTTCCAAACACACCCCATGCACAACTCCACCGGGGAAGGTGCCAGACAGGAGTTCTCCTGGTAGTTTTTACATTGCTCCGGTAGGCATCTGAAAGACACCACAAAAGTTGTTCTACCTGCTTTCTGGGCTGAGATGGGGAACCGCTGAATTTTGGACTCGGCCGGTGACAAAATGTTCCAAACACACCCCATGCACAACTCCACCGGGGAAGGTGCCAGACAGGAGTTCTCTTAATAGTTTTTACATTACCTTGGTAGGCATCTGAAAGACACCACAAAAGTTGTTCTACCTGCTTTCTGGGCTGAGATGGGGAACCGCTGAATTTTGGAGTCGGCTGGTGACAAAATGTTCCAAACACACCCCCTGCACAACTCCACCGGGGAAGGTGCCAGACAGGAGTTCTCCTGGTAGTTTTTACATTGCTCCGGTAGGCATCTGAAAGACACCACAAAAGTTGTTCTACCTGCTTTCTGGGCTGAGATGGGGAACCGCTGAATTTTGGAGTCGGCCGGTGACAAAATGTTCCAAGCACACCCCATGCACAACTCCACCGGGGAAGGTGCCAGACAGGAGTTCTCCTGGTAGTTTTTACACTACCTTGGTAGGCACCTGAATGGCACAACAAAAGTTGTTCTACCTGCTTTCTGGGCTGAGATGGGGAACCGCTGAATTTTGGAGTCGGCTGGTGACAAAATGTTCCAAACACACCCCCTGCACAACTCCACCGGGGAAGGTGCCAGACAGGAGTTCTCCTGGTAGTTTTTACATTGCTCCGGTAGGCATCTGAAAGACACCACAAAAGTTGTTCTACCTGCTTTCTGGGCTGAGATGGGGAACCGCTGAATTTTGGACTCGGCCGGTGACAAAATGTTCCAAACACACCCCATGCACAACTCCAACGGGGAAGGTGCCAGACAGGAGTTCTCCTGGTAGTTTTTACATTGCTCCGGTAGGCATCTGAAAGACACCACAAAAGTTGTTCTACCTTCTTTCTGGGCTGAGATGGGGAACCGCTGAATTTTGGAGTCGGCTGGTGACAAAATGTTCCAAACACACCCCATGCACAACTCCACCAGGGAAGGTGCCAGACAGGAGTTCTCCTGGTAGTTTTTACATTGCTCCGGTAGGCATCTGAAAGACACCACAAAAGTTGTTCTACCTGCTTTCTGGGCTGAGATGGGGAACCGCTGAATTTTGGAGTCGGCTGGTGACAAAATGTTCCAAGCACACCCCATGCACAACTCCACCAGGGAAGGTGCCAGACAGGAGTTCTCTTAGTAGTTTTTACACTACCTTGGTAGGCACCTGAATGGCACAACAAAAGTTGTTCTACCTGCTTTCTGGGCTGAGATGGGGAACCGCTGAATTTTGGAGTCGGCTGGTGACAAAATGTTCCAAACACACCCCCTGCACAACTCCACCGGGGAAGGTGCCAGACAGGAGTTCTCCTGGTAGTTTTTACATTGCTCCGGTAGGCATCTGAAAGACACCACAAAAGTTGTTCTACCTGCTTTCTGGGCTGAGATGGGGAAACGCTGAATTTTGGACTCGGCCGGTGACAAAATTTTCCAAACACACCCCATGCACAACTCCACCGGGGAAGGTGCCAGACAGGAGTTCTCCTGGTAGTTTTTACATTGCTCCGGTAGGCATCTGAAAGACACCACAAAAGTTGTTCCACCTGCTTTCTGGGCTGAGATGGGGAACCGCTGAATTTTGGAGTCGGCCGGTGACAAAATGTTCCAAAGACACCCCATGCACAACTCCACCGGGGAAGGTGCCAGACAGGAGTTCTCCTGGTAGTTTTTACACTACCTTGGTAGGCATCTAAAAGACACCACAAAAGTTGTTCTACCTGCTTTCTGGGCTGAGATGGGTAACCGCTGAATTTTGGAGTCGGCCGGTGACAAAATGTTCCAAACACACCCCATGCACAACTCCACCGGGGAAGGTGCCAGACAGGAGTTCTCCTGGTAGTTTTTACATTGCTCCGGTAGGCATCTGAAAGACACCGCAAAAGTTGTTCTACCTGCTTTCTGGGCTGAGATGGGGAACCGCTGAATTTTGGACTCGGCCGGTGACAAAATGTTCCAAACACACCCCATGCACAACTCCACCGGGGAAGGTGCCAGACAGGAGTTCTCTTAATAGTTTTTACACTACCTTGGTAGGCACCTGAATGGCACCACAAAAGTTGTTCTACCTGCTTTCTGGGCTGAGATGGGGAAACGCTGAATTTTGGACTCGGCCGGTGACAAAATGTTCCAAACACACCCCCTGCACAACTCCACCGGGGAAGGTGCCAGACAGGAGTTCTCCTGGTAGTTTTTACATTGCTCCGGTAGGCATCTGAAAGACACCACAAAAGTTGTTCTACCTGCTTTCTGGGCTGAGATGGGGAACCGCTGAATTTTGGAGTCGGCTGGTGACAAAATGTTCCAAACACACCCCATGCACAACTCCACCGGGGAAGGTGCCAGACAGGAGTTCTCTTAATAGTTTTTACACTACCTTGGTAGGCATCTGAAAGACACCACAAAAGTTGTTCTACCTGCTTTCTGGGCTGAGATGGGGAACCGCTGAATTTTGGAGTCGGCTGGTGACAAAATGTTCCAAACACACCCCCTGCACAACTCCACCGGGGAAGGTGCCAGACAGGAGTTCTCCTGGTAGTTTTTACATTGCTCCGGTAGGCATCTGAAAGACACCACAAAAGTTGTTCTACCTGCTTTCTGGGCTGAGATGGGGAACCGCTGAATTTTGGAGTCGGCCGGTGACAAAATGTTCCAAACACACCCCATGCACAACTCCACCGGGGAAGGTGCCAGACAGGAGTTCTCCTGGTAGTTTTTACACTACCTTGGTAGGCACCTGAATGGCACCACAAAAGTTGTTCTACCTGCTTTCTGGGCTGAGATGGGGAACCGCTGAATTTTGGAGTCGGCTGGTGACAAAATGTTCCAAACACACCCCCTGCACAACTCCACCGGGGAAGGTGCCAGACAGGAGTTCTCCTGGTAGTTTTTACATTGCTCCGGTAGGCATCTGAAAGACACCACAAAAGTTGTTCTACCTGCTTTCTGGGCTGAGATGGGGAACCGCTGAATTTTGGACTCGGCCGGTGACAAAATGTTCCAAACACACCCCATGCACAAATCCACCGGGGAAGGTGCCAGACAGGAGTTCTCCTGGTAGTTTTTACATTGCTCCGGTAGGCATCTGAAAGGCACCACAAAAGTTGTTCCACCTGCTTTCTGGGCTGAGATGGGGAACCGCTGAATTTTGGAGTCGGCCGGTGACAAAACGTTCCAAAGACACCCCATGCACAACTCCACCGGGGAAGGTGCCAGACAGGAGTTCTGGTAGTTTTTACATTGCTCCGGTAGGCATCTGAAAGACACCACAAAAGTTGTTCTACCTGCTTTCTGGGCTGAGATGGGGAACCGCTGAATTTTGGAGTCGGCCGGTGACAAAATGTTCCAAACACACCCCATGCACAACTCCACCGGGGAAGGTGCCAGACAGGAGTTCTCCTGGTAGTTTTTACATTGCTCCGGTAGGCATCTGAAAGACACCGCAAAAGTTGTTCTACCTGCTTTCTGGGCTGAGATGGGGAACCGCTGAATTTTGGACTCGGCCGGTGACAAAATGTTCCAAACACACCCCATGCACAACTCCACCGGGGAAGGTGCCAGACAGGAGTTCTCCTGGTAGTTTTTACACTACCTTGGTAGGCACCTGAATGGCACCACAAAAGTTGTTCTACCTGCTTTCTGGGCTGAGATGGGGAACCGCTGAATTTTGGACTCGGCTGGTGACAAAATGTTCCAAACACACCCCATGCACAACTCCACCGGGGAAGGTGCCAGACAGGAGTTCTCTTAGTAGTTCTTACACTACCTTGGTAGGCAGCTGAAAGGCACCACAAAAGTTGTTCTACCTGCTTTCTGGGCTGAGATGGGGAACCGCTGAATTTTGGAGTCGGCTGGTGACAAAATGTTCCAAACACACCCCTTGCACAACTCCACCGGGGAAGGTGCCAGACAGGTGTTCTCTTAATAGTTTTTACACTACCTTGGTAGGCAGCTGAAAGGCACCACAAAAGTTGTTCTACCTGCTTTCTGGGCTGAGATGGGGAACCGCTGAATTTTGGACTCGGCCTGTGACAAAATGTTCCAAACACACCCCATGCACAACTCCACCGGGGAAGGTGCCAGACAGGAGTTCTCCTGGTAGTTTTTACATTGCTCCGGTAGGCATCTGAAAGACACCACAAAAGTTGTTCTACCTGCTTTCTGGGCTGAGATGGGGAACCGCTGAATTTTGGAGTCGGCCGGTGACAAAATGTTCCAAACACACCCCCTGCACAACTCCACCGGGGAAGGTGCCAGACAGGAGTTCTCCTGGTAGTTTTTACATTGCTCCGGTAGGCACCTGAAAGGCACCACAAAAGTTGTTCTACCTGCTTTCTGGGCTGAGATGGGGAACCGCTGAATTTTGGAGTCGGCCGGTGACAAAATGTTCCAAACACACCCCATGCACAACTCCACCGGGGAAGGTGCCAGACAGGAGTTCTCCTGGTAGTTTTTACACTACCTTGGTAGGCATCTGAAAGACACCACAAAAGTTGTTCTACCTGCTTTCTGGCCTGAGATGGGGAACCGCTGAATTTTGGAGTCGGCTGGTGACAAAATGTTCCAAACACACCCCATGCACAACTCCACCGGGGAAGGTGCCAGACAGGAGTTCTCTTGGTAGTTTTTACACTACCTTGGTAGGCAGCTGAAAGGCAGCACAAAAGTTGTTCTACCTGCTTTCTGGGCTGAGATGGGGAACCGCTGAATTTTGGACTCGGCCGGTGACAAAATGTTCCAAACACACCCCATGCACAACTCCACCGGGGAAGGTGCCAGACAGGAGTTCTCTTAGTAGTTTTTACACTACCTTGGTAGGCAGCTGAAAGGCAGCACAAAAGTTGTTCTACCTGCTTTCTGGGCTGAGATGGGGAACCGCTGAATTTTGGACTCGGCCGGTGACAAAATGTTCCAAACACACCCCATGCACAACTCCACCGGGGAAGGTGCCAGACAGGAGTTCTCCTGGTAGTTTTTACACTACCTTGGTAGGCATCTGAAAGGCAGCACAAAAGTTGTTCTACCTGCTTTCTGGGCTGAGATGGGGAACCGCTGAATTTTGGACTCGGCTGGTGACAAAATGTTCCAAACACACCCCATGCACAACTCCACCGGGGAAGGTGCCAGACAGGAGTTCTCCTGGTAGTTTTTACATTGCTCCGGTAGGCATCTGAAAGACACCACAAATGTTGTTCTACCTGCTTTCTGGGCTGAGATGGGGAACCGCTGAATTTTGGACTCGGCTGGTGACAAAATGTTCCAAACACACCCCATGCACAACTCCACCGGGGAAGGTGCCAGACAGGAGTTCTCTTAGTAGTTTTTACACTACCTTGGTAGGCAGCTGAAAGGCAGCACAAAAGTTGTTCTACCTGCTTTCTGGGCTGAGATGGGGAACCGCTGAATTTTGGACTCGGCTGGTGACAAAATGTTCCAAACACACCCCCTGCACAACTCCACCGGGGAAGGTGCCAGACAGGAGTTCTCTTATTAGTTTTTACACTACCTTGGTAGGCACCTGAAAGACACCACAAAAGTTGTTCTACCTGCTTTCTGGGCTGAGATGGGGAACCGCTGAATTTTGGACTCGGCTGGTGACAAAATGTTCCAAACACACCCCATGCACAACTCCACCGGGGAAGGTGCCAGACAGGAGTTCTCTTAGTAGTTTTTACACTACCTTGGTAGGCAGCTGAAAGGCACCACAAAAGTTGTTCTACCTGCTTTCTGGGCTGAGATGGGGAACCGCTGAATTTTGGACTCGGCTGGTGACAAAATGTTCCAAACACACCCCTTGCACAACTCCACCGGGGAAGGTGCCAGACAGGTGTTCTCTTAATAGTTTTTACACTACCTTGGTAGGCACCTGAAAGACACCACAAAAGTTGTTCTACCTGCTTTCTGGGCTGAGATGGGGAACCGCTGAATTTTGGAGTCGGCTGGTGACAAAATGTTCCAAACACACCCCATGCACAACTCCACCGGGGAAGGTGCCAGACAGGAGTTCTCCTGGTAGTTTTTACATTGCTCCGGTAGGCATCTGAAAGACACCACAAAAGTTTTTCTACCTGCTTTCTGGGCTGAGATGGGGAAACGCTGAATTTTGGACTCGGCCGGTGACAAAATGTTCCAAACACACCCCATGCACAACTCCACCGGGGAAGGTGCCAGACAGGAGTTCTCTTAATAGTTTTTACACTACCTTGGTAGGCATCTGAAAGACACCACAAAAGTTGTTCTACCTGCTTTCTGGGCTGAGATGGGGAACCGCTGAATTTTGGAGTCGGCTGGTGACAAAATGTTCCAAACATACCCCATGCACAACTCCACCGGGGAAGGTGCCAGACAGGAGTTCTTCTGGTAGTATTTACATTGCTCCGGTATGCATCTGAAAGACACCACAAAAGTTGTTCTACCTGCTTTCTGGGCTGAGATGGGGAACCGCTGAATTTTGGACTCGGCTGGTGACAAAATGTTCCAAACACACCCCATGCACAACTCCACCGGGGAAGGTGCCAGACAGGAGTTCTCTTAGTAGTTTTTACACTACCTTGGTAGGCAGCTGAAAGGCAGCACAAAAGTTGTTCTACCTGCTTTCTGGGCTGAGATGGGGAACCGCTGAATTTTGGACTCGGCCGGTGACAAAATGTTCCAAACACACCCCATGCACAACTCCACCGGGGAAGGTGCCAGACAGGAGTTCTCTTAGTAGTTTTTACACTACCTTGGTAGGCATCTGAAAGGCAGCACAAAAGTTGTTCTACCTGCTTTCTGGGCTGAGATGGGGAACCGCTGAATTTTGGACTCGGCTGGTGACAAAATGTTCCAAACACACCCCATGCACAACTCCACCGGGGAAGGTGCCAGACAGGAGTTCTCCTGGTAGTTTTTACATTGCTCCGGTAGGCATCTGAAAGACACCACAAAAGTTGTTCTACCTGCTTTCTGGGCTGAGATGGGGAACCGCTGAATTTTGGACTCGGCTCGTGACAAAATGTTCCAAACACACCCCATGCACAACTCCACCGGGGAAGGTGCCAGACAGGAGTTCTCTTAGTAGTTTTTACACTACCTTGGTAGGCATTTGAAAGGCACCACAAAAGTTGTTCTACCTGCTTTCTGGGCTGAGATGGGGAACCGCTGAATTTTGGACTCGGCTGGTGACAAAATGTTCCAAACACACCCCCTGCACAACTCCACCGGGGAAGGTGCCAGACAGGTGTTCTCTTATTAGTTTTTACACTACCTTGGTAGGCACCTGAAAGACACCACAAAAGTTGTTCTACCTGCTTTCTGGGCTGAGATGGGGAACCGCTGAATTTTGGACTCGGCTGGTGACAAAATGTTCCAAACACACCCCATGCACAACTCCACCGGGGAAGGTGCCAGACAGGAGTTCTCCTGGTAGTTTTTACATTGCTCCGGTAGGCATCTGAAAGACACCACAAAAGTTGTTCTACCTGCTTTCTGGGCTGAGATGGGGAACCGCTGAATTTTGGAGTCGGCCGGTGACAAAATGTTCCAAACACACCCCCTGCACAACTCCACCGGGGAAGGTGCCAGACAGGAGTTCTCCTGGTAGTTTTTACATTGCTCCGGTAGGCATCTGAAAGACACCACAAAAGTTGTTCTACCTGCTTTCTGGGCTGAGATGGGGAACCGCTGAATTTTGGACTCGGCCGGTGACAAAATGTTCCAAAGACACCCCATGCACAACTCCACCGGGGAAGGTGCCAGACAGGAGTTCTCTGAGTAGTTTTTACACTACCTTGGTAGGCATCTGAAAGGCCCCACAAAAGTTGTTCTACCTGCTTTCTGGGCTGAGATGGGGAACCGCTGAATTTTGGAGTCGGCTGGTGACAAAATGTTCCAAACATACCCCATGCACAACTCCACCGGGGAAGGTGCCAGACAGGAGTTCTTCTGGTTGTTTTTACATTGCTCCGGTATGCATCTGAAAGACACCACAAAAGTTGTTCTACCTGCTTTCTGGGCTGAGATGGGGAACCGCTGAATTTTGGAGTCGGCTGGAGACAAAATGTTCCAAACACACCCCATGCACAACTCCACCGGGGAAGGTGCCAGACAGGAGTTCTCTTAGTAGTTTTTACACTACCTTGGTAGGCAGCTGAAAGGCAGCACAAAAGTTGTTCTACCTGCTTTCTGGGCTGAGATGGGGAACCGCTGAATTTTGGAGTCGGCCGGTGACAAAATGTTCCAAACACACCCCATGCACAACTCCACCGGGGAAGGTGCCAGACAGGAGTTCTCTTAGTAGTTTTTACACTACCTTGGTAGGCATCTGAAAGACACCACAAAAGTTGTTCTACCTGCTTTCTGGGCTGAGATGGGGAACCGCTGAATTTTGGAGTCGGCCGGTGACAAAATGTTCCAAACACACCCCATGCACAACTCCACCGGGGAAGGTGCCAGACAGGAGTTCTCCTGGTAGTTTTTACATTGCTCCGGTAGGCATCTGAAAGATACCACAAAAGTTGTTCTACCTTTTTTCTGGGCTGAGATGGGGAACCGCTGAATTTTGGACTCGGCCGGTGACAAAATGTTCCAAACACACCCCATGCACAACTCCACCGGGGAAGGTGCCAGACAGGAGTTCTCTTAATAGTTTTTACACTACCTTGGTCGGCATCTGAAAGACACCACAAAAGTTGTTCTACCTGCTTTCTGGGCTGAGATGGGGAACCGCTGAATTTTGGACTCGGCTGGTGACAAAATGTTCCAAACACACCCCATGCACAACTCCACCGGGGAAGGTGCCAGACAGGAGTTCTCTTAATAGTTTTTACACTACCTTGGTAGGCAGCTGAAAGGCACCACAAAAGTTGTTCTACCTGCTTTCTGGGCTGAGATGGGGAACGGCTGAATTTTGGAGTCGGCCGGTGACAAAATGTTCCAAACACACCCCATGCACAACTCCACCGGGGAAGGTGCCAGACAGGAGTTCTCCTGGTAGTTTTTACATTGCTCCAGTAGGCATCTGAAAGACACCACAAAAGTTGTTCTACCTGCTTTCTGGGCTGAGATGGGGAACCGCTGAATTTTGGAGTCGGCCGGTGACAAAATGTTCCAAACACACCCCATGCACAACTCCACCGGGGAAGGTGCCAGACAGGAGTTCTCCTGGTAGTTTTTACATTGCTCCGGTAGGCATCTGAAAGACACCACAAAAGTTGTTCTACCTGCTTTCTGGGCTGAGATGGGGAACCGCTGAATTTTGGACTCGGCTGGTGACAAAATGTTCCAAACACACCCCCTGCACAACTCCACCGGGGAAGGTGCCTGACAGGTGTTCTCTTATTAGTTTTTACACTACCTTGGTAGGCACCTGAAAGACACCACAAAAGTTGTTCTACCTGCTTTCTGGGCTGAGATGGGGAACTGCTGAATTTTGGACTCGGCCGGTGACAAAATGTTCCAAACACACCCCATGCACAACTCCACCGGGGAAGGTGCCAGACAGGAGTTCTCCTGGTAGTTTTTACATTGCTCCGGTAGGCATCTGAAAGACACCACAAAAGTTGTTCTACCTGCTTTCTGGGCTGAGATGGGGAACCGCTGAATTTTGGAGTCGGCTGGTGACAAAATGTTCCAAACACACCCCATGCACAACTCCACCGGGGAAGGTGCCAGACAGGAGTTCTCCTGGTAGTTTTTACATTGCTCCGGTAGGCATCTGAAAGACACCACAAAAGTTGTTCTACCTGCTTTCTGGGCTGAGATGGGGAACCGCTGAATTTTGGACTCGGCTGGTGACAAAATGTTCCAAACACACCCCATGCACAACTCCACCGGGGAAGGTGCCAGACAGGAGTTCTCTGAGTAGTTTTTACACTACCTTGGTAGGCAGCTGAAAGGCAGCACAAAAGTTGTTCTACCTGCTTTCTGGGCTGAGATGGGGAACCGCTGAATTTTGGACTCGGCCGGTGACAAAATGTTCCAAACACACCCCATGCACAACTCCACCGGGGAAGGTGCCAGACAGGAGTTCTCTTAGTAGTTTTTACACTACCTTGGTAGGCATCTGAAAGACACCACAAAAGTTGTTCTACCTGCTTTCTGGGCTGAGATGGGGAACCGCTGAATTTTGGACTCGGCTGGTGACAAAATGTTCCAAACACACCCCATGCACAACTCCACCGGGGAAGGTGCCAGACAGGTGTTCTCTTATTAGTTTTTACACTACCTTGGTAGGCACCTGAAAGACACTACAAAAGTTGTTCTACCTGCTTTCTGGGCTGAGATGGGGAACCGCTGAATTTTGGACTCGGCTGGTGACAAAATGTTCCAAACACACCCCATGCACAACTCCACCGGGAAAGGTGCCAGAAAGGAGTTCTCTTGGTAGGTTTTACAGTACCCCGGTAGGCAGCTGAAAGGCGCCACAACACTTGTTCTACCTGCTTTCTGGGCTGAGATGGGGAACCGCTGAATTTTGGAGTCGGCCGGTGACAAAATGTTCCAAAGACACCCCATGCACAACTCCACCGGGGAAGGTGCCAGACAGGAGTTCTCTTAATAGTTTTTACACTACCTTGGTAGGCATCTGAAAGACACCACAAAAGTTGTTCTACCTGCTTTCTGGGCTGAGATGGGGAACCGCTGAATTTTGGAGTCGGCTGGTGACAAAATGTTCCAAACACACCCCATGCACAACTCCACCGGGGAAGGTGCCAGACAGGAGTTCTCCTGGTAGTTTTTACATTGCTCCGGTATGCATCTGAAAGACACCACAAAAGTTGTTCTACCTGCTTTCTGGGCTGAGATGGGGAACCGCTGAATTTTGGAGTCGGCTGGTGACAAAATGTTCCAAACACACCCCATGCACAACTCCACCGGGGAAGGTGCCAGACAGGAGTTCTCTTAGTAGTTTTTACACTACCTTGGTAGGCAGCTGAAAGGCAGCACAAAAGTTGTTCTACCTGCTTTCTGGGCTGAGATGGGGAACCGCTGAATTTTGGACTCGGCCGGTGACAAAATGTTCCAAACACACCCCATGCACAACTCCACCGGGGAAGGTGCCAGACAGGAGTTCTCTTAGTAGTTTTTACACTACCTTGGTAGGCAGCTGAAAGGCACCACAAAAGTTGTTCTACCTGCTTTCTGGGCTGAGATGGGGAACCGCTGAATTTTGGAGTCGGCTGGTGACAAAATGTTCCAAACACACCCCATGCACAACTCCACCGGGGAAGGTGCCAGACAGGAGTTCTCTTAGTAGTTTTTACACTACCTTGGTAGGCAGCTGAAAGGCAACACAAAAGTTGTTCTACCTGCTTTCTGGGCTGAGATGGGGAACCGCTGAATTTTGGACTCGGCCGGTGACAAAATGTTCCAAACACACCCCATGCACAACTCCACCGGGGAAGGTGCCAGACAGGAGTTCTCTTATTAGTTTTTACACTACCTTGGTAGGCAGCTGAAAGGCACCACAAAAGTTGTTCTTCCTGCTTTCTGGGCTGAGATGGGGAACCGCTGAATTTTGGACTCGGCTGGTGACAAAATGTTCCAAAGACACCCCATGCACAACTCCACCGGGGAAGGTGCCAGACAGGAGTTCTCCTGGTAGTTTTTACATTGCTCCGGTAGGCATCTGAAAGACACCACAAAAGTTGTTCTACCTGCTTTCTGGGCTGAGATGGGGAACCGCTGAATTTTGGACTCGGCTGGTGACAAAATGTTCCAAACACACCCCCTGCACAACTCCACCGGGGAAGGTGCCAGACAGGAGTTCTCTCAGTAGTTTTTACATTGCTCCGGTAGGCATCTGAAAGGACACCACAAAAGTTGTTCTACCTGCTTTGTGGGCTGAGATGGGGAACCGCTGAATTTTGGACTCGGCCGGTGACAAAATGTTCCAAAACACACCCCATGCACAACTCCACCGGGGAAGGTGCCAGACAGGAGTTCTCTGAGTAGTTTTTACACTACCTTGGTAGGCATCTGAAAGGCACCACAAAAGTTGTTCTACCTGCTTTCTGGGCTGAGATGGGGAACCGTTGAATTTTGGAGTCGGCTGGTGACAAAATGTTCCAAACACAACCCCATGCACAACTCCACCGGGGAAGGTGCCAGACAGGAGTTCTCCTGGTAGTTTTTACATTGCTCCGGTAGGCATCTGAAAGACACCACAAAAGTTGTTCTACCTGCTTTCTGGGCTGAGATGGGGAACCGCTGAATTTTGGAGTCGGCTGGTGACAAAATGTTCCAAAGACACCCCATGCACAACTCCACCGGGGAAGGTGCCAGACAGGAGTTCTCTTAATAGTTTTTACACTACCTTGGTAGGCACCTGAATGGCACAACAAAAGTTGTTCTACCTGCTTTCTGGGCTGAGATGGGGAACCGCTGAATTTTGGAGTCGGCTGGTGACAAAATGTTCCAAACACACCCCATGCACAACTCCACCGGGGAAGGTGCCAGACAGGAGTTCTCTTACTAGTTTTTACACTACCTTGGTAGGCACCTGAAAGGCACCACAAAAGTTGTTCTACCTGCTTTCTGGGCTGAGATGGGGAACCGCTGAATTTTGGACTCGGCCGGTGACAAAATGTTCCAAAGACACCCCATGCACAACTCCACCGGGGAAGGTGCCAGACAGGAGTTCTCCTGGTAGTTTTTACATTGCTCCGGTAGGCATCTGAAAGACACCACAAAAGTTGTTCTACCTGCTTTCTGGGCTGAGATGGGGAACCGCTGAATTTTGGACTCGGCCGGTGACAAAATGTTCCAAACACACCCCATGCACAACTCCACCGGGGAAGGTGCCAGACAGGAGTTCTCTTAATAGTTTTTACACTACCTTGGTAGGCAGCTGAAAGACACCACAAAAGTTGTTCTACCTGCTTTCTGGGCTGAGATGGGGAACCGCTGAATTTTGGAGTCGGCCGGTGACAAAATGTTCCAAACACACCCCATGCACAACTCCACCGGGGAAGGTGCCAGACAGGAGTTCTCCTGGTAGTTTTTACACTACCTTGGTAGGCACCTGAAAGGCAGCACAAAAGTTGTTCTACCTGCTTTCTGGGCTGAGATGGGGAACCGCTGAATTTTGGACTCGGCCGGTGACAAAATGTTCCAAACACACCCCATGCACAACTCCACCGGGGAAGGTGCCAGACAGGAGTTCTCCTGGTAGTTTTTACATTGCTCCGGTAGGCATCTGAAAGACACCACAAAAGTTGTTCTACCTGCTTTCTGGGCTGAGATGGGGAACCGCTGAATTTTGGAGTCGGCCGGTGACAAAATGTTCCAAAGACACCCCATGCACAACTCCACCGGGGAAGGTGCCACAGGAGTTCTCCTGGTAGTTTTTACATTGCTCCGGTAGGCATCTGAAAGACACCACAAAAGTTGTTCTACCTGCTTTCTGGGCTGAGATGGGGAACCGCTGAATTTTGGACTCGGCCGGTGACAAAATGTTCCAAACACACCCCATGCACAACTCCACCGGGGAAGGTGCCAGACAGGAGTTCTCCTGGTAGTTTTTACATTGCTCCGGTAGGCATCTGAAAGACACCACAAAAGTTGTTCTACCTGCTTTCTGGGCTGAGATGGGGAACCGCTGAATTTTGGAGTCGGCCGGTGACAAAATGTTCCAAACACACCCCATGCACAACTCCACCGGGGAAGGTGCCAGACAGGAGTTCTCCTGGTAGTTTTTACATTGCTCTGGTAGGCATCTGAAAGACACCACAAAAGGTGTTCTACCTGCTTTCTGGGCTGTGATGGGGAACCGCTGAATTTTGGACTCGGCCGGTGACAAAATGTTCCAAACACACCCCATGCACAACTCCACCGGGGAAGGTGCCAGACAGGAGTTCTCTTAATAGTTTTTACACTACCTTGGTAGGCACCTGAATGGCACAACAAAAGTTGTTCTACCTGCTTTCTGGGCTGAGATGGGGAACCGCTGAATTTTGGACTCGGCTGGTGACAAAATGTTCCAAAAACACCCCATGCACAACTCCACCGGGGAAGGTGCCAGACAGGAGTTCTCTTACTAGTTTTTACACTACCTTGGTAGGCACCTGAAAGGCACCACAAAAGTTGTTCTACCTGCTTTCTGGGCTGAGATGGGGAACCGCTGAATTTTGGAGTCGGCCGGTGACAAAATGTTCCAAAGACACCCCATGCACAACTCCACCGGGGAAGGTGCCAGACAGGAGTTCTCCTGGTAGTTTTTACATTGCTCCGGTAGGCATCTGAAAGACACCACAAAAGTTGTTCTACCTGCTTTCTGGGCTGAGATGGGGAACCGCTGAATTTTGGACTCGGCCGGTGACAAAATGTTCCAAACACACCCCATGCACAACTCCACCGGGGAAGGTGCCAGACAGGAGTTCTCCTGGTAGTTTTTACATTGCTCCGGTAGGCATCTGAAAGACACCACAAAAGTTGTTCTACCTGCTTTCTGGGCTGAGATGGGGAACCGCTGAATTTTGGACTCGGCCGGTGACAAAATGTTCCAAACACACCCCATGCACAACTCCACCGGGGAAGGTGCCAGACAGGAGTTCTCTTAATAGTTTTTACACTACCTTGGTAGGCATCTGAAAGACACCACAAAAGTTGTTCTACCTGCTTTCTGGGCTGAGATGGGGAACCGCTGAATTTTGGAGTCGGCTGGTGACAAAATGTTCCAAACACACCCCATGCACAACTCCACCGGGGAAGGTGCCAGACAGGAGTTCTCCTGGTAGTTTTTACATTGCTCCGGTAGGCATCTGAAAGACACCACAAAAGTTGTTCTACCTGCTTTCTGGGCTGAGATGGGGAACCGCTGAATTTTGGAGTCGGCCGGTGACAAAATGTTCCAAACACACCCCATGCACAACTCCACCGGGGAAGGTGCCAGACAGGAGTTCTCCTGGTAGTTTTTACATTGCTCCGGTATGCATCTGAAAGACACCACAAAAGTTGTTCTACCTGCTTTCTGGGCTGAGATGGGGAACCGCTGAATTTTGGAGTCGGCTGGTGACAAAATGTTCCAAACACACCCCATGCACAACTCCACCGGGGAAGGTGCCAGACAGGAGTTCTCCTGGTAGTTTTTACATTGCTCCGGTAGGCATCTGAAAGGCACCACAAAAGTTGTTCTACCTGCTTTCTGGACTGAGATGGGGAACCGCTGAATTTTGGAGTCGGCTGGTGACAAAATGGTCCAAACACACCCCATGCACAACTCCACCGGGGAAGGTGCCAGACAGGAGTTCTCCTGGTAGTTTTTACATTGCTCCGGTAGGCATCTGAAAGACACCACAAAAGTTGTTCTACCTGCTTTCTGGGCTGAGATGGGGAACCGCTGAATTTTGGAGTCGGCTGGTGACAAAATGTTCCAAACACACCCCCTGCACAACTCCACCGGGGAAGGTGCCAGACAGGAGTTCTCCTGGTAGTTTTTACATTGCTCCGGTAGGCATCTGAAAGACACCACAAAAGTTGTTCTACCTGCTTTCTGGGCTGAGATGGGGAACCGCTGAATTTTGGAGTCGGCTGGTGACAAAATGTTCCAAACACACCCCATGCACAACTCCACCGGGGAAGGTGCCAGACAGGAGTTCTCTTAGTAGTTTTTACACTACCTTGGTAGGCAGCTGAAAGGCAGCACAAAAGTTGTTCTACCTGCTTTCTGGGCTGAGATGGGGAACCGCTGAATTTTGGACTCGGCCGGTGACAAAATGTTCCAAACACACCCCATGCACAACTCCACCGGGGAAGGTGCCAGACAGGAGTTCTCTTAGTAGTTTTTACACTACCTTGGTAGACAGCTGAAAGGCACCACAAAAGTTGTTCTTCCTGCTTTCTGGGCTGAGATGGGGAACCGCTGAATTTTGGACTCGGCTGGTGACAAAATGTTCCAAACACACCCCATGCACAACTCCACCGGGGAAGGTGCCAGACAGGAGTTCTCCTGGTAGTTTTTACATTGCTCCGGTAGGCATCTGAAAGACACCACAAAAGTTGTTCTACCTGCTTTCTGGGCTGAGATGGGGAACCGCTGAATTTTGGAGTCGGCCGGTGACAAAATGTTCCAAACACACCCCATGCACAACTCCACCGGGGAAGGTGCCAGACAGGAGTTCTCCTGGTAGTTTTTACATTGCTCCGGTAGGCATCTGAAAGACACCACAAAAGTTGTTCTACCTGCTTTCTGGGCTGAGATGGGGAACCGCTGAATTTTGGACTCGGCCGGTGACAAAATGTTCCAAACACACCCCATGCACAACTCCACCGGGGAAGGTGCCAGACAGGAGTTCTCTTAATAGTTTTTACACTACCTTGGTAGGCACCTGAATGGCACAACAAAAGTTGTTCTACCTGCTTTCTGGGCTGAGATGGGGAACCGCTGAATTTTGGACTCGGCTGGTGACAAAATGTTCCAAAAACACCCCATGCACAACTCCACCGGGGAAGGTGCCAGACAGGAGTTCTCTTACTAGTTTTTACACTACCTTGGTAGGCACCTGAAAGGCACCACAAAAGTTGTTCTACCTGCTTTCTGGGCTGAGATGGGGAACCGCTGAATTTTGGAGTCGGCCGGTGACAAAATGTTCCAAAGACACCCCATGCACAACTCCACCGGGGAAGGTGCCAGACAGGAGTTCTCCTGGTAGTTTTTACATTGCTCCGGTAGGCATCTGAAAGACACCACAAAAGTTGTTCTACCTGCTTTCTGGGCTGAGATGGGGAACCGCTGAATTTTGGACTCGGCCGGTGACAAAATGTTCCAAACACACCCCATGCACAACTCCACCGGGGAAGGTGCCAGACAGGAGTTCTCCTGGTAGTTTTTACATTGCTCCGGTAGGCATCTGAAAGACACCACAAAAGTTGTTCTACCTGCTTTCTGGGCTGAGATGGGGAACCGCTGAATTTTGGACTCGGCCGGTGACAAAATGTTCCAAACACACCCCATGCACAACTCCACCGGGGAAGGTGCCAGACAGGAGTTCTCTTAATAGTTTTTACACTACCTTGGTAGGCATCTGAAAGACACCACAAAAGTTGTTCTACCTGCTTTCTGGGCTGAGATGGGGAACCGCTGAATTTTGGAGTCGGCTGGTGACAAAATGTTCCAAACACACCCCATGCACAACTCCACCGGGGAAGGTGCCAGACAGGAGTTCTCCTGGTAGTTTTTACATTGCTCCGGTAGGCACCTGAAAGACACCACAAAAGTTGTTCTACCTGCTTTCTGGGCTGAGATGGGGAACCGCTGAATTTTGGACTCGGCTGGTGACAAAATGTTCCAAACACACCCCATGCACAACTCCACCGGGGAAGGTGCCAGACAGGAGTTCTCCTGGTAGTTTTTACATTGCTCCGGTAGGCATCTGAAAGACACCACAAAAGTTGTTCTACCTGCTTTCTGGGCTGAGATGGGGAACCGCTGAATTTTGGAGTCGGCCGGTGACAAAATGTTCCAAACACACCCCATGCACAACTCCACCGGGGAAGGTGCCAGACAGGAGTTCTCCTGGTAGTTTTTACATTGCTCCGGTATGCATCTGAAAGACACCACAAAAGTTGTTCTACCTGCTTTCTGGGCTGAGATGGGGAACCGCTGAATTTTGGAGTCGGCTGGTGACAAAATGTTCCAAACACACCCCATGCACAACTCCACCGGGGAAGGTGCCAGACAGGAGTTCTCCTGGTAGTTTTTACATTGCTCCGGTAGGCATCTGAAAGGCACCACAAAAGTTGTTCTACCTGCTTTCTGGGCTGAGATGGGGAACCGCTGAATTTTGGAGTCGGCCGGTGACAAAATGTTCCAAAGACACCCCATGCACAACTCCACCGGGGAAGGTGCCAGACAGGAGTTCTCCTGGTAGTTTTTACATTGATCCGGTAGGCATCTGAAAGACACCACAAAAGTTGTTCTACCTGCTTTCTCGGCTGAGATGGGGAACCGCTGAATTTTGGACTCGGCCGGTGACAAAATGTTCCAAACACACCCCATGCACAACTCCACCGGGGAAGGTGCCAGACAGGAGTTCTCCTGGTAGTTTTTACATTGCTCCGGTAGGCATCTGAAAGACACCACAAAAGTTGTTCTACCTGCTTTCTGGGCTGAGATGGGGAACCGCTGAATTTTGGACTCGGCCGGTGACAAAATGTTCCAAACACACCCCATGCACAACTCCACCGGGGAAGGTGCCAGACAGGAGTTCTCTTAATAGTTTTTACACTACCTTGGTAGGCATCTGAAAGACACCACAAAAGTTGTTCTACCTGCTTTCTGGGCTGAGATGGGGAACCGCTGAATTTTGGAGTCGGCTGGTGACAAAATGTTCCAAACACACCCCATGCACAACTCCACCGGGGAAGGTGCCAGACAGGAGTTCTCCTGGTAGTTTTTACATTGCTCCGGTAGGCATCTGAAAGACACCACAAAAGTTGTTCTACCTGCTTTCTGGGCTGAGATGGGGAACCGCTGAATTTTGGAGTCGGCTGGTGACAAAATGTTCCAAACACACCCCATGCACAACTCCACCGGGGAAGGTGCCAGACAGGAGTTCTCTTAGTAGTTTTTACACTACCTTGGTAGGCAGCTGAAAGGCAACACAAAAGTTGTTCTACCTGCTTTCTGGGCTGAGATGGGGAACCGCTGAATTTTGGACTCGGCCGGTGACAAAATGTTCCAAACACACCCCATGCACAACTCCACCGGGGAAGGTGCCAGACAGGAGTTCTCCTGGTAGTTTTTACACTACCTTGGTAGGCATCTGAAAGACACCACAAAAGTTGTTCTACCTGCTTTCTGGGCTGAGATGGGGAACCTCTGAATTTTGGACTCGGCCGGTGACAAAATGTTCCAAACACACCCCATGCACAACTCCACCGGGGAAGGTGCCAGACAGGAGTTCTCCTGGTAGTTTTTACATTGCTCCGGTAGGCATCTGAAAGACACCACAAAAGTTGTTCTACCTGCTTTCTGGGCTGAGATGGGGAACCGCTGAATTTTGGACTCGGCCGGTGACAAAATGTTCCAAAGACACCCCATGCACAACTCCACCGGGGAAGGTGCCAGACAGGAGTTCTCTTAATAGTTTTTACACTACCTTGGTAGGCATCTGAAAGACACCACAAAAGTTGTTCTACCTGCTTTCTGGGCTGAGATGGGGAACCGCTGAATTTTGGACTCGGCCGGTGACAAAATGTTCCAAACACACCCCATGCACAACTCCACCGGGGAAGGTGCCAGACAGGAGTTCTCCTGGTAGTTTTTACATTGCTCCGGTAGGCATCTGAAAGACACCACAAAAGTTGTTCTACCTGCTTTCTGGGCTGAGATGGGGAACCGCTGAATTTTGGACTCGGCTGGTGACAAAATGTTCCAAACACACCCCATGCACAACTCCACCGGGGAAGGTGCCAGACAGGAGTTCTCTTAGTAGTTTTTACACTACCTTGGTAGGCAGCTGAAAGGCAACACAAAAGTTGTTCTACCTGCTTTCTGGGCTGAGATGGGGAACCGCTGAATTTTGGACTCGGCCGGTGACAAAATGTTCCAAACACACCCCATGCACAACTCCACCGGGGAAGGTGCCAGACAGGAGTTCTCCTGGTAGTTTTTACACTACCTTGGTAGGCATCTGAAAGACACCACAAAAGTTGTTCTACCTGCTTTCTGGGCTGAGATGGGGAACCTCTGAATTTTGGACTCGGCCGGTGACAAAATGTTCCAAACACACCCCATGCACAACTCCACCGGGGAAGGTGCCAGACAGGAGTTCTCCTGGTAGTTTTTACATTGCTCCGGTAGGCATCTGAAAGACACCACAAAAGTTGTTCTACCTGCTTTCTGGGCTGAGATGGGGAACCGCTGAATTTTGGACTCGGCCGGTGACAAAATGTTCCAAAGACACCCCATGCACAACTCCACCGGGGAAGGTGCCAGACAGGAGTTCTCTTAATAGTTTTTACACTACCTTGGTAGGCATCTGAAAGACACCACAAAAGTTGTTCTACCTGCTTTCTGGGCTGAGATGGGGAACCGCTGAATTTTGGACTCGGCCGGTGACAAAATGTTCCAAACACACCCCATGCACAACTCCACCGGGGAAGGTGCCAGACAGGAGTTCTCCTGGTAGTTTTTACATTGCTCCGGTAGGCATCTGAAAGACACCACAAAAGTTGTTCTACCTGCTTTCTGGGCTGAGATGGGGAACCGCTGAATTTTGGACTCGGCTGGTGACAAAATGTTCCAAACACACCCCATGCACAACTCCACCGGGGAAGGTGCCAGACAGGAGTTCTCCTGGTAGTTTTTACACTACCTTGGTAGGCAGCTGAAAGGCACCACAAAAGTTGTTCTACCTGCTTTCTGGGCTGAGATGGGGAACCGCTGAATTTTGGAGTCGGCTGGTGACAAAATGTTCCAAACACACCCCATGCACAACTCCACCGGGGAAGGTGCCAGACAGGAGTTCTCCTGGTAGTTTTTACACTACCTTGGTAGGCATCTGAAAGACACCACAAAAGTTGTTCTACCTGCTTTCTGGGCTGAGATGGGGAACCGCTGAATTTTGGAGTCGGCCGGTGACAAAATGTTCCAAAGACACCCCATGCACAACTCCACCGGGGAAGGTGCCAGACAGGAGTTCTCCTCGTAGTTTTTACACTAGCTTGGTAGGCAGCTGAATGGCACCACAAAAGTTGTTCTACCTGCTTTCTGGGCTGAGATGGGGAACCGCTGAATTTTGGAGTCGGCTGGTGACAAAATGTTCCAAACACACCCCATGCACAACTCCACCGGGGAAGGTGCCAGACAGGAGTTCTCCTGGTAGTTTTTACACTACCTTGGTAGGCATCTGAAAGACACCACAAAAGTTGTTCTACCTGCTTTCTGGGCTGAGATGGGGAACCGCTGAATTTTGGAGTCGGCCGGTGACAAAATGTTCCAAAGACACCCCATGCACAACTCCACCGGGGAAGGTGCCAGACAGGAGTTCTCCTGGTAGTTTTTACATTGCTCCGGTAGGCATCTGAAAGACACCACAAAAGTTGTTCTACCTGCTTTCTGGGCTGAGATGGGGAACCGCTGAATTTTGGAGTCGGCTGGTGACAAAATGTTCCAAACACACCCCATGCACAACTCCACCGGGGAAGGTGCCAGACAGGAGTTCTCTTAGTAGTTTTTACACTACCTTGGTAGGCAGCTGAAAGGCACCACAAAAGTTGTTCTACCTGCTTTCTGGGCTGAGATGGGGAACCGCTGAATTTTGGACTCGGCCTGTGACAAAATGTTCCAAACACACCCCATGCACAACTCCACCGGGGAAGGTGCCAGACAGGAGTTCTCCTGGTAGTTTTTACACTAGCTTGGTAGGCAGCTGAAAGGCACCACAAAAGTTGTTCTACCTGCTTTCTGGGCTGAGATGGGGAACCGCTGAATTTTGGAGTCGGCCGGTGACAAAATGTTCCAAAGACACCCCATGCACAACTCCACCGGGGAAGGTGCCAGACAGGAGTTCTCCTGGTAGTTTTTACATTGCTCCGGTAGGCATCTGAAAGACACCACAAAAGTTGTTCTACCTGCTTTCTGGGCTGAGATGGGGAACCGCTGAATTTTGGACTCGGCTGGTGACAAAATGTTCCAAACACACCCCATGCACAACTCCACCGGGGAAGGTGCCAGACAGGAGTTCTCTTAATAGTTTTTACACTACCTTGGTAGGCATCTGAAAGACACCACAAAAGTTGTTCTACCTGCTTTCTGGGCTGAGATGGGGAACCGCTGAATTTTGGACTCGGCCGGTGACAAAATGTTCCAAAGACACCCCATGCACAACTCCACCGGGGAAGGTGCCAGACAGGAGTTCTCTTAATAGTTTTTACACTACCTTGGTAGGCATCTGAAAGACACCACAAAAGTTGTTCTACCTGCTTTCTGGGCTGAGATGGGGAACCGCTGAATTTTGGAGTCGGCCGGTGACAAAATGTTCCAAACACACCCCATGCACAACTCCACCGGGGAAGGTGCCAGACAGGAGTTCTCCTGGTAGTTTTAACATTGCTCCGGTAGGCATCTGAAAGACACCACAAAAGTTGTTCTACCTGCTTTCTGGGCTGAGATGGGGAACCGCTGAATTTTGGAGTCGGCTGGTGACAAAATGTTCCAAAGACACCCCATGCACAACTCCACCGGGGAAGGTGCCAGACAGGAGTTCTCTTAGTAGTTTTTACACTACCTTGGTAGGCAGCTGAAAGGCAGCACAAAAGTTGTTCTACCTGCTTTCTGGGCTGAGATGGGGAACCGCTGAATTTTGGACTCGGCCGGTGACAAAATGTTCCAAAGACACCCCATGCACAACTCCACCGGGGAAGGTGCCAGACAGGAGTTCTCCTGGTAGTTTTTACATTGCTCCAGTAGGCATCTGAAAGACACCGCAAAAGTTGTTCTACCTGCTTTCTGGGCTGAGATGGGGAACCGCTGAATTTTGGACTCGGCCGGTGACAAAATGTTCCAAACACACCCCATGCACAACTCCACCGGGGAAGGTGCCAGACAGGAGTTCTCTTACTAGTTTTTACACTACCTTGGTAGGCATCTGAAAGACACCACAAAAGTTGTTCTACCTGCTTTCTGGGCTGAGATGGGGAACCGCTGAATTTTGGACTCGGCCGGTGACAAAATGTTCCAAAGACACCCCATGCACAACTCCACCGGGGAAGGTGCCAGACAGGAGTTCTCCTGGTAGTTTTTACATTGCTCCGGTAGGCATCTGAAAGACACCACAAAAGTTGTTCTACCTGCTTTCTGGGCTGAGATGGGGAACCGCTGAATTTTGGACTCGGCTGGTGACAAAATGTTCCAAAGACACCCCATGCACAACTCCACCGGGGAAGGTGCCAGACAGGAGTTCTCCTTGTAGTTTTTACAGTTTTTACATTGCTCCGGTAGGCACCTGAAAGACACCACAAAAGTTGTTCTACCTGCTTTCTGGGCTGAGATGGGGAACCGCTGAATTTTGGAGTCGGCCGGTGACAAAATGTTCCAAACACACCCCATGCACAACTCCACCGGGGAAGGTGCCAGACAGGAGTTCTCTTAGTAGTTTTTACACTACCTTGGTAGGCACCTGAAAGGCACCACAAAAGTTGTTCTACCTGCTTTCTGGGCTGAGATGGGGAACCGCTGAATTTTGGAGTCGGCCGGTGACAATATGTTCCAAAGACACCCCATGCACAACTCCACCGGGGAAGGTGCCAGACAGGAGTTCTCCTGGTAGTTTTTACACTACCTTGGTTGGCAGCTGAAAGGCAATACAAAAGTTGTTCTACCTGCTTTCTGGGCTGAGATGGGGAACCGCTGAATTTTGGACTCGGCTGGTGACAAAATGTTCCAAACACACCCCATGCACAACTCCACCGGGGAAGGTGCCAGACAGGAGTTCTCTTAATAGTTTTTACACTACCTTGGTAGGCACCTGAAAGACACCACAAAAGTTGTTCTACCTGCTTTCTGGGCTGAGATGGGGAACCGCTGAATTTTGGAGTCGGCTGGTGACAAAATGTTCCAAACACACCCCATGCACAACTCCACCGGGGAAGGTGCCAGACAGGAGTTCTCCTGGTAGTTTTTACACTACCTTGGTAGGCATCTGAAAGACACCACAAAAGTTGTTCTACCTGCTTTCTGGGCTGAGATGGGGAACCGCTGAATTTTGGACTCGGCTGGTGACAAAATGTTCCAAAGACACCCCATGCACAACTCCACCGGGGAAGGTGCCAGACAGGAGTTCTCTTAGTAGTTTTTACACTACCTTGGTAGGCATCTGAAAGACACCACAAAAGTTGTTCTACCTGCTTTCTGGGCTGAGATGGGGAACCGCTGAATTTTGGACTCGGCCGGTGACAAAATGTTCCAAACACACCCCATGCACAACTCCACCGGGGAAGGTGCCAGACAGGAGTTCTCCTGGTAGTTTTTACATTGCTCCGGTAGGCATCTGAAAGACATTGCAAAAGTTGTTCTACCTGCTTTCTGGGCTGAGATGGGGAACCGCTGAATTTTGGACTCGGCCGGTGACAAAATGTTCCAAACACACCCCATGCACAACTCCACCGGGGAAGGTGCCAGGCAGGAGTTCTCTTAATAGTTTTTACACTACCTTGGTAGGCATCTGAAAGACACCACAAAAGTTGTTCTACCTGCTTTCTGGGCTGAGATGGGGAACCGCTGAATTTTGGACTCGGCCGGTGACAAAATGTTCCAAACACACCCCATGCACAACTCCACCGGGGAAGGTGCCAGACAGGAGTTCTCCTGGTAGTTTTTACATTGCTCCGGTAGGCATCTGAAAGACACCACAAAAGTTGTTCTACCTGCTTTCTGGGCTGAGATGGGGAACCGCTGAATTTTGGAGTCGGCTGGTGACAAAATGTTCCAAACACACCCCATGCACAACTCCACCGGGGAAGGTGCCAGACAGGAGTTCTCCTGGTAGTTTTTACAGTTTTTACATTGCTCCGGTAGGCATCTGAAAGACACCACAAAAGTTGTTCTACCTGCTTTCTGGGCTGAGATGGGGAACCGCTGAATTTTGGACTCGGCCGGTGACAAAATGTTCCAAACACACCCCATGCACAACTCCACCGGGGAAGGTGCCAGACAGGAGTTCTCCTGGTAGTTTTTACATTGCTCCGGTAGGCATCTGAAAGACACCACAAAAGTTGTTCTACCTGCTTTCTGGGCTGAGATGGGGAACCGCTGAATTTTGGAGTCGGCTGGTGACAAAATGTTCCAAACACACCCCATGCACAACTCCACCGGGGAAGGTGCCAGACAGGAGTTCTCCTGGTAGTTTTTACAGTTTTTACATTGCTCCGGTAGGCATCTGAAAGACACCACAAAAGTTGTTCTACCTGCTTTCTGGGCTGAGATGGGGAACCGCTGAATTTTGGAGTCGGCTGTTGACAAATGTTCCAAAGACACCCCATGCACAACTCCACCGGGGAAGGTGCCAGACAGGAGTTCTCTTAGTAGTTTTTACACTACCTTGGTAGGCAGCTGAAAGGCACCACAAAAGTTGTTCTACCTGCTTTCTGGGCTGAGATGGGGAACCGCTGAATTTTGGACTCGGCTGGTGACAAAATGTTCCAAAGACACCCCATGCACAACTCCACCGGGGAAGGTGCCAGACAGGAGTTCTCCTGGTAGTTTTTACATTGCTCCGGTAGGCATCTGAAAGACACCACAAAAGTTGTTCTACCTGCTTTCTGGGCTGAGATGGGGAACCGCTGAATTTTGGAGTCGGCCGGTGACAAAATGTTCCAAAGACAGCCCATGCACAACTCCACCGGGGAAGGTGCCAGACAGGAGTTCTCCTGGTAGTTTTTACACTACCTTGGTACGAACCTGAATGGCACCACAAAAGTTGTTCTACCTGCTTTCTGGGCTGAGATGGGGAACCGCTGAATTTTGGAGTCGGCTGGTGACAAAATATTCCAAACACACCCCATGCACAACTCCACCGGGGAAGGTGCCAGACAGGAGTTCTCTTAGTAGTTTTTACACTACCTTGGTAGGCAGCTGAAAGACACCACAAAAGTTGTTCTACCTGCTTTCTGGGCTGAGATGGGGAACCGCTGAATTTTGGACTCGGCTGGTGACAAAATGTTCCAAACACACCCCATGCACAACTCCACCGGGGAAGGTGCCAGACAGGAGTTCTCCTGGTAGTTTTTACACTACCTTGGTTGGCACCTGAAAGGCACCACAAAAGTTGTTCTACCTGCTTTCTGGGCTGAGATGGGGAACCGCTGTATTTTGGAGTCGGCTGGTGACAAAATGTTCCAAACACACCCCTTGCACAACTCCACCGGGGAAGGTGCCAGACAGGTGTTCTCTTATTAGTTTTTACACTACCTTGGTAGGCACCTGAAAGACACCACAAAAGTTGTTCTACCTGCTTTCTGGGCTGAGATGGGGAACCGCTGAATTTTGGAGTCGGCCGGTGACAAAATGTTCCAAACACACCCCATGCACAACTCCACCGGGGAAGGTGCCAGACAGGAGTTCTCCTGGTAGTTTTTACATTGCTCCGGTAGGCATCTGAAAGACACCACAAAAGTTGTTCTACCTGCTTTCTGGGCTGAGATGGGGAAACGCTGAATTTTGGAGTCGGCCGGTGACAAAATGTTCCAAACACACCCCATGCACAACTCCACCGGGGAAGGTGCCAGACAGGAGTTCTCTTAATAGTTTTTACACTACCTTGGTAGGCACCTGAATGGCACAACAAAAGTTGTTCTACCTGCTTTCTGGGCTGAGATGGGGAACCGCTGAATTTTGGAGTCGGCTGGTGACAAAATGTTCCAAACACACCCCATGCACAACTCCACCGGGGAAGGTGCCAGACAGGAGTTCTCTTAGTAGTTTTTACACTACCTTGGTAGGCAGCTGAAAGGCAGCACAAAAGTTGTTCTACCTGCTTTCTGGGCTGAGATGGGGAACCGCTGAATTTTGGAGTCGGCCGGTGACAAAATGTTCCAAACACACCCCATGCACAACTCCACCGGGGAAGGTGCCAGACAGGAGTTCTCCTGGTAGTTTTTACATTGCTCCGGTAGGCATCTGAAAGACACCACAAAAGTTGTTCCACCTGCTTTCTGGGCTGAGATGGGGAACCGCTGAATTTTGGAGTCGGCTGGTGACAAAATGTTCCAAACACACCCCATGCACAACTCCACCGGGGAAGGTGCCAGACAGGAGTTCTCTTAGTAGTTTTTACACTACCTTGGTAGGCAGCTGAAAGGCACCACAAAAGTTGTTCTACCTGCTTTCTGGGCTGAGATGGGGAACCGCTGAATTTTGGACTCGGCTGGTGACAAAATGTTCCAAAGACACCCCATGCACAACTCCACCGGGGAAGGTGCCAGACAGGAGTTCTCCTGGTAGTTTTTACATTGCTCCGGTAGGCATCTGAAAGACACCACAAAAGTTGTTCTACCTGCTTTCTGGGCTGAGATGGGGAACCGCTGAATTTTGGAGTCGGCTGGTGACAAAATGTTCCAAACACACCCCATGCACAACTCCACCGGGGAAGGTGCCAGACAGGAGTTCTCCTGGTAGTTTTTACATTGCTCCGGTAGGCATCTGAAAGACACCACAAAAGTTGTTCTACCTGCTTTCTGGGCTGAGATGGGGAACCGCTGAATTTTGGACTCGGCCGGTGACAAAATGTTCCAAACACACCCCATGCACAACTCCACCGGGGAAGGTGCCAGACAGGAGTTCTCTTAATAGTTTTTACACTACCTTGGTAGGCATCTGAAAGACACCACAAAAGTTGTTCTACCTGCTTTCTGGACTGAGATGGGGAACCGCTGAATTTTGGACTCGGCTGGTGACAAAATGTTCCAAACACACCCCATGCACAACTCCACCGGGGAAGGTGCCAGACAGGAGTTCTCCTGGTAGTTTTTACATTGCTCCGGTAGGCATCTGAAAGACACCACAAAAGTTGTTCTACCTGCTTTCTGGGCTGAGATGGGGAACCGCTGAATTTTGGACTCGGCTGGTGACAAAATGTTCCAAACACACCCCATGCACAACTCCACCGGGGAAGGTGTCAGACAGGAGTTCTCTTAGTAGTTTTTACACTACCTTGGTAGGCAGCTGAAAGGCACCACAAAAGTTGTTCTACCTGCTTTCTGGGCTGAGATGGGGAACCGCTGAATTTTGGAGTCGGCCGGTGACAAAATGTTCCAAAGACACCCCATGCACAACTCCACCGGGGAAGGTGCCAGACAGGAGTTCTCCTGGTAGTTTTTACATTGCTCCGGTAGGCATCTGAAAGACACCACAAAAGTTGTTCTACCTGCTTTCTGGGCTGAGATGGGGAACCGCTGAATTTTGGACTCGGCTGGTGACAAAATGTTCCAAACACACCCCATGCACAACTCCACCGGGGAAGGTGCCAGACAGGAGTTCTCCTGGTAGTTTTTACACTACCTTGGTACGCACCTGAAAGACACCACAAAAGTTGTTCTACCTGCTTTCTGGGCTGAGATGGGGAACCGCTGAATTTTGGAGTCGGCCGGTGACAAAATGTTCCAAACACACCCCATGCACAACTCCACCGGGGAAGGTGCCAGACAGGAGTTCTCTTAGTAGTTTTTACACTACCTTGGTAGGCAGCTGAAAGACACCACAAAAGTTGTTCTACCTGCTTTCTGGGCTGAGATGGGGAACCGCTGAATTTTGGAGTCGGCTGGTGACAAAATGTTCCAAACACACCCCATGCACAACTCCACCGGGGAAGGTGCCAGACAGGAGTTATCTTAGTAGTTTTTACACTACCTTGGTAGGCAGCTGAAAGGCAGCACAAAAGTTGTTCTACCTGCTTTCTGGGCTGAGATGGGGAACCGCTGAATTTTGGACTCGGCTGGTGACAAAATGTTCCAAAGACACCCCATGCACAACTCCACCGGGGAAGGTGCCAGACAGGAGTTCTCCTGGTAGTTTTTACATTGCTCCGGTAGGCATCTGAAAGACACCACAAAAGTTGTTCTACCTGCTTTCTGGGCTGAGATGGGGAACCGCTGAATTTTGGAGTCGGCTGGTGACAAAATGTTCCAAACACACCCCATGCACAACTCCACCGGGGAAGGTGCCAGACAGGAGTTCTCCTGGTAGTTTTTACATTGCTCCGGTAGGCATCTGAAAGACACCACAAAAGTTGTTCTACCTGCTTTCTGGGCTGAGATGGGGAACCGCTGAATTTTGGACTCGGCCGGTGACAAAATGTTCCAAACACACCCCATGCACAACTCCACCGGGGAAGGTGCCAGACAGGAGTTCTCTTAATAGTTTTTACACTACCTTGGTAGGCATCTGAAAGACACCACAAAAGTTGTTCTACCTGCTTTCTGGACTGAGATGGGGAACCGCTGAATTTTGGACTCGGCCGGTGACAAAATGTTCCAAACACACCCCATGCACAACTCCACCGGGGAAGGTGCCAGACAGGAGTTCTCCTGGTAGTTTTTACATTGCTCCGGTAGGCATCTGAAAGACACCACAAAAGTTGTTCTACCTGCTTTCTGGGCTGAGATGGGGAACCGCTGAATTTTGGAGTCGGCTGGTGACAAAATGTTCCAAACACACCCCATGCACAACTCCACCGGGGAAGGTGTCAGACAGGAGTTCTCTTAGTAGTTTTTACACTACCTTGGTAGGCAGCTGAAAGGCACCACAAAAGTTGTTCTACCTGCTTTCTGGGCTGAGATGGGGAACCGCTGAATTTTGGAGTCGGCCGGTGACAAAATGTTCCAAAGACACCCCATGCACAACTCCACCGGGGAAGGTGCCAGACAGGAGTTCTCCTGGTAGTTTTTACATTGCTCCGGTAGGCATCTGAAAGACACCACAAAAGTTGTTCTACCTGCTTTCTGGGCTGAGATGGGGAACCGCTGAATTTTGGACTCGGCTGGTGACAAAATGTTCCAAACACACCCCATGCACAACTCCACCGGGGAAGGTGCCAGACAGGAGTTCTCCTGGTAGTTTTTACACTACCTTGGTACGCACCTGAAAGACACCACAAAAGTTGTTCTACCTGCTTTCTGGGCTGAGATGGGGAACCGCTGAATTTTGGAGTCGGCCGGTGACAAAATGTTCCAAACACACCCCATGCACAACTCCACCGGGGAAGGTGCCAGACAGGAGTTCTCTTAGTAGTTTTTACACTACCTTGGTAGGCATCTGAAAGACACCACAAAAGTTGTTCTACCTGCTTTCTGGGCTGAGATGGGGAACCGCTGAATTTTGGAGTCGGCTGGTGACAAAATGTTCCAAACACACCCCATGCACAACTCCACCGGGGAAGGTGCCAGACAGGAGTTCTCCTGGTAGTTTTTACATTGCTCCGGTAGGCATCTGAAAGACACCACAAAAGTTGTTCTACCTGCTTTCTGGGCTGAGATGGGGAACCGCTGAATTTTGGAGTCGGCTGGTGACAAAAAGTTCCAAACACACCCCATGCACAACTCCACCGGGGAAGGTGCCAGACAGGAGTTCTCCTGGTAGTTTTTACACTACCTTGGTTGGCAGCTGAAAGGCACCACAAAAGTTGTTCTACCTGCTTTCTGGGCTGAGATGGGGAACCGCTGAATTTTGGACTCGGCTGGTGACAAAATGTTCCAAACACACCCCTTGCACAACTCCACCGGGGAAGGTGCCAGACAGGTGTTCTCTTATTAGTTTTTACACTACCTTGGTAGGCACCTGAAAGACACCACAAAAGTTGTTCTACCTGCTTTCTGGGCTGAGATGGGGAACCGCTGAATTTTGGACTCGGCCGGTGACAAAATGTTCCAAACACACCCCATGCACAACTCCACCGGGGAAGGTGCCAGACAGGAGTTCTCCTGGTAGTTTTTACATTGCTCCGGTAGGCATCTGAAAGACACCACAAACGTTGTTCTACCTGCTTTCTGGGCTGAGATGGGGAACCGCTGAATTTTGGACTCGGCCGGTGACAAAATGTTCCAAACACACCCCATGCACAACTCCACCGGGGAAGGTGCCAGACAGGAGTTCTCTTAGTAGTTTTTACACTACCTTGGTAGGCAGCTGAAAGACACCACAAAAGTTGTTCTACCTGCTTTCTGGGCTGAGATGGGGAACCGCTGAATTTTGGACTCGGCTGGTGACAAAATGTTCCAAAGACAGCCCATGCACAACTCCACCGGGGAAGGTGCCAGACAGGAGTTCTCCTGGTAGTTTTTACACTACCTTGGTTGGCAGCTGAAAGGCACCACAAAAGTTGTTCTACCTGCTTTCTGGGCTGAGATGGGGAACCGCTGAATTTTGGAGTCGGCTGGTGACAAAATATTCCAAACACACTCCATGCACAACTCCACCGGGGAAGGTGCCAGACAGGAGTTCTCTTAGTAGTTTTTACACTACCTTGGTAGGCAGCTGAAAGACACCACAAAAGTTGTTCTACCTGCTTTCTGGGCTGAGATGGGGAACCGCTGAATTTTGGACTCGGCTGGTGACAAAATGTTCCAAACACACCCCATGCACAACTCCACCGGGGAAGGTGCCAGACAGGAGTTCTCCTGGTAGTTTTTACACTACCTTGGTTGGCAGCTGAAAGGCACCACAAAAGTTGTTCTACCTGCTTTCTGGGCTGAGATGGGGAACCGCTGAATTTTGGAGTCGGCTGGTGACAAAATATTCCAAACACACCCCATGCACAACTCCACCGGGGAAGGTGCCAGACAGGAGTTCTCTTAGTAGTTTTTACACTACCTTGGTAGGCAGCTGAAAGACACCACAAAAGTTGTTCTACCTGCTTTCTGGGCTGAGATGGGGAACCGCTGAATTTTGGACTCGGCTGGTGACAAAATGTTCCAAACACACCCCATGCACAACTCCACCGGGGAAGGTGCCAGACAGGAGTTCTCCTGGTAGTTTTTACATTGCTCCGGTAGGCATCTGAAAGACACCACAAAAGTTGTTCTACCTGCTTTCTGGGCTGAGATGGGGAACCGCTGAATTTTGGACTCGGCTGGTGACAAAATGTTCCAAACACACCCCATGCACAACTCCACCGGGGAAGGTGTCAGACAGGAGTTCTCTTAGTAGTTTTTACACTACCATGGTAGGCAGCTGAAAGGCACCACAAAAGTTGTTCTACCTGCTTTCTGGGCTGAGATGGGGAACCGCTGAATTTTGGAGTCGGCCGGTGACAAAATGTTCCAAAGACACCCCATGCACAACTCCACCGGGGAAGGTGCCAGACAGGAGTTCTCCTGGTAGTTTTTACATTGCTCCGGTAGGCATCTGAAAGACACCACAAAAGTTGTTCTACCTGCTTTCTGGGCTGAGATGGGGAACCGCTGAATTTTGGAGTCGGCTGGTGACAAAATGTTCCAAAGACACCCCATGCACAACTCCACCGGGGAAGGTGCCAGACAGGAGTTCTCCTGGTAGTTTTTACACTACCTTGGTACGCACCTGAAAGACACCACAAAAGTTGTTCTACCTGCTTTCTGGGCTGAGATGGGGAACCGCTGAATTTTGGAGTCGGCCGGTGACAAAATGTTCCAAAGACACCCCATGCACAACTCCACCGGGGAAGGTGCCAGACAGGAGTTCTCTTAGTAGTTTTTACACTACCTTGGTAGGCAGCTGAAAGACACCACAAAAGTTGTTCTACCTGCTTTCTGGGCTGAGATGGGGAACCGCTGAATTTTGGAGTCGGCTGGTGACAAAATGTTCCAAACACACCCCATGCACAACTCCACCGGGGAAGGTGCCAGACAGGAGTTCTCCTGGTAGTTTTTACATTGCTCCGGTAGGCATCTGAAAGACACCACAAAAGTTGTTCTACCTGCTTTCTGGGCTGAGATGGGGAACCGCTGAATTTTGGAGTCGGCTGGTGACAAAAAGTTCCAAACACACCCCATGCACAACTCCACCGGGGAAGGTGCCAGACAGGAGTTCTCCTGGTAGTTTTTACACTACCTTGGTTGGCAGCTGAAAGGCACCACAAAAGTTGTTCTACCTGCTTTCTGGGCTGAGATGGGGAACCGCTGAATTTTGGACTCGGCTGGTGACAAAATGTTCCAAACACACCCCTTGCACAACTCCACCGGGGAAGGTGCCAGACAGGTGTTCTCTTATTAGTTTTTACACTACCTTGGTAGGCACCTGAAAGACACCACAAAAGTTGTTCTACCTGCTTTCTGGGCTGAGATGGGGAACCGCTGAATTTTGGACTCGGCCGGTGACAAAATGTTCCAAACACACCCCATGCACAACTCCACCGGGGAAGGTGCCAGACAGGAGTTCTCCTGGTAGTTTTTACATTGCTCCGGTAGGCATCTGAAAGACACCACAAACGTTGTTCTACCTGCTTTCTGGGCTGAGATGGGGAACCGCTGAATTTTGGACTCGGCCGGTGACAAAATGTTCCAAACACACCCCATGCACAACTCCACCGGGGAAGGTGCCAGAAAGGAGTTCTCCTGGTAGTTTTTACATTGCTCCGGTAGGCATCTGAAAGACACCACAAAAGTTGTTCTACCTGCTTTCTGGGCTGAGATGGGGAACCGCTGAATTTTGGACTCGGCCGGTGACAAAATGTTCCAAAGACACCCCATGCACAACTCCACCGGGGAAGGTGCCAGACAGGAGTTCTCCTGGTAGTTTTTACACTACCTTGGTTGGCAGCTGAAAGGCACCACAAAAGTTGTTCTACCTGCTTTCTGGGCTGAGATGGGGAACCGCTGAATTTTGGAGTCGGCTGGTGACAAAATATTCCAAACACACCCCATGCACAACTCCACCGGGGAAGGTGCCAGACAGGAGTTCTCTTAGTAGTTTTTACACTACCTTGGTAGGCATCTGAAAGACACCACAAAAGTTGTTCTACCTGCTTTCTGGGCTGAGATGGGGAACCGCTGAATTTTGGACTCGGCTGGTGACAAAATGTTCCAAACACACCCCCTGCACAACTCCACCGGGGAAGGTGCCAGACAGGAGTTCTCCTGGTAGTTTTTACACTACCTTGGTTGGCAGCTGAAAGGCAGCACAAAAGTTGTTCTACCTGCTTTCTGGGCTGAGATGGGGAACCGCTGAATTTTGGACTCGGCTGGTGACAAAATGTTCCAAACACACCCCTTGCACAACTCCACCGGGGAAGGTGCCAGATAGGTGTTCTCTTATTAGTTTTTACACTACCTTGGTAGGCACCTGAAAGACACCACAAAAGTTGTTCTACCTGCTTTCTGGGCTGAGATGGGGAACCGCTGAATTTTGGAGTCGGCCGGTGACAAAATGTTCCAAAGACAGCCCATGCACAACTCCACCGGGGAAGGTGCCAGACAGGAGTTCTCCTGGTAGTTTTTACATTGCTCCGGTAGGCATCTGAAAGACACCACAAAAGTTGTTCTACCTGCTTTCTGGGCTGAGATGGGGAAACGCTGAATTTTGGAGTCGGCCGGTGACAAAATGTTCCAAACACACCCCATGCACAACTCCACCGGGGAAGGTGCCAGACAGGAGTTCTCTTAATAGTTTTTACACTACCTTGGTAGGCATCTGAAAGACACCACAAAAGTTGTTCTACCTGCTTTCTGGGCTGAGATGGGGAACCGCTGAATTTTGGAGTCGGCTGGTGACAAAATGTTCCAAAGACACCCCATGAACAACTCCACCGGGGAAGGTGCCAGACAGGAGTTCTCTTAGTAGTTTTTACACTACCTTGGTAGGCAGCTGAAAGGCAGCACAAAAGTTGTTCTACCTGCTTTCTGGGCTGAGATGGGGAACCGCTGAATTTTGGAGTCGGCCGGTGACAAAATGTTCCAAACACACCCCATGCACAACTCCACCGGGGAAGGTGCCAGACAGGAGTTCTCTTAGTAGTTTTTACACTACCTTGGTAGGCATCTGAAAGACACCACAAAAGTTGTTCTACCTGCTTTCTGGGCTGAGATGGGGAACCGCTGAATTTTGGAGTCGGCTGGTGACAAAATGTTCCAAACACACCCCATGCACAACTCCACCGGGGAAGGTGCCAGACAGGAGTTCTCTTAGTAGTTTTTACACTACCTTGGTAGGCAGCTGAAAGGCACCACAAAAGTTGTTCTACCTGCTTTCTGGGCTGAGATGGGGAACCGCTGAATTTTGGACTCGGCTGGTGACAAAATGTTCCAAACACACCCCATGCACAACTCCACCGGGGAAGGTGCCAGACAGGAGTTCTCCTGGTAGTTTTTACATTGCTCCGGTAGGCATCTGAAAGACACCACAAAAGTTGTTCTACCTGCTTTCTGGGCTGAGATGGGGAACCGCTGAATTTTGGAGTCGGCTGGTGACAAAATGTTCCAAACACACCCCATGCACAACTCCACCGGGGAAGGTGCCAGACAGGAGTTCTCCTGGTAGTTTTTACATTGCTCCGGTAGGCATCTGAAAGACACCACAAAAGTTGTTCTACCTGCTTTCTGGGCTGAGATGGGGAACCGCTGAATTTTGGACTCGGCCGGTGACAAAATGTTCCAAACACACCCCATGCACAACTCCACCGGGGAAGGTGCCAGACAGGAGTTCTCTTAATAGTTTTTACACTACCTTGGTAGGCATCTGAAAGACACCACAAAAGTTGTTCTACCTGCTTTCTGGACTGAGATGGGGAACCGCTGAATTTTGGACTCGGCCGGTGACAAAATGTTCCAAACACACCCCATGCACAACTCCACCGGGGAAGGTGCCAGACAGGAGTTCTCCTGGTAGTTTTTACATTGCTCCGGTAGGCATCTGAAAGACACCACAAAAGTTGTTCTACCTGCTTTCTGGGCTGAGATGGGGAACCGCTGAATTTTGGACTCGGCTGGTGACAAAATGTTCCAAACACACCCCATGCACAACTCCACAGGGGAAGGTGTCAGACAGGAGTTCTCTTAGTAGTTTTTACACTACCTTGGTAGGCAGCTGAAAGGCACCACAAAAGTTGTTCTACCTGCTTTCTGGGCTGAGATGGGGAACCGCTGAATTTTGGAGTCGGCCGGTGACAAAATGTTCCAAAGACACCCCATGCACAACTCCACCGGGGAAGGTGCCAGACAGGAGTTCTCCTGGTAGTTTTTACATTGCTCCGGTAGGCATCTGAAAGACACCACAAAAGTTGTTCTACCTGCTTTCTGGGCTGAGATGGGGAACCGCTGAATTTTGGAGTCGGCTGGTGACAAAATGTTCCAAAGACACCCCATGCACAACTCCACCGGGGAAGGTGCCAGACAGGAGTTCTCCTGGTAGTTTTTACACTACCTTGGTACGCACCTGAAAGACACCACAAAAGTTGTTCTACCTGCTTTCTGGGCTGAGATGGGGAACCGCTGAATTTTGGACTCGGCCGGTGACAAAATGTTCCAAACACACCCCATGCACAACTCCACCGGGGAAGGTGCCAGACAGGAGTTCTCCTGGTAGTTTTTACATTGCTCCGGTAGGCATCTGAAAGACACCACAAAAGTTGTTCTACCTGCTTTCTGGGCTGAGATGGGGAACCGCTGAATTTTGGACTCGGCCGGTGACAAAATGTTCCAAACACACCCCATGCACAACTCCACCGGGGAAGGTGCCAGACAGGAGTTCTCTTAATAGTTTTTACACTACCTTGGTAGGCATCTGAAAGACACCACAAAAGTTGTTCTACCTGCTTTCTGGGCTGAGATGGGGAACCGCTGAATTTTGGACTCGGCTGGTGACAAAATGTTCCAAACACACCCCATGCACAACTCCACCGGGGAAGGTGCCAGACAGGAGTTCTCCTGGTAGTTTTTACATTGCTCCGGTAGGCATCTGAAAGACACCACAAAAGTTGTTCTACCTGCTTTCTGGGCTGAGATGGGGAACCGCTGAATTTTGGAGTCGGCTGGTGACAAAATGTTCCAAACACACCCCATGCACAACTCCACCGGGGAAGGTGCCAGACAGGAGTTCTCCTGGTAGTTTTTACATTGCTCCGGTAGGCATCTGAAAGACACCACAAAAGTTGTTCTACCTGCTTTCTGGGCTGAGATGGGGAACCGCTGAATTTTGGACTCGGCCGGTGACAAAATGTTCCAAACACACCCCATGCACAACTCCACCGGGGAAGGTGCCAGACAGGAGTTCTCTTAATAGTTTTTACACTACCTTGGTAGGCATCTGAAAGACACCACAAAAGTTGTTCTACCTGCTTTCTGGACTGAGATGGGGAACCGCTGAATTTTGGAGTCGGCCGGTGACAAAATGTTCCAAACACACCCCATGCACAACTCCACCGGGGAAGGTGCCAGACAGGAGTTCTCCTGGTAGTTTTTACATTGCTCCGGTAGGCATCTGAAAGACACCACAAAAGTTGTTCTACCTGCTTTCTGGGCTGAGATGGGGAACCGCTGAATTTTGGACTCGGCTGGTGACAAAATGTTCCAAACACACCCCATGCACAACTCCACAGGGGAAGGTGTCAGACAGGAGTTCTCTTAGTAGTTTTTACACTACCTTGGTAGGCAGCTGAAAGGCACCACAAAAGTTGTTCTACCTGCTTTCTGGGCTGAGATGGGGAACCGCTGAATTTTGGAGTCGGCCGGTGACAAAATGTTCCAAAGACACCCCATGCACAACTCCACCGGGGAAGGTGCCAGACAGGAGTTCTCCTGGTAGTTTTTACATTGCTCCGGTAGGCATCTGAAAGACACCACAAAAGTTGTTCTACCTGCTTTCTGGGCTGAGATGGGGAACCGCTGAATTTTGGAGTCGGCTGGTGACAAAATGTTCCAAAGACACCCCATGCACAACTCCACCGGGGAAGGTGCCAGACAGGAGTTCTCCTGGTAGTTTTTACACTACCTTGGTACGCACCTGAAAGACACCACAAAAGTTGTTCTACCTGCTTTCTGGGCTGAGATGGGGAACCGCTGAATTTTGGAGTCGGCCGGTGACAAAATGTTCCAAACACACCCCATGCACAACTCCACCGGGGAAGGTGCCAGACAGGAGTTCTCTTAGTAGTTTTTACACTACCTTGGTAGGCAGCTGAAAGACACCACAAAAGTTGTTCTACCTGCTTTCTGGGCTGAGATGGGGAACGGCTGAATTTTGGAGTCGGCTGGTGACAAAATGTTCCAAACACACCCCATGCACAACTCCACCGGGGAAGGTGCCAGACAGGAGTTCTCCTGGTAGTTTTTACATTGCTCCGGTAGGCATCTGAAAGACACCACAAAAGTTGTTCTACCTGCTTTCTGGGCTGAGATGGGGAACCGCTGAATTTTGGAGTCGGCTGGTGACAAAAAGTTCCAAACACACCCCATGCACAACTCCACCGGGGAAGGTGCCAGACAGGAGTTCTCCTGGTAGTTTTTACACTACCTTGGTTGGCAGCTGAAAGGCACCACAAAAGTTGTTCTACCTGCTTTCTGGGCTGAGATGGGGAACCGCTGAATTTTGGACTCGGCTGGTGACAAAATGTTCCAAACACACCCCTTGCACAACTCCACCGGGGAAGGTGCCAGACAGGTGTTCTCTTATTAGTTTTTACACTACCTTGGTAGGCACCTGAAAGACACCACAAAAGTTGTTCTACCTGCTTTCTGGGCTGAGATGGGGAACCGCTGAATTTTGGAGTCGGCCGGTGACAAAATGTTCCAAACACACCCCATGCACAACTCCACCGGGGAAGGTGCCAGACAGGAGTTCTCCTGGTAGTTTTTACATTGCTCCGGTAGGCATCTGAAAGACACCACAAACGTTGTTCTACCTGCTTTCTGGGCTGAGATGGGGAACCGCTGAATTTTGGACTCGGCCGGTGACAAAATGTTCCAAACACACCCCATGCACAACTCCACCGGGGAAGGTGCCAGACAGGAGTTCTCTTAATAGTTTTTACACTACCTTGGTAGGCAGCTGAAAGGCAGCACAAAAGTTGTTCTACCTGCTTTCTGGGCTGAGATGGGGAACCGCTGAATTTTGGAGTCGGCCGGTGACAAAATGTTCCAAACACACCCCATGCACAACTCCACCGGGGAAGGTGCCAGACAGGAGTTCTCTTAGTAGTTTTTACACTACCTTGGTAGGCAGCTGAAAGGCACCACAAAAGTTGTTCTACCTGCTTTCTGGGCTGAGATGGGGAACCGCTGAATTTTGGAGTCGGCCGGTGACAAAATGTTCCAAAGACACCCCATGCACAACTCCACCGGGGAAGGTGCCAGACAGGAGTTCTCTTAGTAGTTTTTACACTACCTTGGTAGGCAGCTGAAAGGCACCACAAAAGTTGTTCTACCTGCTTTCTGGGCTGAGATGGGGAACAGCTGAATTTTGGAGTCGGCCGGTGACAAAATGTTCCAAACACACCCCATGCACAACTCCACCGGGGAAGGTGCCAGACAGGAGTTCTCCTGGTAGTTTTTACATTGCTCCGGTAGGCATCTGAAAGACACCACAAAAGTTGTTCTACCTGCTTTCTGGGCTGAGATGGGGAACCGCTGAATTTTGGAGTCGGCCGGTGACAAAATGTTCCAAAGACACCCCATGCACAACTCCACCGGGGAAGGTGCCAGACAGGAGTTCTCTTAATAGTTTTTACACTACCTTGGTAGGCATCTGAAAGACACTACAAAAGTTGTTCTACCTGCTTTCTGGGCTGAGATGGGGAACCGCTGAATTTTGGACTCGGCCGGTGACAAAATGTTCCAAACACACCCCATGCACAACTCCACCGGGGAAGGTGCCAGACAGGAGTTCTCCTGGTAGTTTTTACATTGCTCCGGTAGGCATCTGAAAGACACCACAAAAGTTGTTCTACACCTTTCTGGGCTGAGATGGGGAACCGCTGAATTTTGGACTCGGCTGGTGACAAAATGTTCCAAACACACCCCATGCACAACTCCACCGGGGAAGGTGCCAGACAGGAGTTCTCCTGGTAGTTTTTACACTACCTTGGTAGGCATCTGAAAGGCACCACAAAAGTTGTTCTACCTGCTTTCTGGGCTGAGATGGGGAACCGCTGAATTTTGGACTCGGCCGGTGACAAAATGTTCCAAACACACCCCATGCACAACTCCACCGGGGAAGGTGCCAGACAGGAGTTCTCTTAATAGTTTTTACACTACCTTGGTAGGCATCTGAAAGACACCACAAAAGTTGTTCTACCTGCTTTCTGGGCTGAGATGGGGAACCGCTGAATTTTGGACTCGGCCGGTGACAAAATGTTCCAAACACACCCCATGCACAACTCCACCGGGGAAGGTGCCAGACAGGAGTTCTCCTGGTAGTTTTTACATTGCTCCGGTAGGCATCTGAAAGACACCACAAAAGTTGTTCTACCTGCTTTCTGGGCTGAGATGGGGAACCGCTGAATTTTGGAGTCTGCTGGTGACAAAATGTTCCAAACACACCCCATGCACAACTCCACCGGGGAAGGTGCCAGACAGGAGTTCTCTTAGTAGTTTTTACACTACCTTGGTAGGCAGCTGAAAGGCACCACAAAAGTTGTTCTACCTGCTTTCTGGGCTGAGATGGGGAACCGCTGAATTTTGGAGTCGGCTGGTGACAAAATGTTCCAAAGACACCCCATGCACAACTCCACCGGGGAAGGTGCCAGACAGGAGTTCTCCTGGTAGTTTTTACATTGCTCCGGTAGGCAGCTGAAAGACACCACAAAAGTTGTTCTACCTGCTTTCTGGGCTGAGATGGGGAACCGCTGAATTTTGGACTCGGCCGGTGACAAAATGTTCCAAACACACCCCATGCACAACTCCACCGGGGAAGGTGCCAGACAGGAGTTCTCCTGGTAGTTTTTACATTGCTCCGGTAGGCATCTGAAAGACACCACAAAAGTTGTTCTACCTGCTTTCTGGGCTGAGATGGGGAACCGCTGAATTTTGGAGTCGGCTGGTGACAAAAAGTTCCAAACACACCCCATGCACAACTCCACCGGGGAAGGTGCCAGACAGGAGTTCTCCTGGTAGTTTTTACACTACCTTGGTTGGCAGCTGAAAGGCACCACAAAAGTTGTTCTACCTGCTTTCTGGGCTGAGATGGGGAACCGCTGAATTTTGGACTCGGCTGGTGACAAAATGTTCCAAACACACCCCTTGCACAACTCCACCGGGGAAGGTGCCAGACAGGTGTTCTCTTATTAGTTTTTACACTACCTTGGTAGGCACCTGAAAGACACCACAAAAGTTGTTCTACCTGCTTTCTGGGCTGAGATGGGGAACCGCTGAATTTTGGAGTCGGCCGGTGACAAAATGTTCCAAACACACCCCATGCACAACTCCACCGGGGAAGGTGCCAGACAGGAGTTCTCCTGGTAGTTTTTACATTGCTCCGGTAGGCATCTGAAAGACACCACAAACGTTGTTCTACCTGCTTTCTGGGCTGAGATGGGGAACCGCTGAATTTTGGACTCGGCCGGTGACAAAATGTTCCAAACACACCCCATGCACAACTCCACCGGGGAAGGTGCCAGACAGGAGTTCTCTTAATAGTTTTTACACTACCTTGGTAGGCAGCTGAAAGGCAGCACAAAAGTTGTTCTACCTGCTTTCTGGGCTGAGATGGGGAACCGCTGAATTTTGGAGTCGGCCGGTGACAAAATGTTCCAAACACACCCCATGCACAACTCCACCGGGGAAGGTGCCAGACAGGAGTTCTCTTAGTAGTTTTTACACTACCTTGGTAGGCAGCTGAAAGGCACCACAAAAGTTGTTCTACCTGCTTTCTGGGCTGAGATGGGGAACCGCTGAATTTTGGAGTCGGCCGGTGACAAAATGTTCCAAAGACACCCCATGCACAACTCCACCGGGGAAGGTGCCAGACAGGAGTTCTCTTAGTAGTTTTTACACTACCTTGGTAGGCAGCTGAAAGGCACCACAAAAGTTGTTCTACCTGCTTTCTGGGCTGAGATGGGGAACAGCTGAATTTTGGAGTCGGCCGGTGACAAAATGTTCCAAACACACCCCATGCACAACTCCACCGGGGAAGGTGCCAGACAGGAGTTCTCCTGGTAGTTTTTACATTGCTCCGGTAGGCATCTGAAAGACACCACAAAAGTTGTTCTACCTGCTTTCTGGGCTGAGATGGGGAACCGCTGAATTTTGGAGTCGGCCGGTGACAAAATGTTCCAAAGACACCCCATGCACAACTCCACCGGGGAAGGTGCCAGACAGGAGTTCTCTTAATAGTTTTTACACTACCTTGGTAGGCATCTGAAAGACACTACAAAAGTTGTTCTACCTGCTTTCTGGGCTGAGATGGGGAACCGCTGAATTTTGGACTCGGCCGGTGACAAAATGTTCCAAACACACCCCATGCACAACTCCACCGGGGAAGGTGCCAGACAGGAGTTCTCCTGGTAGTTTTTACATTGCTCCGGTAGGCATCTGAAAGACACCACAAAAGTTGTTCTACACCTTTCTGGGCTGAGATGGGGAACCGCTGAATTTTGGACTCGGCTGGTGACAAAATGTTCCAAACACACCCCATGCACAACTCCACCGGGGAAGGTGCCAGACAGGAGTTCTCCTGGTAGTTTTTACACTACCTTGGTAGGCATCTGAAAGGCACCACAAAAGTTGTTCTACCTGCTTTCTGGGCTGAGATGGGGAACCGCTGAATTTTGGACTCGGCCGGTGACAAAATGTTCCAAACACACCCCATGCACAACTCCACCGGGGAAGGTGCCAGACAGGAGTTCTCTTAATAGTTTTTACACTACCTTGGTAGGCATCTGAAAGACACCACAAAAGTTGTTCTACCTGCTTTCTGGGCTGAGATGGGGAACCGCTGAATTTTGGACTCGGCCGGTGACAAAATGTTCCAAACACACCCCATGCACAACTCCACCGGGGAAGGTGCCAGACAGGAGTTCTCCTGGTAGTTTTTACATTGCTCCGGTAGGCATCTGAAAGACACCACAAAAGTTGTTCTACCTGCTTTCTGGGCTGAGATGGGGAACCGCTGAATTTTGGAGTCTGCTGGTGACAAAATGTTCCAAACACACCCCATGCACAACTCCACCGGGGAAGGTGCCAGACAGGAGTTCTCTTAGTAGTTTTTACACTACCTTGGTAGGCAGCTGAAAGGCACCACAAAAGTTGTTCTACCTGCTTTCTGGGCTGAGATGGGGAACCGCTGAATTTTGGAGTCGGCTGGTGACAAAATGTTCCAAAGACACCCCATGCACAACTCCACCGGGGAAGGTGCCAGACAGGAGTTCTCCTGGTAGTTTTTACATTGCTCCGGTAGGCAGCTGAAAGACACCACAAAAGTTGTTCTACCTGCTTTCTGGGCTGAGATGGGGAACCGCTGAATTTTGGACTCGGCCGGTGACAAAATGTTCCAAACACACCCCATGCACAACTCCACCGGGGAAGGTGCCAGACAGGAGTTCTCCTGGTAGTTTTTACACTACCTTGGTAGGCAGCTGAAAGGCACCACAAAAGTTGTTCTACCTGCTTTCTGGGCTGAGATGGGGAACCGCTGAATTTTGGAGTCGGCCGGTGACAAAATGTTCCAAACACACCCCATGCACAACTCCACCGGGGAAGGTGCCAGACAGGAGTTCTCCTGGTAGTTTTTACATTGCTCCAGTAGGCATCTGAAAGACACCACAAAAGTTGTTCTACCTGCTTTCTGGGCTGAGATGGGGAACCGCTGAATTTTGGAGTCGGCTGGTGACAAAATGTTCCAAACACACCCCATGCACAACTCCACCGGGGAAGGTGCCAGACAGGAGTTCTCCTGGTAGTTTTTACATTGCTCCGGTAGGCATCTGAAAGACACCACAAAAGTTGTTCTACCTGCTTTCTGGGCTGAGATGGGGAACCGCTGAATTTTGGAGTCGGCCGGTGACAAAATGTTCCAAAGACACCCCATGCACAACTCCACCGGGGAAGGTGCCAGACAGGAGTTCTCTTAATAGTTTTTACACTACCTTGGTAGGCATCTGAAAGACACCACAAAAGTTGTTCTACCTGCTTTCTGGGCTGAGATGGGGAACCGCTGAATTTTGGACTCGGCCGGTGACAAAATGTTCCAAACACACCCCATGCACAACTCCACCGGGGAAGGTGCCAGACAGGAGTTCTCCTGGTAGTTTTTACACTACCTTGGTAGGCACCTGAATGGCACCACAAAAGTTGTTCTACCTGCTTTCTGGGCTGAGATGGGGAACCGCTGAATTTTGGAGTCGGCCGGTGACAAAATGTTCCAAACACACCCCATGCACAACTCCACCGGGGAAGGTGCCAGACAGGAGTTCTCCTGGTAGTTTTTACATTGCTCCGGTAGGCATCTGAAAGACACCACAAAAGTTGTTCTACCTGCTTTCTGGGCTGAGATGGGGAAACGCTGAATTTTGGACTCGGCCGGTGACAAAATGTTCCAAACACACCCCATGCACAACTCCACCGGGGAAGGTGCCAGACAGGAGTTCTCCTGGTAGTTTTTACAGTTTTTACATTGCTCCGGTAGGCATCTGAAAGACACCACAAAAGTTGTTCCACCTGCTTTCTGGGCTGAGATGGGGAACCGCTGAATTTTGGAGTCGGCTGGTGACAAATGTTCCAAAGACACCCCCTGCACAACTCCACCGGGGAAGGTGCCAGACAGGAGTTCTCTTAGTAGTTTTTACACTACCTTGGTAGGCATCTGAAAGACACCACAAAAGTTGTTCTACCTGCTTTCTGGGCTGAGATGGGGAACCGCTGAATTTTGGAGTCGGCCGGTGACAAAATGTTCCAAACACACCCCATGCACAACTCCACCGGGGAAGGTGCCAGACAGGAGTTCTCCTGGTAGTTTTTACACTACCTTGGTAGGCAGCTGAAAGGCACCACAAAAGTTGTTCTACCTGCTTTCTGGGCTGAGATGGGGAACCGCTGAATTTTGGAGTCGGCCGGTGACAAAATGTTCCAAACACACCCCATGCACAACTCCACCGGGGAAGGTGCCAGACAGGAGTTCTCTTAGTAGTTTTTACACTACCTTGGTAGGCACCTGAATGGCACCACAAAAGTTGTTCTACCTGCTTTCTAGGCTGAGATGGGGAACCGGTGAATTTTGGAGTCGGCCGGTGACAAAATGTTCCAAAGACACCCCATGCACAACTCCACCGGGGAAGGTGCCAGACAGGAGTTCTCCTGGTAGTTTTTACATTGCTCCGGTATGCATCTGAAAGACACCACAAAAGTTGTTCTACCTGCTTTCTGGGCTGAGATGGGGAACCGCTGAATTTTGGACTCGGCTGGTGACAAAATGTTCCAAACACACCCCATGCACAACTCCACCGGGGAAGGTGCCAGACAGGAGTTCTCCTGGTAGTTTTTACATTGCTCCGGTAGGCATCTGAAAGACACCACAAAAGTTGTTCTACCTGCTTTCTGGGCTGAGATGGGGAACCGCTGAATTTTGGAGTCGGCTGGTGACAAAATGTTCCAAGCACACCCCATGCACAACTCCACCGGGGAAGGTGCCAGACAGGAGTTCTCCTGGTAGTTTTTACACTACCTTGGTAGGCACCTGAATGGCACCACAAAAGTTGTTCTACCTGCTTTCTGGGCTGAGATGGGGAACCGCTGAATTTTGGAGTCGGCTGGTGACAAAATGTTCCAAACACACCCCATGCACAACTCCACCGGGGAAGGTGCCAGACAGGAGTTCTCCTGGTAGTTTTTACATTGCGCCGGTAGGCATCTGAAAGACACCACAAAAGTTGTTCTACCTGCTTTCTGGGCTGAGATGGGGAAACGCTGAATTTTGGACTCGGCCGGTGACAAAATGTTCCAAACACACCCCATGCACAACTCCACCGGGGAAGGTGCCAGACAGGAGTTCTCTTAGTAGTTTTTACACTACCTTGGTAGGCATCTGAAAGACACCACAAAAGTTGTTCTACCTGCTTTCTGGGCTGAGATGGGGAACCGCTGAATTTTGGAGTCGGCTGGTGACAAAATATTCCAAACACACCCCATGCACAACTCCACCGGGGAAGGTGCCAGACAGGAGTTCTCTTAGTAGTTTTTACACTACCTTGGTAGGCAGCTGAAAGACACCACAAAAGTTGTTCTACCTGCTTTCTGGGCTGAGATGGGGAACCGCTGAATTTTGGACTCGGCTGGTGACAAAATGTTCCAAACACACCCCCTGCACAACTCCACCGGGGAAGGTGCCAGACAGGAGTTCTCCTGGTAGTTTTTACACTACCTTGGTTGGCAGCTGAAAGGCAGCACAAAAGTTGTTCTACCTGCTTTCTGGGCTGAGATGGGGAACCGCTGAATTTTGGACTCGGCTGGTGACAAAATGTTCCAAACACACCCCTTGCACAACTCCACCGGGGAAGGTGCCAGACAGGTGTTCTCTTATTAGTTTTTACACTACCTTGGTAGGCACCTGAAAGACACCACAAAAGTTGTTCTACCTGCTTTCTGGGCTGAGATGGGGAACCGCTGAATTTTGGAGTCGGCCGGTGACAAAATGTTCCAAAGACAGCCCATGCACAACTCCACCGGGGAAGGTGCCAGACAGGAGTTCTCCTGGTAGTTTTTACATTGCTCCGGTAGGCATCTGAAAGACACCACAAAAGTTGTTCTACCTGCTTTCTGGGCTGAGATGGGGAAACGCTGAATTTTGGAGTCGGCCGGTGACAAAATGTTCCAAAGACACCCCATGCACAACTCCACCGGGGAAGGTGCCAGACAGGAGTTCTCCTGGTAGTTTTTACATTGCTCCGGTAGGCATCTGAAAGACACCACAAAAGTTGTTCTACCTGCTTTCTGGGCTGAGATGGGGAACCGCTGAATTTTGGAGTCGGCTGGTGACAAAATGTTCCAAAGACACCCCATGCACAACTCCACCGGGGAAGGTGCCAGACAGGAGTTCTCCTGGTAGTTTTTACACTACCTTGGTACGCACCTGAAAGACACCACAAAAGTTGTTCTACCTGCTTTCTGGGCTGAGATGGGGAACCGCTGAATTTTGGAGTCGGCCGGTGACAAAATGTTCCAAACACACCCCATGCACAACTCCACCGGGGAAGGTGCCAGACAGGAGTTCTCTTAGTAGTTTTTACACTACCTTGGTAGGCATCTGAAAGACACCACAAAAGTTGTTCTACCTGCTTTCTGGGCTGAGATGGGGAACCGCTGAATTTTGGAGTCGGCTGGTGACAAAATGTTCCAAACACACCCCATGCACAACTCCACCGGGGAAGGTGCCAGACAGGAGTTCTCTTAGTAGTTTTTACACTACCTTGGTAGGCAGCTGAAAGGCACCACAAAAGTTGTTCTACCTGCTTTCTGGGCTGAGATGGGGAACCGCTGAATTTTGGACTCGGCTGGTGACAAAATGTTCCAAAGACACCCCATGCACAACTCCACCGGGGAAGGTGCCAGACAGGAGTTCTCCTGGTAGTTTTTACATTGCTCCGGTAGGCATCTGAAAGACACCACAAAAGTTGTTCTACCTGCTTTCTGGGCTGAGATGGGGAACCGCTGAATTTTGGAGTCGGCTGGTGACAAAATGTTCCAAACACACCCCATGCACAACTCCACCGGGGAAGGTGCCAGACAGGAGTTCTCCTGGTAGTTTTTACATTGCTCCGGTAGGCATCTGAAAGACACCACAAAAGTTGTTCTACCTGCTTTCTGGGCTGAGATGGGGAACCGCTGAATTTTGGACTCGGCCGGTGACAAAATGTTCCAAACACACCCCATGCACAACTCCACCGGGGAAGGTGCCAGACAGGAGTTCTCTTAATAGTTTTTACACTACCTTGGTAGGCATCTGAAAGACACCACAAAAGTTGTTCTACCTGCTTTCTGGACTGAGATGGGGAACCGCTGAATTTTGGACTCGGCCGGTGACAAAATGTTCCAAACACACCCCATGCACAACTCCACCGGGGAAGGTGCCAGACAGGAGTTCTCCTGGTAGTTTTTACATTGCTCCGGTAGGCATCTGAAAGACACCACAAACGTTGTTCTACCTGCTTTCTGGGCTGAGATGGGGAACCGCTGAATTTTGGACTCGGCCGGTGACAAAATGTTCCAAACACACCCCATGCACAACTCCACCGGGGAAGGTGCCAGACAGGAGTTCTCTTAATAGTTTTTACACTACCTTGGTAGGCAGCTGAAAGGCAGCACAAAAGTTGTTCTACCTGCTTTCTGGGCTGAGATGGGGAACCGCTGAATTTTGGAGTCGGCCGGTGACAAAATGTTCCAAACACACCCCATGCACAACTCCACCGGGGAAGGTGCCAGACAGGAGTTCTCTTAGTAGTTTTTACACTACCTTGGTAGGCAGCTGAAAGGCACCACAAAAGTTGTTCTACCTGCTTTCTGGGCTGAGATGGGGAACCGCTGAATTTTGGAGTCGGCCGGTGACAAAATGTTCCAAAGACACCCCATGCACAACTCCACCGGGGAAGGTGCCAGACAGGAGTTCTCTTAGTAGTTTTTACACTACCTTGGTAGGCAGCTGAAAGGCACCACAAAAGTTGTTCTACCTGCTTTCTGGGCTGAGATGGGGAACAGCTGAATTTTGGAGTCGGCCGGTGACAAAATGTTCCAAACACACCCCATGCACAACTCCACCGGGGAAGGTGCCAGACAGGAGTTCTCCTGGTAGTTTTTACATTGCTCCGGTAGGCATCTGAAAGACACCACAAAAGTTGTTCTACCTGCTTTCTGGGCTGAGATGGGGAACCGCTGAATTTTGGAGTCGGCCGGTGACAAAATGTTCCAAAGACACCCCATGCACAACTCCACCGGGGAAGGTGCCAGACAGGAGTTCTCCTTGTAGTTTTTACATTGCTCCGGTAGGCATCTGAAAGACACCACAAAAGTTGTTCTACCTGCTTTCTGGGCTGAGATGGGGAACCGCTGAATTTTGGACTCGGCCGGTGACAAAATGTTCCAAACACACCCCATGCACAACTCCACCGGGGAAGGTGCCAGACAGGAGTTCTCTTAATAGTTTTTACACTACCTTGGTAGGCATCTGAAAGACACCACAAAAGTTGTTCTACCTGCTTTCTGGACTGAGATGGGGAACCGCTGAATTTTGGACTCGGCCGGTGACAAAATGTTCCAAACACACCCCATGCACAACTCCACCGGGGAAGGTGCCAGACAGGAGTTCTCCTGGTAGTTTTTACATTGCTCCGGTAGGCATCTGAAAGACACCACAAAAGTTGTTCTACCTGCTTTCTGGGCTGAGATGGGGAACCGCTGAATTTTGGACTCGGCTGGTGACAAAATGTTCCAAACACACCCCATGCACAACTCCACAGGGGAAGGTGTCAGACAGGAGTTCTCTTAGTAGTTTTTACACTACCTTGGTAGGCAGCTGAAAGGCACCACAAAAGTTGTTCTACCTGCTTTCTGGGCTGAGATGGGGAACCGCTGAATTTTGGAGTCGGCCGGTGACAAAATGTTCCAAAGACACCCCATGCACAACTCCACCGGGGAAGGTGCCAGACAGGAGTTCTCCTGGTAGTTTTTACATTGCTCCGGTAGGCATCTGAAAGACACCACAAAAGTTGTTCTACCTGCTTTCTGGGCTGAGATGGGGAACCGCTGAATTTTGGAGTCGGCTGGTGACAAAATGTTCCAAAGACACCCCATGCACAACTCCACCGGGGAAGGTGCCAGACAGGAGTTCTCCTGGTAGTTTTTACACTACCTTGGTACGCACCTGAAAGACACCACAAAAGTTGTTCTACCTGCTTTCTGGGCTGAGATGGGGAACCGCTGAATTTTGGAGTCGGCCGGTGACAAAATGTTCCAAACACACCCCATGCACAACTCCACCGGGGAAGGTGCCAGACAGGAGTTCTCTTAGTAGTTTTTACACTACCTTGGTAGGCATCTGAAAGACACCACAAAAGTTGTTCTACCTGCTTTCTGGGCTGAGATGGGGAACCGCTGAATTTTGGAGTCGGCTGGTGACAAAATGTTCCAAACACACCCCATGCACAACTCCACCGGGGAAGGTGCCAGACAGGAGTTCTCTTAGTAGTTTTTACACTACCTTGGTAGGCAGCTGAAAGGCACCACAAAAGTTGTTCTACCTGCTTTCTGGGCTGAGATGGGGAACCGCTGAATTTTGGACTCGGCTGGTGACAAAATGTTCCAAAGACACCCCATGCACAACTCCACCGGGGAAGGTGCCAGACAGGAGTTCTCCTGGTAGTTTTTACATTGCTCCGGTAGGCATCTGAAAGACACCACAAAAGTTGTTCTACCTGCTTTCTGGGCTGAGATGGGGAACCGCTGAATTTTGGACTCGGCTGGTGACAAAATGTTCCAAACACACCCCATGCACAACTCCACCGGGGAAGGTGCCAGACAGGAGTTCTCCTGGTAGTTTTTACATTGCTCCGGTAGGCATCTGAAAGACACCACAAAAGTTGTTCTACCTGCTTTCTGGGCTGAGATGGGGAACCGCTGAATTTTGGAGTCGGCTGGTGACAAAATGTTCCAAGCACACCCCATGCACAACTCCACCGGGGAAGGTGCCAGACAGGAGTTCTCCTGGTAGTTTTTACACTACCTTGGTAGGCACCTGAATGGCACCACAAAAGTTGTTCTACCTGCTTTCTGGGCTGAGATGGGGAACCGCTGAATTTTGGAGTCGGCTGGTGACAAAATGTTCCAAACACACCCCATGCACAACTCCACCGGGGAAGGTGCCAGACAGGAGTTCTCCTGGTAGTTTTTACATTGCGCCGGTAGGCATCTGAAAGACACCACAAAAGTTGTTCTACCTGCTTTCTGGGCTGAGATGGGGAAACGCTGAATTTTGGACTCGGCCGGTGACAAAATGTTCCAAACACACCCCATGCACAACTCCACCGGGGAAGGTGCCAGACAGGAGTTCTCTTAGTAGTTTTTACACTACCTTGGTAGGCATCTGAAAGACACCACAAAAGTTGTTCTACCTGCTTTCTGGGCTGAGATGGGGAACCGCTGAATTTTGGAGTCGGCTGGTGACAAAATATTCCAAACACACCCCATGCACAACTCCACCGGGGAAGGTGCCAGACAGGAGTTCTCTTAGTAGTTTTTACACTACCTTGGTAGGCAGCTGAAAGACACCACAAAAGTTGTTCTACCTGCTTTCTGGGCTGAGATGGGGAACCACTGAATTTTGGACTCGGCTGGTGACAAAATGTTCCAAACACACCCCCTGCACAACTCCACCGGGGAAGGTGCCAGACAGGAGTTCTCCTGGTAGTTTTTACACTACCTTGGTTGGCAGCTGAAAGGCAGCACAAAAGTTGTTCTACCTGCTTTCTGGGCTGAGATGGGGAACCGCTGAATTTTGGACTCGGCTGGTGACAAAATGTTCCAAACACACCCCTTGCACAACTCCACCGGGGAAGGTGCCAGACAGGTGTTCTCTTATTAGTTTTTACACTACCTTGGTAGGCACCTGAAAGACACCACAAAAGTTGTTCTACCTGCTTTCTGGGCTGAGATGGGGAACCGCTGAATTTTGGAGTCGGCCGGTGACAAAATGTTCCAAACACACCCCATGCACAACTCCACCGGGGAAGGTGCCAGACAGGAGTTCTCCTGGTAGTTTTTACATTGCTCCGGTAGGCATCTGAAAGACACCACAAAAGTTGTTCTACCTGCTTTCTGGGCTGAGATGGGGAACCGCTGAATTTTGGAGTCGGCCGGTGACAAAATGTTCCAAAGACACCCCATGCACAACTCCACCGGGGAAGGTGCCAGACAGGAGTTCTCCTGGTAGTTTTTACATTGCTCCGGTAGGCATCTGAAAGACACCACAAAAGTTGTTCTACCTGCTTTCTGGGCTGAGATGGGGAACCGCTGAATTTTGGAGTCGGCTGGTGACAAAATGTTCCAAAGACACCCCATGCACAACTCCACCGGGGAAGGTGCCAGACAGGAGTTCTCCTGGTAGTTTTTACACTACCTTGGTACGCACCTGAAAGACACCACAAAAGTTGTTCTACCTGCTTTCTGGGCTGAGATGGGGAACCGCTGAATTTTGGAGTCGGCCGGTGACAAAATGTTCCAAACACACCCCATGCACAACTCCACCGGGGAAGGTGCCAGACAGGAGTTCTCTTAGTAGTTTTTACACTACCTTGGTAGGCATCTGAAAGACACCACAAAAGTTGTTCTACCTGCTTTCTGGGCTGAGATGGGGAACCGCTGAATTTTGGAGTCGGCTGGTGACAAAATGTTCCAAACACACCCCATGCACAACTCCACCGGGGAAGGTGCCAGACAGGAGTTCTCTTAGTAGTTTTTACACTACCTTGGTAGGCAGCTGAAAGGCACCACAAAAGTTGTTCTACCTGCTTTCTGGGCTGAGATGGGGAACCGCTGAATTTTGGACTCGGCTGGTGACAAAATGTTCCAAAGACACCCCATGCACAACTCCACCGGGGAAGGTGCCAGACAGGAGTTCTCCTGGTAGTTTTTACATTGCTCCGGTAGGCATCTGAAAGACACCACAAAAGTTGTTCTACCTGCTTTCTGGGCTGAGATGGGGAACCGCTGAATTTTGGAGTCGGCTGGTGACAAAATGTTCCAAACACACCCCATGCACAACTCCACCGGGGAAGGTGCCAGACAGGAGTTCTCCTGGTAGTTTTTACATTGCTCCGGTAGGCATCTGAAAGACACCACAAAAGTTGTTCTACCTGCTTTCTGGGCTGAGATGGGGAACCGCTGAATTTTGGACTCGGCCGGTGACAAAATGTTCCAAACACACCCCATGCACAACTCCACCGGGGAAGGTGCCAGACAGGAGTTCTCTTAATAGTTTTTACACTACCTTGGTAGGCATCTGAAAGACACCACAAAAGTTGTTCTACCTGCTTTCTGGACTGAGATGGGGAACCGCTGAATTTTGGACTCGGCCGGTGACAAAATGTTCCAAACACACCCCATGCACAACTCCACCGGGGAAGGTGCCAGACAGGAGTTCTCCTGGTAGTTTTTACATTGCTCCGGTAGGCATCTGAAAGACACCACAAACGTTGTTCTACCTGCTTTCTGGGCTGAGATGGGGAACCGCTGAATTTTGGACTCGGCCGGTGACAAAATGTTCCAAACACACCCCATGCACAACTCCACCGGGGAAGGTGCCAGACAGGAGTTCTCTTAATAGTTTTTACACTACCTTGGTAGGCAGCTGAAAGGCAGCACAAAAGTTGTTCTACCTGCTTTCTGGGCTGAGATGGGGAACCGCTGAATTTTGGAGTCGGCCGGTGACAAAATGTTCCAAACACACCCCATGCACAACTCCACCGGGGAAGGTGCCAGACAGGAGTTCTCTTAGTAGTTTTTACACTACCTTGGTAGGCAGCTGAAAGGCACCACAAAAGTTGTTCTACCTGCTTTCTGGGCTGAGATGGGGAACCGCTGAATTTTGGAGTCGGCCGGTGACAAAATGTTCCAAAGACACCCCATGCACAACTCCACCGGGGAAGGTGCCAGACAGGAGTTCTCTTAGTAGTTTTTACACTACCTTGGTAGGCAGCTGAAAGGCACCACAAAAGTTGTTCTACCTGCTTTCTGGGCTGAGATGGGGAACAGCTGAATTTTGGAGTCGGCCGGTGACAAAATGTTCCAAACACACCCCATGCACAACTCCACCGGGGAAGGTGCCAGACAGGAGTTCTCCTGGTAGTTTTTACATTGCTCCGGTAGGCATCTGAAAGACACCACAAAAGTTGTTCTACCTGCTTTCTGGGCTGAGATGGGGAACCGCTGAATTTTGGAGTCGGCCGGTGACAAAATGTTCCAAAGACACCCCATGCACAACTCCACCGGGGAAGGTGCCAGACAGGAGTTCTCCTTGTAGTTTTTACATTGCTCCGGTAGGCATCTGAAAGACACCACAAAAGTTGTTCTACCTGCTTTCTGGGCTGAGATGGGGAACCGCTGAATTTTGGACTCGGCCGGTGACAAAATGTTCCAAACACACCCCATGCACAACTCCACCGGGGAAGGTGCCAGACAGGAGTTCTCTTAATAGTTTTTACACTACCTTGGTAGGCATCTGAAAGACACCACAAAAGTTGTTCTACCTGCTTTCTGGACTGAGATGGGGAACCGCTGAATTTTGGACTCGGCCGGTGACAAAATGTTCCAAACACACCCCATGCACAACTCCACCGGGGAAGGTGCCAGACAGGAGTTCTCCTGGTAGTTTTTACATTGCTCCGGTAGGCATCTGAAAGACACCACAAAAGTTGTTCTACCTGCTTTCTGGGCTGAGATGGGGAACCGCTGAATTTTGGACTCGGCTGGTGACAAAATGTTCCAAACACACCCCATGCACAACTCCACAGGGGAAGGTGTCAGACAGGAGTTCTCTTAGTAGTTTTTACACTACCTTGGTAGGCAGCTGAAAGGCACCACAAAAGTTGTTCTACCTGCTTTCTGGGCTGAGATGGGGAACCGCTGAATTTTGGAGTCGGCCGGTGACAAAATGTTCCAAAGACACCCCATGCACAACTCCACCGGGGAAGGTGCCAGACAGGAGTTCTCCTGGTAGTTTTTACATTGCTCCGGTAGGCATCTGAAAGACACCACAAAAGTTGTTCTACCTGCTTTCTGGGCTGAGATGGGGAACCGCTGAATTTTGGAGTCGGCTGGTGACAAAATGTTCCAAAGACACCCCATGCACAACTCCACCGGGGAAGGTGCCAGACAGGAGTTCTCCTGGTAGTTTTTACACTACCTTGGTACGCACCTGAAAGACACCACAAAAGTTGTTCTACCTGCTTTCTGGGCTGAGATGGGGAACCGCTGAATTTTGGAGTCGGCCGGTGACAAAATGTTCCAAACACACCCCATGCACAACTCCACCGGGGAAGGTGCCAGACAGGAGTTCTCTTAGTAGTTTTTACACTACCTTGGTAGGCATCTGAAAGACACCACAAAAGTTGTTCTACCTGCTTTCTGGGCTGAGATGGGGAACCGCTGAATTTTGGAGTCGGCTGGTGACAAAATGTTCCAAACACACCCCATGCACAACTCCACCGGGGAAGGTGCCAGACAGGAGTTCTCTTAGTAGTTTTTACACTACCTTGGTAGGCAGCTGAAAGGCACCACAAAAGTTGTTCTACCTGCTTTCTGGGCTGAGATGGGGAACCGCTGAATTTTGGACTCGGCTGGTGACAAAATGTTCCAAAGACACCCCATGCACAACTCCACCGGGGAAGGTGCCAGACAGGAGTTCTCCTGGTAGTTTTTACATTGCTCCGGTAGGCATCTGAAAGACACCACAAAAGTTGTTCTACCTGCTTTCTGGGCTGAGATGGGGAACCGCTGAATTTTGGAGTCGGCTGGTGACAAAATGTTCCAAACACACCCCATGCACAACTCCACCGGGGAAGGTGCCAGACAGGAGTTCTCCTGGTAGTTTTTACATTGCTCCGGTAGGCATCTGAAAGACACCACAAAAGTTGTTCTACCTGCTTTCTGGGCTGAGATGGGGAACCGCTGAATTTTGGACTCGGCCGGTGACAAAATGTTCCAAACACACCCCATGCACAACTCCACCGGGGAAGGTGCCAGACAGGAGTTCTCTTAATAGTTTTTACACTACCTTGGTAGGCATCTGAAAGACACCACAAAAGTTGTTCTACCTGCTTTCTGGACTGAGATGGGGAACCGCTGAATTTTGGACTCGGCCGGTGACAAAATGTTCCAAACACACCCCATGCACAACTCCACCGGGGAAGGTGCCAGACAGGAGTTCTCCTGGTAGTTTTTACATTGCTCCGGTAGGCATCTGAAAGACACCACAAACGTTGTTCTACCTGCTTTCTGGGCTGAGATGGGGAACCGCTGAATTTTGGACTCGGCCGGTGACAAAATGTTCCAAACACACCCCATGCACAACTCCACCGGGGAAGGTGCCAGACAGGAGTTCTCTTAATAGTTTTTACACTACCTTGGTAGGCAGCTGAAAGGCAGCACAAAAGTTGTTCTACCTGCTTTCTGGGCTGAGATGGGGAACCGCTGAATTTTGGAGTCGGCCGGTGACAAAATGTTCCAAACACACCCCATGCACAACTCCACCGGGGAAGGTGCCAGACAGGAGTTCTCTTAGTAGTTTTTACACTACCTTGGTAGGCAGCTGAAAGGCACCACAAAAGTTGTTCTACCTGCTTTCTGGGCTGAGATGGGGAACCGCTGAATTTTGGAGTCGGCCGGTGACAAAATGTTCCAAAGACACCCCATGCACAACTCCACCGGGGAAGGTGCCAGACAGGAGTTCTCTTAGTAGTTTTTACACTACCTTGGTAGGCAGCTGAAAGGCACCACAAAAGTTGTTCTACCTGCTTTCTGGGCTGAGATGGGGAACAGCTGAATTTTGGAGTCGGCCGGTGACAAAATGTTCCAAACACACCCCATGCACAACTCCACCGGGGAAGGTGCCAGACAGGAGTTCTCCTGGTAGTTTTTACATTGCTCCGGTAGGCATCTGAAAGACACCACAAAAGTTGTTCTACCTGCTTTCTGGGCTGAGATGGGGAACCGCTGAATTTTGGAGTCGGCCGGTGACAAAATGTTCCAAAGACACCCCATGCACAACTCCACCGGGGAAGGTGCCAGACAGGAGTTCTCCTTGTAGTTTTTACATTGCTCCGGTAGGCATCTGAAAGACACCACAAAAGTTGTTCTACCTGCTTTCTGGGCTGAGATGGGGAACCGCTGAATTTTGGACTCGGCCGGTGACAAAATGTTCCAAACACACCCCATGCACAACTCCACCGGGGAAGGTGCCAGACAGGAGTTCTCTTAATAGTTTTTACACTACCTTGGTAGGCATCTGAAAGACACCACAAAAGTTGTTCTACCTGCTTTCTGGACTGAGATGGGGAACCGCTGAATTTTGGAGTCGGCCGGTGACAAAATGTTCCAAACACACCCCATGCACAACTCCACCGGGGAAGGTGCCAGACAGGAGTTCTCCTGGTAGTTTTTACATTGCTCCGGTAGGCATCTGAAAGACACCACAAAAGTTGTTCTACCTGCTTTCTGGGCTGAGATGGGGAACCGCTGAATTTTGGACTCGGCTGGTGACAAAATGTTCCAAACACACCCCATGCACAACTCCACAGGGGAAGGTGTCAGACAGGAGTTCTCTTAGTAGTTTTTACACTACCTTGGTAGGCAGCTGAAAGGCACCACAAAAGTTGTTCTACCTGCTTTCTGGGCTGAGATGGGGAACCGCTGAATTTTGGACTCGGCCGGTGACAAAATGTTCCAAAGACACCCCATGCACAACTCCACCGGGGAAGGTGCCAGACAGGAGTTCTCCTGGTAGTTTTTACATTGCTCCGGTAGGCATCTGAAAGACACCACAAAAGTTGTTCTACCTGCTTTCTGGGCTGAGATGGGGAACCGCTGAATTTTGGAGTCGGCTGGTGACAAAATGTTCCAAAGACACCCCATGCACAACTCCACCGGGGAAGGTGCCAGACAGGAGTTCTCCTGGTAGTTTTTACACTACCTTGGTACGCACCTGAAAGACACCACAAAAGTTGTTCTACCTGCTTTCTGGGCTGAGATGGGGAACCGCTGAATTTTGGAGTCGGCCGGTGACAAAATGTTCCAAACACACCCCATGCACAACTCCACCGGGGAAGGTGCCAGACAGGAGTTCTCTTAGTAGTTTTTACACTACCTTGGTAGGCAGCTGAAAGACACCACAAAAGTTGTTCTACCTGCTTTCTGGGCTGAGATGGGGAACGGCTGAATTTTGGAGTCGGCTGGTGACAAAATGTTCCAAACACACCCCATGCACAACTCCACCGGGGAAGGTGCCAGACAGGAGTTCTCCTGGTAGTTTTTACATTGCTCCGGTAGGCATCTGAAAGACACCACAAAAGTTGTTCTACCTGCTTTCTGGGCTGAGATGGGGAACCGCTGAATTTTGGAGTCGGCTGGTGACAAAAAGTTCCAAACACACCCCATGCACAACTCCACCGGGGAAGGTGCCAGACAGGAGTTCTCCTGGTAGTTTTTACACTACCTTGGTTGGCAGCTGAAAGGCACCACAAAAGTTGTTCTACCTGCTTTCTGGGCTGAGATGGGGAACCGCTGAATTTTGGACTCGGCTGGTGACAAAATGTTCCAAACACACCCCTTGCACAACTCCACCGGGGAAGGTGCCAGACAGGTGTTCTCTTATTAGTTTTTACACTACCTTGGTAGGCACCTGAAAGACACCACAAAAGTTGTTCTACCTGCTTTCTGGGCTGAGATGGGGAACCGCTGAATTTTGGACTCGGCCGGTGACAAAATGTTCCAAACACACCCCATGCACAACTCCACCGGGGAAGGTGCCAGACAGGAGTTCTCCTGGTAGTTTTTACATTGCTCCGGTAGGCATCTGAAAGACACCACAAACGTTGTTCTACCTGCTTTCTGGGCTGAGATGGGGAACCGCTGAATTTTGGACTCGGCCGGTGACAAAATGTTCCAAACACACCCCATGCACAACTCCACCGGGGAAGGTGCCAGACAGGAGTTCTCTTAATAGTTTTTACACTACCTTGGTAGGCAGCTGAAAGGCAGCACAAAAGTTGTTCTACCTGCTTTCTGGGCTGAGATGGGGAACCGCTGAATTTTGGAGTCGGCCGGTGACAAAATGTTCCAAACACACCCCATGCACAACTCCACCGGGGAAGGTGCCAGACAGGAGTTCTCTTAGTAGTTTTTACACTACCTTGGTAGGCAGCTGAAAGGCACCACAAAAGTTGTTCTACCTGCTTTCTGGGCTGAGATGGGGAACCGCTGAATTTTGGAGTCGGCCGGTGACAAAATGTTCCAAAGACACCCCATGCACAACTCCACCGGGGAAGGTGCCAGACAGGAGTTCTCTTAGTAGTTTTTACACTACCTTGGTAGGCAGCTGAAAGGCACCACAAAAGTTGTTCTACCTGCTTTCTGGGCTGAGATGGGGAACAGCTGAATTTTGGAGTCGGCCGGTGACAAAATGTTCCAAACACACCCCATGCACAACTCCACCGGGGAAGGTGCCAGACAGGAGTTCTCCTGGTAGTTTTTACATTGCTCCGGTAGGCACCTGAAAGACACCACAAAAGTTGTTCTACCTGCTTTCTGGGCTGAGATGGGGAACCGCTGAATTTTGGAGTCGGCCGGTGACAAAATGTTCCAAAGACACCCCATGCACAACTCCACCGGGGAAGGTGCCAGACAGGAGTTCTCCTGGTAGTTTTTACATTGCTCCGGTAGGCATCTGAAAGACACCACAAAAGTTGTTCTACCTGCTTTCTGGGCTGAGATGGGGAACCGCTGAATTTTGGAGTCGGCTGGTGACAAAATGTTCCAAACACACCCCATGCACAACTCCACCGGGGAAGGTGCCAGACAGGAGTTCTCCTGGTAGTTTTTACACTACCTTGGTACGCACCTGAAAGACACCACAAAAGTTGTTCTACCTGCTTTCTGGGCTGAGATGGGGAACCGCTGAATTTTGGAGTCGGCCGGTGACAAAATGTTCCAAACACACCCCATGCACAACTCCACCGGGGAAGGTGCCAGACAGGAGTTCTCTTAGTAGTTTTTACACTACCTTGGTAGGCAGCTGAAAGACACCACAAAAGTTGTTCTACCTGCTTTCTGGGCTGAGATGGGGAACGGCTGAATTTTGGAGTCGGCTGGTGACAAAATGTTCCAAACACACCCCATGCACAACTCCACCGGGGAAGGTGCCAGACAGGAGTTCTCCTGGTAGTTTTTACATTGCTCCGGTAGGCATCTGAAAGACACCACAAAAGTTGTTCTACCTGCTTTCTGGGCTGAGATGGGGAACCGCTGAATTTTGGAGTCGGCTGGTGACAAAATGTTCCAAACACACCCCATGCACAACTCCACCGGGGAAGGTGCCAGACAGGAGTTCTCCTGGTAGTTTTTACACTACCTTGGTTGGCAGCTGAAAGGCACCACAAAAGTTGTTCTACCTGCTTTCTGGGCTGAGATGGGGAACCGCTGAATTTTGGACTCGGCTGGTGACAAAATGTTCCAAACACACCCCTTGCACAACTCCACCGGGGAAGGTGCCAGACAGGTGTTCTCTTATTAGTTTTTACACTACCTTGGTAGGCACCTGAAAGACACCACAAAAGTTGTTCTACCTGCTTTCTGGGCTGAGATGGGGAACCGCTGAATTTTGGACTCGGCCGGTGACAAAATGTTCCAAACACACCCCATGCACAACTCCACCGGGGAAGGTGCCAGACAGGAGTTCTCCTGGTAGTTTTTACATTGCTCCGGTAGGCATCTGAAAGACACCACAAACGTTGTTCTACCTGCTTTCTGGGCTGAGATGGGGAACCGCTGAATTTTGGACTCGGCCGGTGACAAAATGTTCCAAACACACCCCATGCACAACTCCACCGGGGAAGGTGCCAGACAGGAGTTCTCTTAATAGTTTTTACACTACCTTGGTAGGCAGCTGAAAGGCAGCACAAAAGTTGTTCTACCTGCTTTCTGGGCTGAGATGGGGAACCGCTGAATTTTGGAGTCGGCCGGTGACAAAATGTTCCAAACACACCCCATGCACAACTCCACCGGGGAAGGTGCCAGACAGGAGTTCTCTTAGTAGTTTTTACACTACCTTGGTAGGCAGCTGAAAGGCACCACAAAAGTTGTTCTACCTGCTTTCTGGGCTGAGATGGGGAACCGCTGAATTTTGGAGTCGGCCGGTGACAAAATGTTCCAAAGACACCCCATGCACAACTCCACCGGGGAAGGTGCCAGACAGGAGTTCTCTTAGTAGTTTTTACACTACCTTGGTAGGCAGCTGAAAGGCACCACAAAAGTTGTTCTACCTGCTTTCTGGGCTGAGATGGGGAACAGCTGAATTTTGGAGTCGGCCGGTGACAAAATGTTCCAAACACACCCCATGCACAACTCCACCGGGGAAGGTGCCAGACAGGAGTTCTCCTGGTAGTTTTTACATTGCTCCGGTAGGCACCTGAAAGACACCACAAAAGTTGTTCTACCTGCTTTCTGGGCTGAGATGGGGAACCGCTGAATTTTGGAGTCGGCCGGTGACAAAATGTTCCAAAGACACCCCATGCACAACTCCACCGGGGAAGGTGCCAGACAGGAGTTCTCCTTGTAGTTTTTACATTGCTCCGGTAGGCATCTGAAAGACACCACAAAAGTTGTTCTACCTGCTTTCTGGGCTGAGATGGGGAACCGCTGAATTTTGGACTCGGCCGGTGACAAAATGTTCCAAACACACCCCATGCACAACTCCACCGGGGAAGGTGCCAGACAGGAGTTCTCTTAATAGTTTTTACACTACCTTGGTAGGCATCTGAAAGACACCACAAAAGTTGTTCTACCTGCTTTCTGGACTGAGATGGGGAACCGCTGAATTTTGGACTCGGCCGGTGACAAAATGTTCCAAACACACCCCATGCACAACTCCACCGGGGAAGGTGCCAGACAGGAGTTCTCCTGGTAGTTTTTACATTGCTCCGGTAGGCATCTGAAAGACACCACAAAAGTTGTTCTACCTGCTTTCTGGGCTGAGATGGGGAACCGCTGAATTTTGGACTCGGCTGGTGACAAAATGTTCCAAACACACCCCATGCACAACTCCACAGGGGAAGGTGTCAGACAGGAGTTCTCTTAGTAGTTTTTACACTACCTTGGTAGGCAGCTGAAAGGCACCACAAAAGTTGTTCTACCTGCTTTCTGGGCTGAGATGGGGAACCGCTGAATTTTGGAGTCGGCCGGTGACAAAATGTTCCAAAGACACCCCATGCACAACTCCACCGGGGAAGGTGCCAGACAGGAGTTCTCCTGGTAGTTTTTACATTGCTCCGGTAGGCATCTGAAAGACACCACAAAAGTTGTTCTACCTGCTTTCTGGGCTGAGATGGGGAACCGCTGAATTTTGGAGTCGGCTGGTGACAAAATGTTCCAAAGACACCCCATGCACAACTCCACCGGGGAAGGTGCCAGACAGGAGTTCTCCTGGTAGTTTTTACACTACCTTGGTACGCACCTGAAAGACACCACAAAAGTTGTTCTACCTGCTTTCTGGGCTGAGATGGGGAACCGCTGAATTTTGGAGTCGGCCGGTGACAAAATGTTCCAAACACACCCCATGCACAACTCCACCGGGGAAGGTGCCAGACAGGAGTTCTCTTAGTAGTTTTTACACTACCTTGGTAGGCAGCTGAAAGACACCACAAAAGTTGTTCTACCTGCTTTCTGGGCTGAGATGGGGAACGGCTGAATTTTGGAGTCGGCTGGTGACAAAATGTTCCAAACACACCCCATGCACAACTCCACCGGGGAAGGTGCCAGACAGGAGTTCTCCTGGTAGTTTTTACATTGCTCCGGTAGGCATCTGAAAGACACCACAAAAGTTGTTCTACCTGCTTTCTGGGCTGAGATGGGGAACCGCTGAATTTTGGACTCGGCTGGTGACAAAAAGTTCCAAACACACCCCATGCACAACTCCACCGGGGAAGGTGCCAGACAGGAGTTCTCCTGGTAGTTTTTACACTACCTTGGTTGGCAGCTGAAAGGCACCACAAAAGTTGTTCTACCTGCTTTCTGGGCTGAGATGGGGAACCGCTGAATTTTGGACTCGGCTGGTGACAAAATGTTCCAAACACACCCCTTGCACAACTCCACCGGGGAAGGTGCCAGACAGGTGTTCTCTTATTAGTTTTTACACTACCTTGGTAGGCACCTGAAAGACACCACAAAAGTTGTTCTACCTGCTTTCTGGGCTGAGATGGGGAACCGCTGAATTTTGGACTCGGCCGGTGACAAAATGTTCCAAACACACCCCATGCACAACTCCACCGGGGAAGGTGCCAGACAGGAGTTCTCCTGGTAGTTTTTACATTGCTCCGGTAGGCATCTGAAAGACACCACAAACGTTGTTCTACCTGCTTTCTGGGCTGAGATGGGGAACCGCTGAATTTTGGACTCGGCCGGTGACAAAATGTTCCAAACACACCCCATGCACAACTCCACCGGGGAAGGTGCCAGACAGGAGTTCTCTTAATAGTTTTTACACTACCTTGGTAGGCAGCTGAAAGGCACCACAAAAGTTGTTCTACCTGCTTTCTGGGCTGAGATGGGGAACCGCTGAATTTTGGAGTCGGCCGGTGACAAAATGTTCCAAAGACACCCCATGCACAACTCCACCGGGGAAGGTGCCAGACAGGAGTTCTCTTAGTAGTTTTTACACTACCTTGGTAGGCAGCTGAAAGGCACCACAAAAGTTGTTCTACCTGCTTTCTGGGCTGAGATGGGGAACAGCTGAATTTTGGAGTCGGCCGGTGACAAAATGTTCCAAACACACCCCATGCACAACTCCACCGGGGAAGGTGCCAGACAGGAGTTCTCCTGGTAGTTTTTACATTGCTCCGGTAGGCACCTGAAAGACACCACAAAAGTTGTTCTACCTGCTTTCTGGGCTGAGATGGGGAACCGCTGAATTTTGGAGTCGGCCGGTGACAAAATGTTCCAAAGACACCCCATGCACAACTCCACCGGGGAAGGTGCCAGACAGGAGTTCTCCTTGTAGTTTTTACATTGCTCCGGTAGGCATCTGAAAGACACCACAAAAGTTGTTCTACCTGCTTTCTGGGCTGAGATGGGGAACCGCTGAATTTTGGAGTCGGCCGGTGACAAAATGTTCCAAAGACACCCCATGCACAACTCCACCGGGGAAGGTGCCAGACAGGAGTTCTCTTAATAGTTTTTACACTACCTTGGTAGGCATCTGAAAGACACTACAAAAGTTGTTCTACCTGCTTTCTGGGCTGAGATGGGGAACCGCTGAATTTTGGACTCGGCCGGTGACAAAATGTTCCAAACACACCCCATGCACAACTCCACCGGGGAAGGTGCCAGACAGGAGTTCTCCTGGTAGTTTTTACATTGCTCCGGTAGGCATCTGAAAGACACCACAAAAGTTGTTCTACACCTTTCTGGGCTGAGATGGGGAACCGCTGAATTTTGGACTCGGCTGGTGACAAAATGTTCCAAACACACCCCATGCACAACTCCACCGGGGAAGGTGCCAGACAGGAGTTCTCCTGGTAGTTTTTACACTACCTTGGTAGGCATCTGAAAGGCACCACAAAAGTTGTTCTACCTGCTTTCTGGGCTGAGATGGGGAACCGCTGAATTTTGGACTCGGCCGGTGACAAAATGTTCCAAACACACCCCATGCACAACTCCACCGGGGAAGGTGCCAGACAGGAGTTCTCTTAATAGTTTTTACACTACCTTGGTAGGCATCTGAAAGACACCACAAAAGTTGTTCTACCTGCTTTCTGGGCTGAGATGGGGAACCGCTGAATTTTGGACTCGGCCGGTGACAAAATGTTCCAAACACACCCCATGCACAACTCCACCGGGGAAGGTGCCAGACAGGAGTTCTCCTGGTAGTTTTTACATTGCTCCGGTAGGCATCTGAAAGACACCACAAAAGTTGTTCTACCTGCTTTCTGGGCTGAGATGGGGAACCGCTGAATTTTGGAGTCTGCTGGTGACAAAATGTTCCAAACACACCCCATGCACAACTCCACCGGGGAAGGTGCCAGACAGGAGTTCTCTTAGTAGTTTTTACACTACCTTGGTAGGCAGCTGAAAGGCACCACAAAAGTTGTTCTACCTGCTTTCTGGGCTGAGATGGGGAACCGCTGAATTTTGGAGTCGGCTGGTGACAAAATGTTCCAAAGACACCCCATGCACAACTCCACCGGGGAAGGTGCCAGACAGGAGTTCTCCTTGTAGTTTTTACATTGCTCCGGTAGGCAGCTGAAAGACACCACAAAAGTTGTTCTACCTGCTTTCTGG